>NC_081155.1:10545649-10854149 GCF_012432095.1 Onychostoma macrolepis
AAACGTTTGAACTAGACTTTCGATCATTCTGACTTAAAGGACAATTAAAATCCCCTCCTAATATTATCTCTTTCCCACAAATCAATAAAGGTGGCAGTGCTTTCAAAACTTCCTTTCTACCTTGTAGATCCGTCGGAAAATATACATTAATCACTCGAAAACAGAAATTACTAAATTTTACATCCACATATATTAATCTCCCATTTATAACCTCTTGTGTTTTAAGAACTTTTAAGGAATTACCCTTCAAAAGTATACATACACCAGAAGACCTATTACTATTATCCCCAGACCACACTGATTGACCATATATCCACCTATCCTCTAAATTGTTGTAGTCATGTTTAAAAGGAATATTACATTCCTGAAGTAGACAAATATTGTGGCCTGCATTATACAAATATGAAAAAACCGAAGTACATTTTACCAGGTCCATGATACCTCTTGTATTGATTGAGGCTACAGATAGTGAGGTCATTCAGTCCAAAAGGAGAGAGAGGGAGGGAGAGGAAACTGTCCTTAGGGTGACTCAATTTTCCTCTTCAATCTTTTCCTCTTTTTCTTTCTATTCTGCGTCTCTGTTCCTTCTGGAATTAATTCTTTGTTCATTTGCGTTGTGGAAGAAAAGGCAGACATTTCACTAGAATCAAGAAAGGGAGTTGAGTTAGAAGATAAGGATGACCGATCCGATGAATCCTCCTGGTCTTGTATTCCATGCGAGACTCTGGTGATTGGGGAAGGACTTCTTACTTCCTCTACCATATCTCCTGGTGAAGAGGAGTCTGACAATAGGGGCAACGATGTTGGAAGTGACGCCAAGGCATCTAGTAAGATTTAAGGACTGAGAATTCAGCTTTGATGAGGGTAGACCCAAAAGGTGGAACTCTGTGAGAGAGTCAAGCTCGTTCAACTCTTGATGTAACTCAAGCTCCAGTGGAACGGTTTTTTTAGATTCTACATCACTTTTCCCTCCTGAACACTCCTACATCCTCTTCAACTGGGTTTGAGGATAAGGATTGTGTCAAAGTTACTCCCACACACTGTTCCTCCATAGTGACTGGTACTAAAGGCAGACAATCACTGAAAAAGTCCTCCTCCGTCTCCAGTACTTCAGGGAGATTTATCTTCCCTTCCTGGGTCGCCCCAATTCGCTGACAAGCTTTATTTACATAAGCTGATGGACAGTCCCGAAATCTATGATTAGTTGCCCCACACAAATTACACTTCATAGGTGCAGTGCAAGCTTTTGAAATGTGGCCATGGTTTTTACAATTTCTACAAAAGACATTGTCACATTGGGCTGCCAGATGGCTCAAAGATCCACATTTCCTACACTCCTTAGGTTGGCCATTGTAGAACACAAAGCCTCTAATCGAGCCTAATTGGATCATGGATGGCAGGTGGGAGAGCTCACCTTTCTCGTTAGTTCTCAAACGAACATGGAATCTTGAGGCTCCTGTCTTGACTCCATCTACATCTTTAATTTGAAAGGCTTTTGTAACTGAACAATGCAATGAAAGCCATGTAGAAATATCCTCAAGTTTAATCCTCTCTGAAAACATCACCACAGTCACAATTCTGAGTTCTCTCTCAGCCGAAGGAATCAAATCAATCTTTTGAAAACAAGCAGACTCATTCTTCTTTCTTTGAAATCTTTCCAGACATTGTTCATATAGCAACAGGGTAGTAAATATCACTTCAAAAGTTTTCCGAAGACCAGCTGGGAAGGATTAAATCCCAATTCACTTTGCAGTATCCTTCTGCTAAATGTCAAACGGTCCATTTCCAAATCCTCCAATAACAAGAATCTTGCAGCATTCCGTCGTTGTCCTTGCACCGCCATTCTTGCTCTCAAATCCCCAAGAGGAAAAACAAATCGTCAAAAGGCTTTGAAGTGGGGTCAATAAATCCTCAATACTCTAGCCCTTGGTCAACCGCCTTCTTGATCATGGTGTCTCCCCTGCCAGGTAAACAAATACCACCATAATGCTTTGATATTGAGAAACGAGACAAAAAAATTATAACAAATATGCTTTACTAACGCAATTACAGTAACCAGAAAAAAACTAAAATTAAAAATCAAGGGTCAAGAGCCCAACTAAAGCAAACCCTGACCGCCACAATGGTGAGATCAAACAAAACGTTTTCAATAAAACAACTAAACTTCTGTTAATTCTCAAATAATTTTTGTAGACATATGACAGAAATGAAGTCAAATTGTAATGTGTGAAGCTGGTAATGCTGTTTGTGGAGTTGTTTAATCAGATCTTCAGAGATTTAATAATGTCTTGTATTTCAGTTGAGTTCATCTAAGGCTGTGGCTGAAGTCAGTTGTAGTTCTTGTTTCTCTTTCATTCAGTGATTCTGCTTGTTAACAGCAGGTGTTATCTATAAGAAGAGTAAATATTTAACTGAACTGTAGTGATGGTGAAATGAAGCTTCATGAAGCATTAAGCTTGGTTCATTGAGTTAATTTCTGGAGGCTTCATTTGCTCACAATACCACCTGGTGGCCAAAGAGTGTAAAACAAGCAGATATATTTCAGATAGAGGTGGATAGTCCAGGGGCCAGAAAGTAAAAGTCCTGCCATATGTTTATTCCACCCATGAACTCATCATTGTAAATATATAACAACCAACTACCGATAATTTTCTCTGGGCTTTTGAGTTACAACAAATATGTTCGAGGAACAAATGACTACAACAACCAGAAGAAAAAAAAAAACAACTAACATAGAAGTCAAGGGTCAAGAGCCCAACTAAAGCAGACACTGATCTCTAACATGGTTACTTCAAATGAAACAAATCAACATCTAAACCTTAGTTAATTCTCAATAAGATCTTCTGTAGATGTCTGACAGAAATAAAGTCAGTCTGGTTATTAATAAGTGGAGCTGGTGATGCTGTTTGTGGGGTTGTTTAATCAGATTTTGAGAGTTAATGTATTTTATTTCAGTTGATTTCATCTAAGGCTATGGCTGAAGTCAGTTGTTGTTCTTGTGTTTCTCTTTTCTTCAGTGATTCTGTTTGTTAACAGCAGGTGTTCATCACTAATGCTCAATCAGCACTTAATTAATCACTTAACTGAACTCAACTGAAATAAGTTCAGCGCACTCATAATTGTTAGTTTTAAAAACTTAAATGTTTTAAGGCAATAAGTTTCAAGTTTCAAGTTAACCTAACTTTGGTTTTTAAGGCAGTTGGTTTACTCAAACGGTTTGAGTTACCGTGACTTGTTGGGCATATATCTTATTTAATGAACTCAACTGAAAAAAAGTTCAGAGTACTCATTACTATTAGTTTTTAAAAACTTAAATATTTTAAGACAATAAGTTTCCTCAAACGGTTTGAGTTAACCTAACTTTTCAGGTTTTTAATGCAATCGGTTTACTCAAACGGTTTGAGTTACCCTAACTGTTGGGTTTTACAGTGTACTATTATACTATTATTTTGTTTATTCCACCCATGAACTCAGCAGCTGATTTCACCAGAGGAGGAACCAAGTCATTCCTTTCAAGTCACAAACGAGTCTCAAGTCAAATCTCAAGTCCTCAAAGAGTTAAAGTTAATGAGATAATTAAGTGACTAATTAAATGATGACTGTGCATTAGTGATGAACACCTGTTGTTATTGAGAATTACAGAGGATCAGATGTTGTTGTTTTATTGGTTAAAATGATGCCACCATCATGGAGATCAGTGTTTGCTTTAGTTTGCTTGGCCCTTTTAATAACGGAAAATGGATTGCTTTTAAGTGACTGCAATATTGCTTCACAACAAATATTTGCGTGTTGCTGAATTAAAAGATTGAGGAAACAGATGAGTTTACACTTTTGGCTTTTATGTCCCTTGAATGTTCATCATGAAGATGTTTGTCTTTGGTTTATTGACTGACAGTCAGCTGTTATAGAACTGCAAAAATTCACTATTAGAGGGGTGATTTACGGCGATTTCACTTTTTTCATTTTAAATAGTGTGTAATGTTGCTGTTGGTGCATGAACAGTATCTGCAAAGTTGAGGCGCTGAAAGTTCAATGTAAGTGTAGATATCGTCTTTTAAAAATCAGGAAGTTTAATGCCTACAACAATGACTCCTATGGGACTACAACGAGATACTTACCGGGTTGCATACGTAAAATACCCATCAAACCCCTTCCTCCGGAACATGCAAAAAAGGGGGCAAGGCCATGTTCTGCGGCTTTGTCGAAGAGGAAGAGTTATAGTGGAGAGTTGTAGCCATGCCGTCGAAACGGTGTTATTTTCACCCAGCTGTCAGGTCTTCTGCGTTCGGGCTTCCTACGGATGCTGTAGTTCGTCAGCAATGGTTAAAATTTATGTTTGATCATGTTCCTGACAATTACAATCGTAATTTAGCTCTCTGTGCTGTGCATTTTACGAAAGACAGCTTCCAGAATCTACACGAGTTCAATGCCGGATTCACACTAAAACATGGAGCAGTTCCAACTTTAAAAACAGAGGCAGCAGTTGGGCCACAACCTGTAAGTAAGATTTCATAATTTTAAATGTATTTGCATGTATAATTTTAGACGTAATGTTTTAGTTTTATCAAGGACGTAAACAAATGCCAATGCTGGCTTTAGTAGCCAGTTAGTTAAATGCTGTTTCGTGTGTATAAGACAAACGTGTACAAACTTCAAAAATTGATATGTAATCACAACAGCAAACTTCCATTCAGAAACGTTTGTAAGAGCCGTGCTTGCGGAAGTTCTGCTTGACTCTCTTCATTACCGCTTTCTGGGTCTAATTCTGGCTCAAACTGATACGGCAATATTGACACCATTATTTACATTTAACCGGAGCACATGCAGCGGTCACCCGTGAAGGTAATGGGAGTGAAGTTTCCAGACAATGTGCAGTACGCAGTTTAGCCAATCACAAAACACATCGGCCCAGCTGACCAATCTGAGCCCATTGCCTGTTTCTGAGGGAGTGGTTTCATAGAATCAGGAAGTCAACCGGTCGTTCAAACGACAGAGGAGAAAGCGGCTTACAATAAAGGTGAAATATATGAAAAATAAGGTGTTTTTTAACAAACGAAACACAAAGACATGTTATATTGCACCCCATAAACACAATCAAGCAAAGAAAAAAAGAAGTACACCACCCCTTTAAACAAATACCATTTTAATGCTTAAATATTGGGGAAAAACTATGTTGCTCAGGCTTTTAGACATTAACACTTATAATACGATCCTCAACAGTGGTGATAATAATTATTCATACTGATGGGAGTTTTTACTATGGTGTTACCCAGCATGCATTGCAGCATGAAGCATTTTGTTGATTGTCACCATTGTTGAGATTCATATGCTGGTTCTTGATGTCTGTGTGTGTCTAAATATTACTGGAGTTTAAATATTTAAATGCATTACATAGATATAAAATTAATTCACTGTAACTATTACAGCAGTACTTTCATTGCATACTGTAGTTTCACAGGATTGGTTATTCAAAACCTGAACATATAAATAAAATTGTCCCTTTTTGTTTACATAAAAATTTGTTTACATTTGTTTACATAGGTTGTAAACAGGTCAGCACTTGATGGTTATCTCATCATATGAAAACAACTAACAGTTGTTCACTGCACAACACTGATATCTCTGCTTTACAACAACACATGCAGTGTTACAGAGAGAGATCTAACACAAAAAGTCAAGGGTCAAGAGCCCAACTAAAGCAAGCACTGATCTCCATGATGGTGGTATCATTTTATCCAATAAAACAGCAACATCTGATCCTCTATAATTCTCAGTAACAGCAGGTGTTCATCACTAATGCACAATCATAATTTAATTAGTCTCTTAATTATCTTATTAACTTTAACTCTTTGACTAAAAAAAAAAAACAATTCTGCAGAATGTTATAAGCTCGATTACAGTATACACAGTTACTTCAAGGAGGTTTAAGAAAGTTATTGATAATGAAATAAGCATCAAATATGATATTTATGAGTTACTGAGTATTTCCATGTGAGTGGTAACACTGTGAGGAGAGTTTAATGAGGATCTGCTGAAGCTCCTGCTAGAGTCTCATATTCAGAAGATCTGGACTGAAGCTCCAGAGCCGTGTAGGTTTCATCAGGAGCTCTGGAGTCACCAGACTGGGAGAGACAGATGAAGAAAACAGCCTGTGTTTATGTGGGTCTGCTGAATGTGAGAGTAAAGAGTGTTTGAGACATTCACTGACTCTGATCGTGCTGTAAATGTCAGCAGATGTTCTGGACACTGGATCCAGAGCTGTGTATGTATCATCACTCGAGTCAGCCGTCTGTAGAGAAAGATTTCAGATACAGCATTTTATTTATACTTCAGTGCAACAATATCATCAAACATTGCAGTTGAAGATGGAGGCATGTGTTTGCTGACTCGCCTGCTTTTGATTCACATCTTCACTTCCACCGTCTCTCCTCCTCTTTCTACTAAAAACAGGAGAAAACTATTAAAAATGTGTTAAAATACATCAAATAAATAAAAAATACAAAAAAAAAAAAGAAAGAAAAAGTCAATCTACTCTAGATGTGAGATCAAGTTTGTAGATGTTTTAAATTTACCGAAAAGACTTACATTTAGTGTCCAGACAAACTTCACTCACCATATGAACACAATGATGATGATGATGAAGATGAAGATCAATCCTCCACATCCCGTCGCAATCCCAGTAACTGTGTGCAGAGCAGCTCTCTGAACCCCTGAAACAACATGTTTATGAAGATCATTTCACACCAGAGACAGATGAAACTCAAAGAGTCTGTTTATACAGAATACCTTTAACAGAGACTGAAACAGACGCTGATCTCTGAGATCCATGTTGATTCTGAGCCTCACAATAGGCGGATCTTTTGTGACGTCATTGTTTACGTTTGTCGCGTTGCATCATGGGAATCGTGTGGCAGGAAACACCGCTAGATACCTGTAATTTGATTGTTTTGCACGTTTGGATGAGGATTTAGAGAAGAGGATGGTTCACTCTTGCTGTGTGGTCGATTATGCGGCTCGTTGGGGCCTGATAAAAGTTTTTCGAATTCCCTCCGAAAAGGATCGCGAAAAACGAAAGAAATGGTTGCGTGCAATTAGGCGATTGAACCTGACGCTCCAAGAAAGCCTGGATTCCTGCAGCTTCTGATCGAGTTTGTGAGGCTCATTTTGTTCATGGTAAGTCTTAGTGACTATGTATTTATAGAAGATTGAAAAAATAAAACTGAGTCAAATCAACCGAGTCATATGTTTTCGCGTTCTGATTCAGGTGTCCCAAACCGCGATCCACAGCACCCAGACTATGTTCCTCACATCAAAATGGGCTATTTCACCATAGTACAGATGCCATTGAAAGTCTCACACTGAACACAACTGAATTGGTACAACAGTCACTACATTTTCAATAAATAAGTAAGAACACTGATCAATGAAGACTTACCCGGCTTTGCAGTCGCAGTGAGCGGTGATTATTTCGCCGTTCTCTTTGGCGATCACCCACGGGAGATGCGAATCACGCTGTGACTCTGCTTGGCCAGGTCTAACCTCTGCTTTTAGCACGATCACTGCTTTCTGTTTGACAGAAAAGATCGGCCCTACTTTACGAGAAACAAAATAATCATAGGCCTCCAGACTTTTGAAAGCCTTTAATCTTTCATGAGTGAAGGGTCCAGGGGTTTCTATTAAATAAGAATAAATGTCTCCCCAGCAGATTGGTGGCCAAGACACCGGCGAGTCGGACCAACGTTTTTTGTCATCCCAGATCTCATATGGGCTTTGAATAACTTCAATTTTGTCACCAATACAAATTTTGAGCTTCTCTCCAAACCTCCTCCGGTCTTCAGATGTTAAAGTGCTTATATATTGTGGATTTCGCCCGCTAACTCTCTTGAAAGTGCTCGTCGCGTCTTTACAGCCCGCCATACTGTTTGTTTTGTTGCCACACAACCACTCGCGCATGCGTACAAAGATGTCAACAAAGATCCTCCTATAGAAACGTCCACTGTGTAGTGCACTGAAACTCTGTCCAGATCCAACAGCTAAAGTTTCATCCTCCTTAAACCAGCTGATTTCTGCAGGAGGGTTTGAATCACTGCTGCAGCTCAGAGTCACTGAATCTTCCTCCACTATTTCACCAGATATGCTGATGACCACTGAGATGTTCTGTGGAGGATCTAAAAAAACAAAAAGTGTGAAAATGCATACAGTAAAACAAATAGTTGAGCAAATAATCAACCAGATTTGATCAAAAATAAAGGCAGACTTACACATGATATTCACAGTCACAGCAGCAGATGCCTGAGATCCATGTTTATTTCTTGCAGAGCAATAATAGTTTCCACTGGCTTCAGACTTAATGTTAGTGATGCTGTAGGTGTCACCAGATTTCAGAAATGTTTCTCCTTTAAACCAGCTGAAGATCAGAGCAGGAGGGTTTGAGTCACTGCTGCAGCTCAGAGTCACTGAATCTCCCTCCACTATTTAAGCAGATGGATTAAGGGTCACCACAACATCTCATGGAGCATCTAAAATACAAATGGATGAAATATCCCATCAACAATCATAAAACACACTGGAACTAAAGGATCTGTTCAGTTCTTGCACCAGCATCACTTACACATCACATTCAGCATCACAGCATCAGAGTCTTTCTCTCCATGTTTGTTTCTGGACTTGCACTTGTATTCTCCACTGTGATCAGAGCTGATCTTTGACATACTGTAGATTCTTCCAGATCTTACATACTTTTCCCCTTTAATCCAGCTGATTTCTGCAGGAGGGTTTGAGTCACTGCTGCAACTCAGAGTCACTGAATCTCCCTCCACTATTTCACCAGACGCACTGATGGACACTGAGACGCTCTTTGGAGGATCTAAAATACAAATGAGTGAAATATCCCATCAACAATCACAAAACACACTGGAACTAAAGGATCTGTTCTCAGTTCTTGCACCAGCATCACTTACACATCACATTAAGCTTCACAACATCAGAGTATCTCAGTCCATGTTTATTTTTGGATCTGCACTTGTATTCTCCACTGTGATCAGAGCTGATCTTTGAGATGATGTAGATTCTTCTAGATCCAGCATACTCTCCTCCTTTAAACCAGCTGAAGATCAGAGCAGGAGGGTTTGAGTCACTGCTGCAGCTCAGAGTCACTGAATCTCCCTCCAATATTTCAACAGATGGATTAAGGGTCACCACAACATCTCGTGGAACATCTAAAATACAAATGGATGAAATATCCCATCAACAATCATAAAACACACTGGAACAGGATCTGTTCTCCGAATCTGCGTGAAATATATGTAAAATATGTGAATAATGGTTTTATTTATGCCATGACCTTCCATTATTGTTATTAATTACTGGTGTATTTTTTAGTAGAGATCAAAAGATATTTATTTGATTGATGAAATCAGAAAGATGAAAATTAGTGGTTGACCGATATGGGGTTTTTTTTATGGTTGATGCCGGTGAGCTTCGACACCAGCATGCTCAGTCACAGAATTAAACCACTGAGGGTGCTTTTGAGATTCGTGATGGTGCTCCAGCCTTAATGCACATCTATTCTGATATCTATATTTGTCCTGTCCATTTTTATGTTAGTCATTGCAAATTTTCGAGAGTGAATCCTGCATTTGCGGCATATGCGGATGTCATTCCTTAAGCTTTGCATGCATGTGACAATTAGTCCTCATAGCAGAATGAAATACAAAAGTTCCCATGTTGAAACAGTTTCTCACGTGTTGTTTATGACGTTTGGGCAAAACTCCATTTTCCTCCAAATACTGAAGCCTGATTTGTTAATGTTTGTGCAGCAGCTATGACATTTCTGCCTGCAAAAACAGGATGATCCGGCTGTCTATATAAGTTATATGTATAAATTATCTGTATAAATTCCATTACATCAGAATCTTTCTCCTTCAGCATGAACATCATCTCCTTGCTGGACTCAGAAGACGAAGAACTAAGCAGCCGCTTCTCCTTTGCAGCCATCCAGTGACGACTGAGTGAGCTGTAAACAATTTAAGTGGATCCAGAACTTTAAAACTCTTTTTTTAATTATTAGATTTAGGGGGAGACGACCTAACTACGCTCTGCAGGGGTTATTAGGTGTGTTTCTGTGGACATGAAGGATGCTTCTGCAGAACTCTACATGCAGAGCTTCTAAAGGGTGTTTGTGCCAATCTTTATGGCTGTAGTTACTCGTTGGGCCCCAGATCTCGCTTCCATACAGGGCAATAGGCAGTATGACACTATCGAAAATCTTTGTCCAGATTCTGATGGGGATGTCTATTTTGAATAATTTTGTTCATATGGCGTGCAGTGCCTTGCGGGCTTTTACAAGTAATGTTTTATTGCCAAATTGAAATTTCCAGTGGGAGTTAAAACCAGACCAAGATAATTATATTGTAAAGCATGTTGAAGTGTGGTGTTGTAGACTTCTAAATTCCAATCATGGCAGTATTTAGTTAAAATGGCAAGGTTGTTCTGGAGACCTAGAATTAGCAAGTCGTCAGCATAAAGTAAATATTTGACTTCTGTGTCGAATAATTGTAGTCCTGGACTGTCTGATTGGTCCAGTAGATCTGCCAATTAATTGATATATATGTTAAATAAAGTCAGGCTGAGGCAGCAGCCCTGTCTCACTCCTCGCTGTTGAAAATAGTCTGTCCTTTGCTGTCCAATTTTTACTGCACATTTATTTTGGTTATACATGTTTTTAATTAAGTCCCCCTATCCCACTTTGAATGATTTTATAAAACAATCCATTATGCCAAATGGTGTCAAAAGCCTTCTTAAAATCTATGAAGCATGCAAATACTTTCCCCTCTTTCTTTAGGTGTACATGTTAATTTATTAATGTGTGTGTGAATATGGTCAGTGGTTCGATGTTTAGGGAGGAAGCCAATTTGAGATTTGCTGATGAAATTGTGCTGCTTTAAGAAAGATGAAATCCGAGAGTTGATTATAGAGCAAGCATGTGCAGAAGGGGGGGCTTTGGGGGCTCGATTCCCTGCCCTTTTTCAAAATTATTCAAAAGTGCCCCTCTCGGACAAATAGCAATGATATTGTGGTAAATAAAACAAAATGCATTTGAATTCTAATTAACATGACAATTTGTACAAAACAGTAACAAATTGCTCAAAAGTCTGAAAATTCCTGTTTATTTTTACATATCTGTCAATCTGAGGCGTTGCTATGGGTTTCGTACGTTTTGCTCGACTGATATTCCACAGTCTGTTCGGAAACCGAGGCTCTCGAGCCATGGTTCTTTCAGTGAGTGCCTATGGGTCGACGTAAGGAAAAAATAAACTAAACAATATTTTAAACATTTTTCATCAATAATCAAAGCTAGTGTGAGTTAATTAAAAATCCACATATTATATATTTTAGAATATTACATAATTCATCCATGCCCGTTTGTCGTATAATACACCAACCAATCATGAGCTGGCACAAGAAGTTCAAATTTCATTGGACAATACGTGAAGTTATTTTCCGTTCTTATTCATAAATCGGTTGAAAATTACATGGGACAGACAAGCTTATTTGTGGAGCGATCTGGATCTGTGGTTTGTCTCATTTTATAAATCAAATTACATACAAATTACAAAATGTATGCTAAAAGCAATGCACAAAACCGTGCAGTGCAAAAAGTCGCAATAATGGCAATCAGTAGGCTATTCAATTCACTTATATTTATTTATGATATACACCGTTTACTATTTATTTAAGCCAAAGTGCCACCAATAGGCCTATTATGTGAAGTGTAGGCTGCAGAAATGGTGACGTGAAAGGACGTATTATATTACCATTTTTGAAAATTATGCAGCATTATGAAAGTGTCTTATGCTCATCAAGCCTGCATTTATTACAATTTAAAATAATGTTTTTCTATTTTAATATACATTTATACTATTTTAATAAAATCTCATTTATTTCTGTTATTCAAAGCTGAATTTTCAGCATCATTACACCATTCTTCAATGCATGGTCCTTCAGAAATCATTCTAATATGCTGATTTATTATCAATGTTGGAAACAGTTGTGGTGCTTAATTTTTTTATTTTATTTATTTATTAGAACCTGTGATACTTTTTTGGAGTTCATTGATAAATAAAAAGTTTAAAAGAACAGCATTTATTCAAAATAGAGATTTTTTTTTTCTAACAATGTCAATCTTTATCACTGTTTCTATCAATTTAACAAATCCTTGCTGAGTAAAAACTAATTTCTTTAAAAAAAAATACTGACCTCAAGCTTTTGAACGGTAGTGTAGGCTATATTGTTACAAAAGTTATATTTTAAATAAATGCTGTTCTTATTTAACTTCTTATTCATCAAAGAATCCTGAAAAAGCATCACAGGTTTATAACTAAAGTAAATACATTTTGATCAAATAAATGCAGGCTTGTTGACTATAAGTGACTTCTTGCAAAAATATAAAATAGCAATGTATCCAATCTTTTGACCTATAATTTTTTTTCCTCATATTGCCCCTTTTTTACATTTGAGCCCCTGCCCCTGAGGAATTCTCTGCACGTCCCTCTTATAGAGCAAAATACTTTTGCCAAATTACTGGTTACACATATCCCTCTGTACTTAATAAAACAAGTGCAATAAACAATTTAAGTTTTGTGAACTTGTCTTAAGTAAGAATAAAGTTGACAGGACTTTATAAAACAAGTGCAATGAACAATTTAAGTTTAATCATTTGAATTTTATTTTTCCACTAAAACAAGTTCAATTCATGAACAACGACACTGTATGAAGTATTCAGTGAAGTACTGCACAAACAAAACTGCATTAAATACAGAGTAATGTACTGCATGAACAACGATACTGTATGAAGTGTAATAATTTGTAAGGTTTTATCCTTCATTTATAAATTTTAGCTTTAGGGAACCAAATCGTAGAAATTTTGATCTGATTAATTAATATTAATCAAAATTGTATAATTTATACCTTATTAACAACTCGTCCAGCGAGTATTAATAAAGTATACATTCAGCAATGCTTCTTATTATTGATAAGAATACAGAATTTATTGGGAAATTTGCCTGAGCAACAGGTAAAACGATCTATGGCAAATAGTTTAACAATTTGAAAATCAAGGCACCAGACTATTCATTAAAAATGAATCGAGCGTTTATTTACTATTCTAAGGCACAATACAAATAACCAAAACAAATACACACACACACATACACATATTATGGCAAGATCAAAACAGTTTGAAGGAAGGTAACTATTCTCTTTTCTTGAGAATTAAGGACGACCTTATTGGGACGTCACAAACGGAAGACTCAGTTATTGTTATCTTTTAAAGATTCATTCAATTCAACCAGCTTCAGTGAATAAGAGATTTGTCTGTTTTACTTGCTGTGCGTTGAAATTGAAGGCGGTACTTCTTGAAGGGTTGCTGGAGTGAAACCCAGGACTTTCTCTGCTGACGTGTTGTCGCGTGACGTCACTCGGGATTCCTCCTTTGGATTTGATGGCTTCCTGGTAGCGCGCGAATAGCGAGTTTGAAG
This sequence comes from Onychostoma macrolepis, assembly GCF_012432095.1. Lineage (NCBI taxonomy): Eukaryota > Metazoa > Chordata > Actinopteri > Cypriniformes > Cyprinidae > Onychostoma > Onychostoma macrolepis. The sequence continues at coordinate 10,559,188 of NC_081155.1, forward strand.
ATCTTACGCCGCAACTTTGCAAGTTTTCTTTGGTCAGACGTGGCCAGAATGTTGAAGTCTTTTGATGATCAGCCAGATGTTTCGCAGCACGATCAGGGGGGCAACGCCCAGACTTTCAGCCAAGTCTCTTGCAATCACCAGTTGTTCACCCCGTTCTTTGTTCTGAGCTTCTTTTCAAAGTTGGGGTGTCTGTTTTATCGGACAGAATTAAGTCCATCCTAGTCACTGTCTGACCCAATCACATTGTCTCTGTAGGGAGGAGCCACGCTCCACACGACTCAAACTTCGTGCATACATTATCTGCTCATAAATATGTCACCTAAGCCACAATATCCTAGCAGATTTCTACAAAGTGTTATAATCATACCTTATGAAGATAAAAGTCAACATTCATCTATTTCAATGTACTGGACTCATCATAACGTGAAATTTAATACCAAACATGAGATAGTTATATATTGAATACCTATAATTTTACCTACTAAATGGTTTAAGTCACAGATTAAAATATCATAAGTTCTGATAACTACAGTCAGATATATGAAACATAAAATACCACATTCGTATATGTATTGTTTCTTGGATATATTGCTTTTAATAGCAGCAGTCTTTTCCGTCTCTGTGTGACTAGAGTGTCTTTGATGTCCGAGCACCAGAGACGGCATCGTCTTGGAATGCAACTTGAAAAAGGGGGGTTTGCTCTGGGGTCACCAGGATGTCTGTGCTGTAGGTTTGTTCAAGTCTGGTTAACATATATCTGTCTTTCCTTGTTGATACCATCATTGAATTACGGTCAAAAGCAGATAGGGAATTTAGGGAGAAACTGGGCATGGAGCATGTCCAGATTCCCTGTGCTTTGTACTGTCTGTTTATTCGACTTTATTTATGGTAAACTGGTCAAGACCAACATTGAAAATCCTGTGCTTCAAAGAATGGTCAGATGTTCTCCTCCCAGCTTCATGAGATGATAAGGAGAACCGACAGGAAGCTTAGTCAGATACTGTGAGCGTTGGATTGGTCATTTGTAACTTTTACGAGTTGATGACTGAAGCTCAGTTCCAGTGGAATGTTTTTTTAAGTTAAATATGTGTGTGCGTTCTTTTCGACCAGGTTCTACAGAAGCATAAAGTGATGTACTGCATAAATGATAACACTGCATGAACAACAATACTGTACAAACATACAGCAATGTACTGCATTAAAAATAATATTTTATACTGAATATACAGTATAAAATTGTCTAAGCTATTTTTATATTCAGTACATAAATTGGTACTGCATAAAGTACCACATGTCAAGAAAAAATGTTCAAGCGCGTGGTGGCGCAAGCGCTGATCCAGACCCAGCGTGTTCAGCGTCATCAGCTGGATCTAGATCAGCGCTTGCGCCACCACGCGCTTGCGTCATGTACTGTCGTGAACGCGTGTCCACAAGAGAAACAGTAGAGACGAAAATGTGGGGGAAAAAACTTTATTTTTGTTTTCTTTGCGCAAAAGGTATTTTTGTGGCTTCGTAAAATTACAGTTGACAGACTGTCACATGGACTACTTTGTCGATCATCTTTATCAGTATTTCAGTGGAGTATATGAGGGTCCTAAAATATGGTTTCATTGCAGCTTCAAATTGCTTTACATGATTCCAGCAGACAGACATGGGTCTTATCTTTTGAAACAATAAGTTATTTTTTATAAAAATTAACATGTATATACTTTTTAATTAAGAATACTCACCTAGATCTGGCTCTGCGATATGCATTATGTAATCTCCGACCTCATGCATTACGAAATCACATTGAAAAGGTCACGCTGGACATAGGCGGAGGAACTGCCCTATTCAACATTTAATAGGACCATTAAAATTTTGAGCAGCCCTCTTTTTCCAAACTAGTAAACATTTGGGCGGTTCCTCTACCTACTTCAACTGTTTCAGTTGAAACGGAAACTTCAACTGATTCCAAAAAAAAAAAAGTCAATCTCTAGACTTAAAGGGGACCTATTATGCCCCTTTTTACAAGATGTAAAATAAGTCTCTGAAGTCCTCAGAGTGTGTATGTGAAGTTTTAGCTCAAAATACCCCACAAATCATTTTTTATAGCAAAGCGGAAGGAGAGCAGGAGCCTGTGCGCAGTTAACACCTTTAAAGATGATATTTGGACACATTTTGGGTTTTAGATTAGATTAGATTAGATTCAACTTTATTGTCATTACACAAGTACAGGTACAGGGCAACGAAATGCAGTTTAGGTCTAACCAGAAGTGCAATAGTAGCAAGTGCAGTATATACAATGGTTGAATAAGTGCAGGACAAGGATATGTACTGAGTATATGTATAAATATATATAGAAAGATGGTTATTAATATAAACAGAATTTACAGGTGAATATGTGTAGTGAATAAATATACAGAAATTACAGGTGAATATGTATAGTGAATAAATATACAGAATTTACAGGTGAATATGTATAGTGAATAAATATACAGAATTTACAGGTGAATATGTATAGTGAATAAATATACAGATGGCTATTACTATAAGCAGAATTTACAGGTGATATGTACTATCAATATAATATATATACAGATGACTATTACTATAAACAAGGTGTAAAAGTGCAGTGGAAGTGATTGCATATTACAATTAGACATACGGTGCAAAATGTTAATGTAAGCATTGATAATGTAACAACAGTCGGCAGTGCAAATGAGCATAATCCAATTTAGGTATGGTAGTGCAAGATACAAAAGTAAACAGTTGTTACTGTAATAAAAATTTACATTCAGTAGTGCAAATAAGGCAGATGTGAGGTAGGAGAGAAGAGTTAATAATATATGAGGGAGTGGATCAACGGGGGTTAGAGTTCAGTAAAGAGACAGCTCTGGGGAAGAAACTGTTCTTTAGTCTGCTGGTCCTGGTCCGGAGGCACCTGAAACGCCTGCCGGAGGGCAGGAGAGAAAACAGTCTGTGGGCTGGGTGAGAGGAGTCCTTAAGGATGCTGCGAGCTCGATGCAGACAGCGTTTCCTCTGGATGTGTTCGATGGCAGGTAGTGGAGTCCCTGTGATGCGCTGGGCAGTTTTCACCACCGCTGCAGTGCCTTGCGCTCCGCAACAGAGCAGCTCCCATACCATACTGTGACACAGTTGGTCAGGATGCTTTCTATTGCGCAGCGATAGAAGTTCACCAGGATAGCTGAGGAGAGCTGATTCTTCCTCAGTGTCCTCAGAAAGAAGAGGCGCTGGTGAGCCTTCTTGACCAGGCTGGAGGTGTTGGTTTTCCACAACATGTCCGCCGAGATGTGGATCCCCAGGAACTTGAAACTGGAGACACGCTCAACAGCCATTCCATTGATGTGGATGGTGTCGTGTGTGCCTCTTGACTCCTTCCTGAAGTCCACGATGAGCTCCTTCGTTTTGGTGGTGTTGAGGAGCAGGTTATTTTCAGTGCACCATGTGGCCAGGTGCTGGATCTCCTCCCTATAGGCAGTCTCATCGTTGTTACTGATGAGGCCAATCACCGTGGTGTCGTCTGCAAACTTGACGATGGAATTAGATCCATACACAGGCTTGCAGTCGGAGGTGAAGAGGGAGTAGAGAAACGGGCTTAGCACACAGCCCTGTGGTACACCAGTGTTAAGTGTGATGGATGTGGAGCAGGTGAATCCTGATCGAACATTCTGGGGTCTGTTGGTCAGGAAGTCCAAAATCCAGTTACACATTGAGGTATTGATGCCCAGGTCTCCAAGTTTGGCTATTAACTTGGTTGGGATGACAGTGTTGAATGCTGAGCTGAAGTCAACAAACAGCATACGTGCATAAGTGTTCTTATTGTCCAGGTGAGTGAGCACAGAGTGCAGTGCCATGGAAACTGCGTCCTCTGTGCTCCTATTGCTACGGTAGGCAAACTGGTGTGAGTCCAATGTGGATGGTAGAGAGTCTTTTAGGTGTTCCAGGACCAGCCGCTCAAAGCACTTCATGACGATGGGTGTGAGTGCTACAGGGCGGTAGTCATTAGGGCACCTCGGACTAGAGTGTTTTGGCACTGGCACAATGGAAGTGCATTTAAAGCATGTTGGTACGGCTGCTTGGGCAAGAGACAGGTTGAAAATGTCTGTAAAACCCCAGCGAGCTGCTCCGCACATGCCCTGAGAACACGACCAGGGATGTTGTCTGGTCCAGCAGCCTTGTGCGCGCTGATCCGGCTCAGTTCCTTGCAGACATCTGTGGAGGAGAGTATGATTGGTGGGTGGTCATCTGAGGGATTGAGCTTGGTGCAGACAGCGTTTCCTCTGGATGTGTTCGATGGCAGGTAGTGGAGTCCCTGTGATGCGCTGGGCAGTTTTCACCACCGCTGCAGTGCCTTGCGCTCCGCAACAGAGCAGCTCCCATACCATACTGTGACACAGTTGGTCAGGATGCTTTCTATTGCGCAGCGATAGAAGTTCACCACACTGTAAAAAAAAAATCTGTTAAATTTACGGAAAAATACCGGCAGCTGTAGTTGCCAGAATTTTACCGTGAAAAATACGGTAGCAACATTTTAGGATTTACAGAACTGTTTAAATTTACAGTGAAAAAACGTATCTCATTAACTGATACAATGTTAATACACAAACCTTTCAGTTAACTCATCTTATTTGCAGAAACCGACTACGCTTAAATTATCCAACTGCCATTTGTTTATAAACTAATATTTATAATGTTTATGTAATATGAGCACAAGAGTATTGAGAACTATTTAGTTTAAATCCGTGTAGAAAATCTTACTGATTTATGTAAAGTCATCAATCCAACCCAAATCTCTTGCAAATAACAGCAGCATACATGCATGTGCGATTAAAACTAACAGCTACATAGTTATTGCCTTTAAATAAAGCAACATGCAGCATGACATCAGTGTCCCTCTCTCCGTCCTTGACTTAAGCACAGGCTCTACTCTCCAGCACAATGGTGACCCACAAAACACAACAGGAAGTTGACTGTTAGGTTTAACAGTATTTTGCTGTTTTTGTCTTGATTTTACGGTTAAATACCGCAGCTGTGGTTGCCAGTAATCTACTGTTTTTACAGTTTGCTTCTGTAAATTAAATTTACGGTATATTTCTGTTAAAATTACATTTCACAGAATGTTTTGTCATCTCACAAATTTAACCCCTTTAATCCCACAGCAAAATCCTCAGTTTTAAAGAGCACTTCTATGTGTCCACACTACAGAGTGTTGAAGTAACACTGAAGCAGTGATGAATTAATGAGAGAATTAAGTGACTAATTAAATTAGGATTGTGCTTTATTGATGAACACCTGCTGTTAACAAGTAGAATCATTGAAGGAACGAGAAACAAGAAAAGATAAATAAAACTTACAGCTAAAGCCAAGATGAAATCAACTGAAATAAAACACATGAAATCTCTCAAGATTTCAGAAGAGGGTGATTAAACAACTCCACACCAGCATCTTATTACTAACCACTTTTACTTTATGTCATATGTGTACAAAAGCTCTTATTGAGATTTTAGTTATTGTACTTTCATTTGAAGTCACCATATTGGCGATCAGTGGTTGCTTTAGTTGGGATCTTGAATCGTGACTCTTTAACATTGGTTTTTGTTTGGTTGTTTTAATTAGCTGTGTTTATTAAGCATAGTTTTTAAAGTAAAAGAAGCCAAAATAATCTTTAATCATCTGAGACTGATGTTTGTGATATCAAAACCAACATGATCTAGTTTAATTCACTGATTATACCACGTTAAGTCTCTTATTAAACATGTGATATGTTAATTGCACCATTGATTACTACAATCGAATATTGTGAAACAGCTCTAACCAGAATATGCACAAATAAATGTTTTGAACTACGGCAGAACTTAAACACACACAGACATCAACAATCAGCGTATGAATCTCAAAATTGGTGACAATCAAAAACGATATAAAAAAAAACAAAAAAAAACAGTTCAACTCTGAACATCACAAAACAGTCTACTGAAAAGTAACAACAAAAACAACACCTAAATAAAAGCAAATAAAGAAAATATTAAGAACATTCAGCTGCATAATTTATTCATGCTGCAGTGCATGCTGGGAGTTTTGTACTGGCACCCAGCATGCTTTGCGGCATTTTTTTTATTTTTTTTATTATTAGTAGTCACCATTGTTGAGGTTCATGTGCTGATTCCTGATGTCTGTGTGTCTAAATGGTGTTGTAACTCTTATGGTTTTGTGCATAAAAGGCTTTTAAATTCTTTCATAATGGTTTGTCAGCTTAACTTGTAGAGTAATATTACTACCATATACAATATGAAATTAATTACGAATCACCCATATTGTTTGACACTAACTGAAATAAATCAGTGATAATGATCACCAATAACAGTTAACCAAAAATATTTAACTACAAGCTCTCTTAGCTTTTCTTGTCATAACAAATGTGCTTTACAAACACAGTTACAACAACCAAAAAAAAACTAACCTTAAAGAGTCAAGGGTCAAGAGCATAACTAAAGCAAACACCGATCACCAAGATGGTGAGGTCAAACAAAATATTTGAAATAAAATATAAACCTCTGTTAATTCGTCGATATATGACAGAAATGAAGTCAAACTGGTTAGTAATAAGTGGAGCTGGTGATGCTGTTTGTGGAGTTGTTTAATCATCCTCTGCTGTTTTATTTCAGTTGATTTCGTTTAAGGCTGTATGTCAGTTGTAGTTTTGTTTCTTGTTCTTTCCTTCAGTGATTGTGTTTGTTAACAGCAGGTGTTCATCAGTGTCTGAATTCACTCATATGTTCTCAATCACTCTGTCTAGTGGACTATATAGTGAAGTAATGTAGGACTAGTGAATGAGGGTGTAGGGTGTGGTTTCAGACACAGTCTATGAGTGTCGACTCTGAGGCTACTTTCTCGAAAACAAAGGTTAGATCTATTACAGTTATTCACTGTATGTAGTAAGGAAACTTACTCTTAATCATTTAACAGGTTATTACTGTGGTATTTTACAGTTTTTTACTGTTAAAATCACAATCATTTTTTACAGTGCAGGATAGCTGAGGAGAGCTGATTCTTCCTCAGTGTCCTCAGAAAGAAGAGGCGCTGGTGAGCCTTCTTGACCAGGCTGGAGGTGTTGGTTTTCCACAACATGTCCGCCGAGATGTGGATCCCCAGGAACTTGAAACTGGAGACACGCTCAACAGCCATTCCATTGATGTGGATGGTGTCGTGTGTGCCTCTTGACTCCTTCCTGAAGTCCACGATGAGCTCCTTCGTTTTGGTGGTGTTGAGGAGCAGGTTATTTTCAGTGCACCATGTGGCCAGGTGCTGGATCTCCTCCCTATAGGCAGTCTCATCGTTGTTACTGATGAGGCCAATCACCGTGGTGTCGTCTGCAAACTTGACGATGGAATTAGATCCATACACAGGCTTGCAGTCGGAGGTGAAGAGGGAGTAGAGAAACGGGCTTAGCACACAGCCCTGTGGTACACCAGTGTTAAGTGTGATGGATGTGGAGCAGGTGAATCCTGATCGAAAATTCTGGGGTCTGTTGGTCAGGAAGTCCAAAATCCAGTTACACATTGAGGTATTGATGCCCAGGTCTCCAAGTTTGGCTATTAACTTGGTTGGGATGACAGTGTTGAATGCTGAGCTGAAGTCAACAAACAGCATACGTGCATAAGTGTTCTTATTGTCCAGGTGAGTGAGCACAGAGTGCAGTGCCATGGAAACTGCGTCCTCTGTGCTCCTATTGCTACGGTAGGCAAACTGGTGTGAGTCCAATGTGGATGGTAGAGAGTCTTTAGGTGTTCCAGGACCAGCCGCTCAAAGCACTTCATGACGATGGGTGTGAGTGCTACAGGGCGGTAGTCATTAGGGCACCTCGGACTAGAGTGTTTTGGCACTGGCACAATGGAAGTGCATTTAAAGCATGTTGGTACGGCTGCTTGGGCAAGAGACAGGTTGAAAATGTCTGTAAAACCCCAGCGAGCTGCTCCGCACATGCCCTGAGAACACGACCAGGGATGTTGTCTGGTCCAGCAGCCTTGTGCGCTGATCCGGCTCAGTTCCTTGCAGACATCTGTGGAGGAGAGTATGATTGGTGGGTGGTCATCTGAGGGATTGAGCTTGGTGGCAGTTTCTCTGTTGTCTCTTTCAAAGCGAGCATAAAAGTAATTTAGCTCGTTCAGGAAGTTGACATCAGTGGCTGCGGGGGTGGAGTGGGTGGGTTTGTAGTCACTGATGGCCTGAATGCCCTGCCACATGCGTCGAGGGTCAGAGTTGGAAAAGTGTCCTCTATCTTTAGCTTGTAGCAGTGCTTGGCCTTTTGATGCCCCTCTTCAGGTTTGCTCTGGATGTGCTGTAGGCTTGTGCATCTCCTGATCTGAAGGCAGCGTTGCGTGACTTCAACAGGAGTCGCACTTCCTTGTTCATCCAAGGCTTCTGATTTGGATATCTGGTGATCTGTTTCTGGGTTGTAACACTGTCAATGGTGATATTGATATGATCCAATACAGAGGAGGTGTAAGAGTCAATGTCTGTGTGAGCGCCACTGGTGGCTTGAGAAGCAAACATACTCCAGTCTGTGTGTAGAAACCTTTCCTGGAGTGTGGAATCTGCCCCCGCAGGCCACACCTTGATGGTCTTCACTGATGGCTTCACACGGTTGATGAGGGGTGCATATTTGGGGGTGAGGAACAAAGAAAGGTGATCTGACTGTCCCAGGTGGGTGAGGGGTGTCGCAACGTAAGCTCCAGCCATGTTTGTGTAAACATGGTCTAAGGTTTTGTTTCCTCTGGTGTGACAGGAAACATGCTGGTGAAACTTGGGTAGCACTGACTTTAAGTTTGAGTGATTAAAGTCACCTGCAACAATAAAAGCCGCTTCCGGGTGATCAGTCTGTTGTTTACTGATGGCTGCGTGAAGTTCTTTCATAGCAAGCTTGGCATCAGCATCCGGGGGAATATAGGCTGCAGTTATAATGGTGGAAGTGAACTCCGCGGTAGATAAACGGTCTACATTTAACCATGAGAAACTCAAGGTTAGCTGAACAATGACTCCCAACAATAGCAGAGTTTGTGCACCAAGCTTTGTTAATGTAAATGCACAATCCACCACCTCTGGTCTTACCGGAGCCATCTAATGTTCTATCCGCCCGAGTGTGTGGCGTCCGCTAGCTCAATAGCGGTGTCCGGTATTCCGCTGTTTAACCAGGTTTCCGTGAAGATTAGGACGTTACAGTTCAAAAGTTTCTTGCTGTGTGTGATGCTGAGTCGAATCTCCTCCATTTTGTTCACTAGCGACCGTACATTGGCAAGGAAAATGCTGGGTAAAGAGAGCCGGTGTGGTGTTAGCCTTAGCTTAGCTCTTAGTCCTCCGCGCTTCCCCGCCTTTGTTTACGATCTCGACGCCGCCTGCGAGCACTTCCGCCCGGCCGGGTAGGGTGCATAGCCTCGGTGTCCTAGCGATCTCAGGAAGGAGTCAAGATTGTCCATAAAAGTGTCGGAAATTGCAAACCGATATCCAAAAGCTCACAACGGGTGTACGATGTAAAGGCACAACTGTTCTGCACGAACAGGCCCGAGATGAGTAAGAAAAATATAGTGTATGACAACCAGAAAATGAACGTTTTTGTCTTCATTTGTATTGGGGTGAATACTTAGGGACATTTTGCTCTGTTTTGTTTGAATTCAGGAAATGTAATAAAATAAATTATATCGCCCATCCTCTCAGGATACCTGGAATCAGTGTTACAAGTACCCCAGGCACATCGTTTTTCCATTTTTGAAGCATAAACCCCATAAAATCGATGCGAGCTTCGGATCTTCCAATGTTTCTCTATGGCGCTGAAACCTAAAGATGTCCGAGTTCCGCTCCCCGTGCAACTGATACTCGACTGCCATTGGCTAGTCTGCGTTCGAGGGAGGGGCTTACCGATAGGTCAATTGTGAAATGCTGCTTATCTTTGCTCTAAACATCTGAAGAAATCTGGGTATATACTGGTCCAAACCCTACAGAAACGACTTCATGAGGTCCTTAAACGTTAGGCGAGTGAACTCTGCTTCAATCTGTTAGACATAAAGACATTTACTTTGCATTTCATAAATTAAACAAATATGTATGTGCTAACATAAATGGATAGCAATGGGATTGAATAAGTGCATTTATATAACAAACAACAATATAAAGCACTTACAAGTGGAGGCAGGGACTAATTGGTAAATGTGAAAGATGTATGGATTGGATAACAACAATAATTATACAGTATTTTAGCATTAGAAATACTACTGTGTAGGGATGTAACGATTACCGCTTTGATGATAAATCATGATAAAGTTCCCCACGGTTAGTATTACCGTTTCATATTTTTATTATCATTAAAACCGTATTCGATTACCGCGATTTGAACAACTCACGATAAATAAATACTGTCGAGCATAAAGCACAGTTTTAAGTAACAGTCTCATGTGCACACAGCACACAGAGTAGTTTCGTTTTGATTGAAAACAGGGCAGAAAAGCTGGGAGGTCTTAAAAGAGTGCTAAGGGAATAATACAAATGAATATATGAATGAATTAATTATATGAATGTACCTCTGAAGGTTCTTCAGAAGTCTTCAGAAACGATTCGATGGCATTTTGTTTTCATCTTCGCTCCATGTAATACCTAGTGGAAGTGTTCTTAATCGCAATACTGCTTTGTCCACGGAGTTTACGGGAAACAGCTGTAATTCAGCTTTTCCAAATAAAGCGCCACCTAGTGTCAGAGAGTGGATTTACAGAGACTTATATTTACATTCAGCCTGTGTGCAGTTTCTGTCTGGCCAAACGGATCGAATTTGCATGCCCTGCTGTAAATTTTGACTGGTTGATGAAAACCAAGCTTATGTGGATTTTACACATTTAAACAATTCAGATAAGTTATCTAGAATTATTTATGGAGCAGATAAAATACATATAATCATTTATTAATCAATTATCATTTTGACTTAAGTTAACCCTTTTCTTTATTTAAAGGCTGAAATGTGAGGTTTACCTTTTCATGAAACTTTTTCAAAGCTTTATTTGAACATTTACATTAGATGTTTGAACATGCTATTAAACTGTTGTCAGTCAAGTTGTCATTTAAATCCGAACATCATTGTTAATGTTATTGCTTTAGTGATAACGCAAACAAAAACTTGTTTTATTTGTTGTTTGTTGATTTTTAAATATAAAACTTGGTGAAGTGATTTATGTGTCGGTACTTTTTGAACATCTCCAGCACATTTTAACAATACCGTGATAATACTGATAACCATGATAATTTTGGGCACTATAATCGTGATAGGAAATATTCATACCGTTACATTCCTACTACTGTGACCAAAGAGCTACAAACTACACAACAAACTACAGTAATATACAAACAAACCTCACCTATCCATTTAACCGGAGCCTTTTAGTCTGGACACAGAAACAGGAAGCTCTGAGGTATAATTCTGCAAACAACAAAAGAGTTAGAGAACTTGCATGTTAATAAAAAATGTATCTTTAATCACAGGAAAAAATTATATATTCAAATAGAAAGCAATTATTTTAAATAGTTAAAATATTTCACAATATAACTGTTTTTGCTGTATTTTGGATCAACTAAATGCAGGCTTGGTGAGCAGAAGATACAGAACATTAAAAATCTTACTGTTCAAAAACTTTTGATTGGTAGTGTATGTCTAATACACTCATATACTTACGATCATATATTCACGCAGTATTACAATGGGTTCCGGTGAGAAACTTCAGTAACTACTTCAGAAAACTGAAAGAAGCTAGAACTTCAAAGTCAGCAATATCAAATGCACGCGCTCCAAACAAACTCTGAGGGAGCTGCTCATGTGTTTTGCTTATATAACTTGAAAAAAAGACTCAGTTCGAGTAGTTATCTTGTTTTTTCCTCATTTTTCATCGATGTGTAATGTATGACGGATGTCTTTTAGGGATTATAAAACGCTGTGAAGTTTTAAGAAGCTCATTTTTTTTAATTCCCGCCGTTCTAAATCCAGCTCTCCGTTGTGCTAGGTGTCGTGCTCTGTTTGAACGTCTCTAAAGCAGCACTGGGCTCAAATAATGCATATCAAATTTATCGTTCTCCAGATAGGTTCAGCTCAGTACCGCATGGGAGAATATAATATCTATGTGGAAAATACTGTGGAACCACATGTATTTTGAGGCTTCATAGTGCCGCGAAACTAGCACTGGCATACATATAACTAGAAAAATATGGCGCTTTAAACCATACTTGTACTCTTATTAGACAACACACGTAATTGTACACATATTAAACCGATAAATACAAAAATGTACTTACCAAATTTGTTGATTGAGAGAGTTTCCAAACTTTGTGGAGAAGCTCACCAAGATGGCTGACGAAGGTGTTTTGTCTGCAACAGTCTTCACGAGTTCTTGATAATTGACGCTGAGAACGTAACATCGTTACTGAATTGATTCAACACATTTTTTTAAGTTGAGAGGAGTACTCTAGTTACAAACTAGTTGATACAGTGAAAACTTAAAATGTTAAGTTGAATGAACGAATTCAGAAGCTGCAAGTTGTCTCAAGTAAAATTCATTGAAACAACTAAAATGCGACATCAGGAGAGATGAGTCCTGTATTCCAGACCTCAGGAAAAACGCCTGAACTCAAAGTCAAATTAAAAATTTTGAGTAGTGCAATCTGAAGTTCAGGAGAGCTGTTTTTAAGCATCTCATTTTTTATGTTGTCAGGGCCACAGGATTTCTTACATTTGAGGGATTTCAGTTTTACTAAGTTCTTGTTGGGTTATTAGATAATCTAGTGGATTTTGGTTGTTTCTGATACATGATTCAAGAGCATTACATTTTTCAAGGACTTTTAACTGGTTGGGATTATTCAGAGGGTCAATTTGATGTGTATAGAGCTTCTCAAAATAATCTTTCCAAATTTGACCATCTTGTAGGTCTTGTGGCTTTGTATTGTTTAGACCGTTCCAAGTGCTCAATCGATCAATTGTGTTTTCCATCTTCTGAAGCGTGTTGTTATAATAATCCAATTTCTTCTGTCTCAGTGTGTTTTTGTATTGTTTCAGAAGTTCTGAGTGCTATAAGCATAATTCTGAGTTGCCTGGATCTTTGTGTTTTTGATTTGAAACTAATCGTAGCTCTTGTCTTATTGTTTTACAGTCATGGTCAAACCACTTTTCAGAAGGTTTTTGTTTAGCTCTATTGTTGTGTTTATATGTGGTAGTTTCATTTAAATTAGCCTTTTTTGCTATATTTTCAAAAATGTCATTAATATGTTTAATTGCTAAATTTATTCCTTTCCAATTATTATCATATGTGGAATTGTTAAACAGTGTTATGGAATTGACTATTTCATTTGACTTCAATACTTTAATATATGTTTCAGCAGCATTACGAGTCCATCTATATGGTGTTTTGAGCTTATGTAGATGAAATGGCTTTTTATGAATTTCTCTTGATTTGATGTGTTCACCTTTAATGAAAAGATTGATCCGGCTGCGATCAGACAGGGGTGACTGAGCTTTGACGGTAAGTGCACTGAAATGGGAGTGGCTTATATTTGATCTGGCACTGTTGCCGAGATTTGAGCTATAGGTAAATTGTCCACAGGAATCTCCTTTGATTCTACCACTGAGGATATAAAGACCTAAAGTTTGACAAAGGTGGGATACCTCTTTCCCATGCCTATTGACTACAGTATCCTGGTTATTTCTTCTAGGTAGAGTACTGAAGAGATCTTGGGGTAAATGTGTGAACAGATGTTTATCTCCCGAGTTATCAATATAGTCTAATTCTGAACCAGTTTGAGCATTTAGATCTCCACATAGTAAAATTTTCCCCAGAGTTTGATATTGATTAATTTCTTCCTGTAAAGTGTAAAATACTTTGTCGTCATAGTATGGGGAATCTGATGGAGGAATATAAATTCCACAGATAAAAAGGTCTTTATCTATAATTCCAAAGCTTTTATCCAATTTTAACCAAATGTGATTTTTGCCTTGCTGTACTGATGATGTAAAAGGGGCAAGGTCATTTTTTATCCATATGACTAAACCTCCAGAATCTCTACCACGATGTATTGAGTTGAGTTTCCAGGAGGACACTATGATTTCAGAGTAACTTGCTGGACACTGAGTGGACACATCTGAACTACACCATGTTTCTGTTAGAATTAGGATGTCAACATTTGTGATACTATTTAAAAAAAGGTTTGTGATTTTTAATACAAATGTTTTAGAGCACAAACCCTGAATATTCCAAAAGCTAATATTTAAAATTTGTATATGATCGGCAATTAAGTAATACTGCTGTTTAACTGAGGCAACAACCCCCAATAAAACAAAACAAAACAAAATAACAAAGTAATAGTAATAACAGAACAATTAAAAAGGTAGTCAAACTGATTGAAATAAATCATTGTGAATAATGACTTAAAAATAATAATATAGTAAAAATAACAATAACAACAATCGATAATAAAAATAATCACAATGATAATAATCATGTGTTGTGATCAATCATTGTAGATTTCAGTTGAGCATTTTGTTGCAGATAAGGTTTAGCAGTCGTTTAATTTCTCCCACATCAGTAATGGACAGTTCCTGAGCCGCTGCTGAAGGTGTCTGCTGTGATAGTACCTGAGCGTAGCTTGGTCTCTGCTGGGACGGGCCTTCAGTGTACGGCTGCCTCTCTTGCTGTCTGTCAGACCAGCCTGAAGTCATGGGTTGTCTGTGAAGGTCTTGTGGTGCTCTTGAGCAAGATGAAGGTCCAGATGGCTCAAACGGTTGCATTCTCACATTTCTTTTTGCTCCTTTATAGCCGGTTGTTGGGAGGCGTCTAAGTGTCCATCTTTGATAACTTTGGCAAAAATCCTGACTCCATCCTGATTCAGGTGGAGCCCGTCATACAGGTGCCATGGTCTTACAGAGCTATGATGGACTAAGTGCACATTGTGCAGACTGGAACAGGAGTGACGGACCTCTTCGTTGATCTTATCAATCACAGAGGGTGGGACGTCCAGCCGTGGGATCAAGGTGGAGACCAGTACACGTGAACTGGGGAATGTCTGTGAGGCTTTCTCTGCCATCTCATGCATTGCCTTGGCTGTACCTTCATTTAAACTATGGAGGTCATTCGTACCTGTATGAATAATAATACATTCATCATCACTAGTGAACAGTTCATGAACACGTTTAGTGTTTCTGCAGTGGAGCGCTAGAACCCGCTGTCTGGGGAAGAGTTTCTTGGGTTCAATGTTCTTTCCAATTGAGTCCATCAGAAGAACTACTGAGGCCTGAGTCACTGGTGTTCTGTGGGACGGCGGCGGTGTGTGAGTGCGCTCCTTCACTGTGTCTGGAGGTGTGGAGCTGTGTGACGTCACTTCATGATGGAGTTGTTATTGGGAGATTCACTTTCCCTGTTTTTCAGCTGTAAACACATTGCAGTCTGTTCTTTCAGCTTTTCTTTTAACTCGTGGATGTTTTCCGTGAACTTTCTTTCTTTCTGTATTGAGTCCTCTTTCATTTTTGACATTTCAGCCTTAAGTTTCATGTTGACATTGTGCAAATCCTTAATTTCAGCCTTAAGATTATTGATGGTAAATTCATCTGGGCGGCTCAGGATTAGCTGCTTTAATTCTGACACCTAAATCTCTAGAAGAACCATTTTCTCAGGAAGACACCGGAGATAACTGGACGCATGTGTGGCCTGCTCAGTCATCAGTTCATCAGATGGGACCGGAGATGTGCTGACTGGAGAGCAGGGCAGCGGTTCATTCTCATCTTCAGATTCCTCTTTAATACTACAAGGTGTTTCCTTCTCAACTGTCTGCTTTAAAAGGGGACATGATTTTTCGAAAGCTTGGAGACTAGCTTCATTCCCTTGAATTAAGACCATTCCACTGTTGTACAGATTGATGGATTAGAAATGGGAAGAGTGGTCAGCTGATTCAAAAATGCAGATCTGACTTCCTTTACAGATTCCCTTCTTCTTTGTGTAGGGGAAATGTTCACTAATAACACTTTTCCATATGAGGTTCCTCTCTGTATAGAATATCAAGTTTGTCTTCTTTTCTTGAGACGTCATATCAACACAAAGGGATTCAGGATGTTCATGTAACAGTGTCTGTTTAAATGCTTTTCTTTTGTCTCCTTTAATGTCTGCAGGATAAACGATCTCCATGGCAACCGCTGAATGCGTCCGTTATTGACAGTTGAGATTTATGATGCTGGTAATTGTTAATGAAAATAAATAAATAAATAAGAAAATATATATATATATATATAAATCTTCTTAGTGCAGTACTGTAATGTCCTGTGTTGATCTAGGCTATATTTGTCTCTTCTTGAGTTTGCGCTGCTCACCATGGTAACGTATGTTTCAGTTGTATCTTATAACAGAAATCTGTTAGCTGGGCGTGCACTCATGAGCTCATCATGTGAGAGCACTGTAATATCTCTGTGATAGTGTTGAGAAACAGGAAGTAGAATGCCCCCCCCCCCCTGGTGACCAATGTTTAAACTGCCTCCTCTCAACCTGCTCAGCATTTTGAATTCATAATGAGCTCATATATTACTCACACTGTGATTGTCACTGTATGAGAATGGTGTGATGGCACTGTGATCATCGCGTGATCTCACGTGTTGACTGGGTACAGTATAGTAGTACCGGGATTCACTGCAATGTCTACATGTTACCACTGTTTCACTTTTAAAGACATTACTAATGTGTCTTAGTCAGCTATATATCACTGATGGTAGGTAAGTAGCTATTATAGACTAACATTTACCTATTACTAATGAAAGAACTTACTTTTTGTTTACGTTATTTGTTTGTCAGTTCTGTCTAAAAATGTATGATTTAAAGCGTTAAACCGAGACGGATAAAGGGGAGCTGGCGTTCTCAGCAATGTCAAAAATAATCAGTCCTGTGCATTGTCTAAATAAAAGTCCTTCCGACATATCAAACAAATAAATAAAAACCTTACACTGGTCAACAACTAGTGAAAATTGATATCTTAACTTGTGCACAGTAAATAAAACAATATTAAATTTACTGATTTATCAACCTGAGATTTTTGAAGATGGTCTCTAAACACAGATTCATGCTTTCTTAATTCATGTATTCTGATTCATGCATGCCTTTTTCGGAGTGTCTATTTACACTAAGTGCAAATAGCCCACCTTGTTGGCAAAGGCTATTTACACTAACTCCACCCACCAAGGTGTAATTGAGTTAGTCAACACTAAAAAAAGACGCTCATCTAGTATAAGTTTCAGTAGCATAGATGGTATGGCTCATGATCTTTGACATGATTGACCCGAGTTCGAACCCGCCTTTTGCCGAACTTTTTTTCTCCCTTTTCAAATCTCATATCACATCAGAAAGGCATTTATTTTCAATAAAAATGAAGGAAATAATCAAAAAGTTGAGAATAAAAGTATCGGGTAGGGTTAGGGTAGGTGTGGGGAGGGCTTTATTGTCCCAGTAAGGTGGCATCCATTTAATCATTTGAATTAAAACTATAATTTACAATGTATTATTGCTTACTGTTTTATAATGTACTACAATGCTGAGGTGCAGATAATTGCCACTATTTGCAATAAGTAGTATAAAAAGCAGAAAATCTTGCTATTTTAACATAGTGTAAATAGAATCTATAGCTATTTGCACTTAGTGTAAATAGCATATCATTAAAAAATACTGCTATTTCCACTTGGTGTAAATAGAATCCATTGCTATTTGCACTTAGTGTAAATAGCATCTGTCACTAAAAAAAAAATATGCTATTTGCACTTAGTGTAAATAGCATCTATCGCTATTTACACTTAGTGCAAATAGCCGCTGCCTTAATTTTTACACATTTTTACATTATTAAGAACGAACCATGTCTAATAAACAAAGTTGTTATGCAGTTTTTATGACTGAGCCTGAAATTATCCAACTAAATTCTGAATGATCTAACCTGAAAAATCTATGAAATATTTCACAAATGTTAATCAAGTTTGTACTCACATACTACATTAAAGGGGTCATATAATGCCATTTTTGTACAAGCTAATATGATTCTTTAGGGTCTAAATTGAAAGTTTGTAATATACTTTAATTAAAAATTCTCATTAGTATTGTAAGAAAACACTCATTTTACCTGCTCAAAAACAGCTCTGTTTTCAGCACACGGTTTTAGTGTGTGTGTTTTTAAATGCTAATGAGCTTTGCTCGCCCCGCCCCTCTGTTCTGTGGGGCGTTTTTGACACAACACACGTGGAGTGTTGCCTTGACAACAGTTGAGGGTAAGATGTGCTTGCCTATACAAAAGTAAATATGTGATCAGATAACATAACTTATTCTGGCATAATATTGAAAAACATCAATTAGAGTATTTATAGTCTTGGATCACACGGTCGAACGGCTTGATTTGAGACAGGGTAAAACAAATAAGGAGATTAAAAAAAAAACACTGGATGGATTTTTATCATTTTATGATGGTTGTGTACAGGCAATGCTAACACACATTTCAGTACAATCAACTTGTAAAAGTGCATGTACCATTATATGACCCCCTTTAAGATAAACAGGTGGAGACTTCAGATGTTGAGGTTCTGTTCCTGAAACAGCACACTGATAGTTTCCTGAATCATGACGCTTGACTGACCGCAGCTTAAGCTGATTCTCTGAGATGATTCCTGTAGTTACTATCTGTGTGTTTCTGTACCAGATGAATGTTGTTTGTTGAGGCAGAGAGCAGCTGCTTTTACATCTCAGAGTGACTGAATCTCTCTCTTTCACACTCTGCTCTGTCTCCACCTGCAGATCTGACAGCAACAACAACTCATCATCATCTGTTATCACATCATTAGTTTAATGGAAATGAAAGTAGTAAAACTTTAAGCATATAAATTACATAAATCGGCTTCATTTCTTTCTATCTGTGACATTAAGCTGAGCTCCAGGAGTCCCTGTTGATGTCCACTTCTCTTCATTTATTGCATCTCTGCAGTAGATGTGTTCATCAGCTTCTGTTACATTCAGCAGTGATTCTGTAAGTGGAGTGGAGAGGTTGAGGTGGAGCTGCTCTATTTAAAGATGTTTATCAATGCAAGCAAGTGTCATTTGGTCAGTATTTGTATTTTGAATACCTAGGTATTGTGCTGAAATGTGCTCCACGCATTCTGTTTATCATTATTTACAGGCCTCCAAAATACTCTCCAGACTTTATTGAAGAATTCACAGAACTGTTATCAATGATTTCCTCAGAGTTTGACTGTTTTACTATTGCAGGGGATTTTAATATTCACATAGATAATGCAGAAATCAAAACTGCAAAAGAAATTATAACTGTTTTAAACACATTTGACCTGATCCAGCATGTGCATGGACCCACACACAATCGTGGACACACTCTAGATTTACTCATCAGTAGAGGTCAAAACATTGAATCTATTGTTATTAAGGATGTAGCACTATCTGATCACTTCTGTATTTTCTTTGATATATTGATCTCTGTTACCACTGAATCTAGATCTGTCTCTGTCAGAAAGAGATGCATTAACGAGAACACTAGTGCGCTATTTATGAAGGCTATATCTTTAACACCAAGCATTTCTGCAGACTCTGTTGATCTTCCCCTGGATTCATTTAACTCAAAAGTTGAGAATATTATTGATGATATTGCTCCTGAAAAAGAAATTAAGAAGAATGGCAGACAAAAATCATCTTGGAGAGAATCAACAGCAGTTCAGAGTATGAAAAGACAATGCAGAAAAGCTGAGCGGATGTGGCGGAAGACAAAACTTGAAATTCACTATAGCATCTATAAAGACAGAACTAGCCACAGCTAGACAGACCTTCTTCTCAAACCTCATAAACAGTAACTTAAACAACACTCACACTCTTTTTGCTACTGTTGAGAGACTGACAAACCCACCAATAATATCAGAAAGGAGATTGGCACATCTTCTAGTTATACAGAGGTCACACAGATTCAACCGCAATTTCAAAAAGAAATGACTATGTCTGTTTTTGAAGCAATTGATAGCAAAATTTTGGAAGAAATAGTACAGCACCTTAAATCGTCAACCTGCTATCTTGACACACTTCCCACATCTTTTTTTTCACCTCACTTATTTCTGGGACTTTTCCAAACTCCCTGAAAACTGCAGTTGTTAAGTATGGAATAAAATCACTGTCAAAAATAATCGTACGTAATTCAAAACAGTTGTGTGTAATTTTAATATACTCGTGCGTAATTTAAAACTATTGTATGTAATTCTGTTTTTTGTCAGAGTTGGATTCCAAAATCTACGGCCACGACAGTTTACAGATACGAGATTTTGTGTGTTTGTTAGAGTACAACTCTAAAATGTACGACTATGACAGTTTACAGACACAACGCTTGTTTTCACAACAGCTCCGTTACACGCACGACATGCGAATTACGAGCACGAAGTGCGGTGTGCGAAACGACTGTCAAAAATACATCATCAAGGTCACAGGCATCACTATCGAGGGAAGATGAATAGATTCAACGAAGTGCGCATGCGCCCCATCACCGTTTTAAACCACTGGCGCCAAAATGGCGGATCAGCAGCCAAGCGCTCACTCGTCGTCTCAGGTAAGTTTTTCTTCTTCTTCAAATTCGGACATGTTTAAGGGTTAGTTATCACTAATAGCAGAGAGGAGTAATATTACAGAGAAAGTATAACTATAGTAGGTATGATTAGCTCTCAGAGTACATGTAGGTGCTTAAAGAATACAGTTGTTTAGGAGGTCACTGCAGCCTGTACGCACGATGAGATAGGCCTACATAAAATAATTAGCACTTTTAAGTGTTGACTTACTAACAGCTGTGTACATGCACTGTAATACACAGGTCATGTAATATAAGTGTTCACTGTTTAAGTGTTGAAGTCATATTTCATTGTTCATCAGGTTCCATTAGGTGACATCTTGCACACAGCCCAGAATCTGGTGTCGATGTTGACCAACACCTTAAGTGTTGGACAACAGAAAGTGGGGAACCAGTCCAATATCAGTGGACAGTCAGCACAAGAAAGAAGGTCCAAGTCAAATGGGCAGTCAGTTCAGCAGGAAATGGCTAGGTGTGAGATTCAATGTAATTGTTGTTTTAATGAACTTGTGTGTGTGTGTGTGTGTGTGTGTGTGTGTGTGTGTGTGTGTGTCTACTGGTAGAATAAACAACTAAGCTAACTAAGCATGTGCAGTATGAGTATCATCACTCTAGCTCATTTCTGATCGGAGGAATAAGTCATGTTGCAACTGTCCCCGCTCTCCCCTACTGGTGGAATATACAGTTTGTACAGTATAAAAAAAACATTAAACATAAACATAAGTGTGCATGTGAGTGTTCTCAATGTTCTGAACTGACTCAAAATAAAAATGAAATCCTTTTTTTTAGGTCATTTCCCGGATTTTTCAGAAAGGAAGTAAGGGGTAAAAAACGTTTTGGACCATATAAACGGCCAGAGAAAAGCTTTTTGGTGGTTTTTTTCCTCCTTGATCAACAATATGAGAAAACGCCCAAAGGAGAGACAGAATTACAACTTACACTTGCAGGACTTGGGAGAAGATCATTAACTATAACCGAAAACATGACTCATTCAGAGGTAAGATCGATAATGTCATTTTTCTTGTTTTTTTGTGTTGGGTGAATTTCCTTACTCTGTTTTACTCTGCCTTTGATAATTAAGCTATCAGAGGTGCTTGTTAATGCATATCCAAAACTGGCAAAAATCTGCGGAGGATGGTTGCTGCACAAGTGCTCAGGTATGTAGGATTGTTTTGAATTTTTTTTTCCTAACCTCTTAAAACTTATGTGAATTAAAATCATACGTGTTTATAGATATTGGATGGATTTTATCTGTTAAAGATTTTTAGTGGATTGTCTATTTATATTCTATTATATATTTTTAATTGTAGGTGGAGGAGGGCAACGGAAACTGACTGTCATCCCTCCTGACCCTGATGGGTATAATGGACAGCAATTAAAAACCGTGAGCAGCAATGGAAAGAGCACAATGTATGTAGTTCCTCTGCAAGAGCAAATTGACACAACTCCATTACCACCTGATGCAAGGGAATTTGAAAAAATGCCCAAAGCCCAGTGTACACTCTGCAGCCAAATGGTTCCTCTTCAGTGCCTTCCAGTACACATAAAACACTGTAAGATGGAACATGTGGATCTGTGTATCTCAAGTGATGATGTAAGTCTAAGATGTTTATTTTAGTCACCAATGAGCTCTAAAAACAAGGTTGATGAGATTCTGTTTTATTTCCAGTCGATGGAGAAGTCCCCAGACTCCCCACAAGAAGATAATTCAAGATCTATTGACACTTGGAAAGAGGCGTGTTGTTTTTGTTTTTGTTCCAAATGTCTTGGACATACTGATCTTTTGTTTATATTTCATAAGCTCTGAAAACACAATTTCTATGTGATTTTGTGGTTTCAGGAATTGGAAAAGTTACCAGATATTGAAAGCTGTGATTCAAATATAAATGAAGTCTGGACAGAGAAGGTTAGAAGGATGTTTATTGATTTATTTATGTATTAAAAAATATGAACTTTCAGTTTATGGTATATGCATGGTTCCTAAACAATTGTTTGTGCATAATTTAACTCAGTATTTTAATGTCACATCAGACTGCTGAGTGTCCACTGTGTAAGAAAACATTTGACAGTGATGTTATTGAGATACACGCAGCCAACTGCGGATTACGGTAAATTACTAAATAGAGTTTAGAGTCACTTATCTAATATTAATCATTTAAATGTTTCCTATCCAGCAATTTTAAATATTAAAGCATTTTTATTTTTGTCTGTGTGCAGAACTGCAGAATATGATAATAACTTCAGTGACCCAATAAATACACTTCAAAGGTAAAAATGGTATATTAAGAAAGTGTTTGTTTCTCTTTGCTGGTACATTTCATGTTTCATTTCTGTTTTTCTATTACAAAGTTCTGGGGAGATTTTGAATTGGATCAGCAGTAAAGTTGATCAAACCAACACCTTTTCCATCTGCGTTTCTCGGAATGACATCTACAACAGAGGAATGCAGCAGTGGCAGCGCCAGAAGAAATCGTCACCGAAAGGCAGATTAAAGGTTACCTTTTTTGGCGAAGCAGGGGTCGACTCTGGTGCTCTTAGCAAGGAGTTCTTAACAGGTATAACTAATTTAGTTAATTATGAACTGTTTTATATTTTAAAGCAGACATTTTGTCAGATCAGATTTTAAATAGGTTGTATTTGTTGTTGTCTAGAAATGATTGCAGAGATTGAAACAAGACTTTTTATCGCTGGTGTAGATAAAAAAGGGAAAAATCCTGTCTATTGTCTCAACAGCTTGGATCGTAACTACTTCAGGTATGCAAGATTTGATCAGTTAACACTTTTCACATTGATAAACATTTTTGATTGATTTAAGGTTTTGTTTTATCCACTGTGGTATTAGAAGTGCAGGAGAAATTATGGCTGTCAGTCTAGCACAAGGAGGACCACCGCCGGTTTTTTTGCGAGAGTGGTGTTTCCAATATCTTCACTCTGGAGATTATGACGGTATACAGGTGACTACCAGTGATGTCACAGATTTGGAATTCTCCCTGCTCATTGAGAAGGTAAAATATTAACCAGATATGCAAGTTATATATAGTAATGATTTAAGAGTTAAAGCAAATAAGGGATGCCGATAAGACCGTATTCTATTTCTCTGAATTTAGGTTAACTCAACAGATGACATGAGTGAGCTTACAGATGAGATTTTAAGCTGTGGATACACTGGAAAATTGTCTGCTGACATGAAAAGCAACATCATCAGGTGCACTATACTTTTTATTCTCGGAGGAGTACAAAATTTTTTAACTTTACCTGCGTTGGTAATCTTATGAAATGTAGTACAGTAAATAAAAAGCATAATGTTTATAACATAGTACATCAAAATTGAGTTACTCTGTATATTTTTTTTATATTGTTTGGTGTTTTAAACAAATATTTATTGATGAAATTATTACATTGCCTCTAGAGCCATTGTTTTACACTCCACTATGAGAGTTGTTCCAATGCTTGATCAGCTGCGAAAAGGCCTGCAGCTCTATGATCTCCAGAAAGTCATGGAAATGCATCCAGACCTGTGTCTACCACTGTTTGTCCCAGGGGAAAAAGATGACAAGGTAAACCATTGTGGTTCTTATGGTGTTTTTATAATGAGGACATGTTAAATGTGACAGGCATATAGAAATGCTAACACTATCTATTTTATTTAAGGTGGATGCAGGCTTCATTCTGGAGAATTGCCACCCTGTCTTTAGTGACAAAGGTTCTGTGAAATACACCAAAGAAGTAAATGTAATGAACTTTTTCCAGGATTTCCTACAGGAAGTTGAGGATCGTGGTATGTATTATCATAATGGCACAACATAATTAATAAAAATTCTGTTAATCTTGTTTTCATTCCACTGCAAGTCCCCCCCTCACCCCTCTGTTTTTAAGAAGGTGAAGCTGAACAAATGACTGCTGGTAAAGTTATGCAGTGGATGACAGGCCAGAGACATAAGCCTATTCTTCCCAGTGACCAGAAGGATTTTAACATCACTGTGAAGTTCAATCACGACTGTGACACAAATCATACTGTGTGTTTTCCTACTGTAAGCGCATGTACTCGCACGATTACGTTTCCTACAGCTCACCTGAAAACACTGAATGAATTTAAAAACATAATGGAAATAGCTATGAAATATGGGGAGTCATTTGATAATGTTTAAATGTATTTGATGGGGTAAGCATGTTTGCTTTCAGCTTATCTTTGAGTCACCGTTTATTGTCATAAGTAAAACTGTTCCTTTGACAATATTTGTTGAAAGAATTTTCATGTTAAAGAAACCATACAAAATGATTAACTGTTCTGAATTTGCATTTACAAATTAGTTTTCATACAATTCATTCATTGTGCTGCTTTGTTACAGTTGCAATTTTCAAAATATATACACAATTTGCAAAATAAATATTTACAATGGTCTCACACAGGTGTTTGTGTATTTTAAAGACTTACAAAATATTGAACCAAAGATATATAAATATCTCTGCCATAACAGTCAGATGTTGCAAGTGGATTAAAGATGGATTTTACTGTTTCCATCAGAGCAGGATTGAGTGGGCACTCAATTTCTGGAACATGAACTCCAACATCATCTTCTGTCACACAATCAAACGTCTCCCAGTCTGTTCCAAACAGTTCCAAATTCTTAAATTAAATAAAAACAAATTACTTCATGCATGCATCATGCAAAAGCACAATTTGATAGTATGACTAAAGGCATAGAAAATCAATTAAAAAAAACAAACCTGAAAATTCTCTTCGTCACCAGATGAGTTGTGCATGTGTCCCATTATCCACATCTGGTTAGGGGTGAGCCCACTTTCAGACCGTAACGGATGATTGTCCCAGCCTTCAGAAAAAGTGTGGAGGTTGCGCTTCAGACGTGGGAGGAACACATAATGTGCACAAAACACATGAAGGGAATCTGACAAGTCCAACAAGCCATCTTCTTCAAGGCTGTGAAGTATTTCATAATACAGCTGAGTTACGCTGACCCAGACGTCTCGCCACAGGCGTTCGATTCTAGAGAATACAAAATGTATCAATTAAAAATGATAAATTAAACTAGTGTGACATCCTAATTGGTTTATTACCTCTGATTATGTACGCTTTTCCCGGCAATGAAGCTCCCTCTTCCGGTCCCTTTCACACGAAACATGGTTTCTGCGATTGCCACATTTTCCACACCTTCATCACCCCGGACCCTAAAATGGAGGGGTGGATGGAGAGGTTAAATCTGCTTGACTGCCATAATGTTAAGAAAATAAAAATAAACATGTTTACTCATCCGAACCTATAACAGAAGTGTCCTTCCCGGGTCACAATGACCCGAGGGCTAAAAATGACACACATTTTGTGGGGGTCCAGAAATGTTATACTGTTCCATTTTTATAATTTTTTTCTAAATATGTAGGTTTTTCTATTATTTTTTGGTGATTTTTATTATATTTACCTTTTATTCTGGAATTTTATTTTTAGAAAATATAGTAAGCAGTTTTTCTACACTTTCACCAAAAAAAAAAAAGAGACAATTTCAGTCCTGTTTTATCAAAAACCAACAGATGGCCATGGAATTGAGTCACTGAGTGTCTCTGATGCCATCTGGTGGGGGAAATGTCAAAATTGCATTTTATGGTTACAGCCACCAGAGTTTATGGTTGTTTATGGATTCAAATATATATTGAAACATTAAAAAACAATAATAATCTAACTGAATTGTAACCTAAACACGTGTATATTCATACAATTTCATCAATATAAAATAAATATATATTTTAAAAAATATAACTGATATAAACTCATTGGTCTCTCAAATGTAACTGTTAAGTCCAAAAAAAAAAAAAAGGAAAAATGAGTCATATCCCAGCAGAAACATGAAACATTATAATATGTTCTATTGGAATGTGTGTGAGTGTTTTCTGCATTGGGGATATTCTGTAGTCTCAGCTCTTCGTTTGGGTATAAATCTTTACTGGATTGTCTCAGATTTTGTACATCAAAAAAAAAAAAAAAAGCGTTTTCTCAGAAATTCCATTCATTCCTATGTGGGTCAAAATGACCCTCGAGGAACCCATTTAAACTCCATGAATCCACTCAGTTTTTTGTGTGTGTGTGTATTCCCGGTGCAAGTGTTACAAAAGTAAAGAAATCTTGGACTGGTACGATCAACACACGATTTTTATAATTTTTTGGAAAATCAGTTTTGGGTCAAAATGACCTGAGGGACGGATGAGGGTTTAACTAAATGCAAGGAAGCGAGGAGCAGAAAAACAATTTTCTCCTACCTTGAAGGCCAGCCATGTTTTTGCACAGACTGGAGAAAGAATGATAAGGCAGTGCTTGAACGGTTGTTTGTTGCTGGTTCCAAGTACATGATCTATACCAAAAAAATAAATGTAATACATTAAATCATTCAATACATTCAAACATAGACAGATAGTCAGATTATAGATAGACAGATTCCACTGGGTTGGAAATAAATGCATTTACCTTTCGTGAGAACCCATCTATCCCACCAAATATGATGATGTTGTACCTTCAAAGTAAAACCATGTTAAACATAATATTGCATAACATTACACTTTCGTAGGTAAACTATAAGACAATACCTTATGAGCTTGTGATTCGTGTCGATATGGACTAAGGACAATGGACTTTGAACAAAATATGACCTCCTGACAATACACCCCAGCTGTGTCATCCTTTCCAAAATTCCAGGGCATCCACTCTGTGCATGGATTCTTTTATGCGGTTCCATTGAACTCTATGTCCGTCTGCTTGCAGGCAGCCTTTTATCATCCTATATCCAGCATTTGGTAGTCTTCGTTTGACGGCCAGAATGGCATTATCCAATTCATTGTCAGATATGGTGCTATACGTAGTTTTACAGATAAACCCAAGTCACGCATTCGGCGGAAGATTGTTGACTGGCTTACTCCTAAAATGTTTGCAATACAAGAAATTGGTAAAGACATCTCAATGAGCCGGGACAGCATTTCCTCGGAAACAATAAACTTAGGTCGACCTCGTCCACCACCACATTCCCTCGTAAGAACTGGGGCCACCTCTTGGGAAAGAGCTGCATGAATTTTTTGTTGTAGATCCATGAGGGTCTCCAAGATATCATTTGGCACATCAAATATAGTGGAGGCTGATGACAAAATAAACACTTCTTGATTGATAACATACTGGAAATAGTCCAAGTCCAGCAGGTGGCCATCTAAAACTGCACTTATTCGTGACCTGAGGCGTTCTAGTAAGTGCGTCATCAGCGGTCCCTGTAAGTCAAATTACTCTGACATTAATATTACTTAGACAAAATCCTCTCTGCTATTAGTGATAACTAACCCTTAAACATGTCCGAATTTGAAGAAGAAGAAAAACTTACCTGAGACGACGAGTGAGCGCTTGGCTGCTGATCCGCCATTTTGGCGCCAGTGGTTTAAAACGGTGATGGGGCGCATGCGCACTTCGTTGAATCTATTCATCTTCCCTCGATAGTGATGCCTGTGACCTTGATGATGTATTTTTGACAGTCGTTTCGCACACCGCACTTCGTGCTCGTAATTCGCATGTCGTGCGTGTAACGGAGCTGTTGTGAAAACAAGCGTTGTGTCTGTAAACTGTCATAGTCGTACATTTTAGAGTTGTACTCTAACAAACACACAAAATCTCGTATCTGTAAACTGTCGTGGCCGTAGATTTTGGAATCCAACTCTGACAAAAAACAGAATTACATACAATAGTTTTAAATTACGCACGAGTATATTAAAATTACACACAACTGTTTTGAATTACGTACGATTATTTTTGACAGTGATTTTATTCCATAGTTAAGCCCCTTCTGAAAAAGCGTAATCTTGATAACACCATATTGAGCAACTATAGACCAATATCAAATCTTCCTTTCATAGGTAAGATTATTGAAAAGGTAGTTTTTAATCAGCTGAACAACTACTTAAACTCAAATGGATACCTGGACAATTTTCAATCTGGTTTCCGAGCGCATCATAGTACAGAGACAGCGCTTATTAAGATAATAAATGATATTCGCTTCAATTCTGATTCTGGCAAAATATCAGTGCTGGTACTACTAGATCTTAGTGCTGCGTTTCACACTGTTGATCATAACATACTTCTAGAGAGACTGGAAAACTGGGTCGGGCTTTCTGGGATGGTACTCAAATGGTTCAGGTCATACTTAGAAGGGAGATGTTATTATGTGAGTATAGGAGAGCATAAGTCTAAGTGGACGTCCATGACATGCGGAGTCCCACAAGGCTCAATTCTTGCACCACTTTTGTTTTGCCTGTATATGCTCCCACTAAGTCAAATAATGAGAAAGAACCAAATTGCCTATCACAGCTATGCTGATGATACACAGATTTACCTAGCCTTATCTCCAAATGACTACAGCCCCATTGACTCCCTCTGCCAATGCATTGATGAAATTAACAGTTGGATGTGCGAGAACTTTCTTCAGTTAAACAAGGAGAAAACTGAAGTCATCGCATTTGGAAACAAAGATGAAGTTCTCAAGGTGAATGCATACCTTGACTCTAGGGGTCAAGCAACTAAAAATCAAGTCAAAAATCTTGGGGTGATTCTGGAGACAGACCTTAGTTTTAGTAGACATGTCAAAGCAGTAACTAAATCAGCATACTATCATCTCAAAAACACTGCAAGAATTAGATGTTTTGTTTCCCGTCAAGACTTGGAGAAACTTGTTCATGCCTTTGTGGGGATCTACACAGGCAGACACATAACACAGCTGTATCACATTCACCCAATACCTGGGATCACATGATGTTCTGGGAGGTCACATGACTAATCAGGAAGTGATAAGTGTTTGCTGGCTGCAAGTCAGATTCTCTTTTGTGTTGATGCTAGGCACTGTTGTGTGAGTTGGGCTCCCTTTTCATGCAGGTATGATTTGTCATGGTAGAGCATGTTTAATCACTGCCATTTCCTTTTAATACTTATTTCATTTTTTATTAGGGTAATTCTAGAAGCGCTTGTCTACTCTTCACGGAGGACACAGGCTTCTGCATACCTGCATTGGGACATGTTTTAATGCTTTTCTCTGTCTGTAGCAACGGAACATTTACCTTTTTTTTTTTTTTCGTGCTGTGTCAATGTGCTGTGGGACAGTTGAGCATATTGAAAAGTAGGCCTATATTTTCTAGTTATGGTTGAGTTGGCTATGCTATGCTATGCTGTTTAATGAGGTTGGCAACTAACATGTTTGGTTTCTATTGAAAGGGGACCAGGCCACTGTTTTTCTGTGATTAATATATTTTTCTTTATTGTTTTCTGTTTGTTTTGTTTGATTATTTGTTTGGTTATCTGTGATTTTGCCCTTGGGCCTACCACTCATGTGCCGCATTCATAGTATTGTGTATTGTTTTCTTGACTAATTGTGGCCATTAATGCTGGTGGTTCTCCTCCTTAACTATGTTCTCTGCGTAGGCCATCCCTGTACAAGGCCGGATCCACACTGATGCTTTGCCCCTTTTCATCGGGGAACCACACTGGGAGAGACACTGTATTGGTGTGTACTTGTAGCTACGACACGGTGTGATATTTTGTAGTAGTACCTAAAGATATTAAGTGTGTAGTGCTTGCTGTGTTGCATGCTTCGACTGGTGTGGGGTTGCTGTCTCCTGTTTCTGTCTCCCTAGGGGCCTCCTGAGCAGGGGTTTTGCATTGGCTGATCCGACCTTTCTAGATTGAGGAAAACTCCACCAGTCATTTATCGCAGTATTTTTAAGATCCGTTCTTAATAACCTTTTACATTTTGTTGTGTACTAAAGTGTAATACATTTTGGTGATGCATTTATATATCTGCCTCTTGTTGACTGTCCCTGTGTGGGGAAAAAACTGAGTTAGCCACACTGTATTCAGAGAAAGATTTGTGGTTCCTCCTGCCTATCATCAGGGAGTGGCGTAGTCAGACCAAAAAAAAAGGTACTGCTTGGCAGGTACCACACCTTTATCACCAGCAGGGTGGATTATTGTAATGGTCTCCTCACCGGCCTTTCAAAGAAGACCATTAGACAGCTGCAGCTCATCCAGAACGCTGCTGCCAGGATTCTGACTAGAACCAGAAAATTTGAGCACATCACACCAGTCCTCAGGTCCTTACACTGGCTTCCAGTTACATTTAGGATTGATATTAAAGTACTTTTACTCATTTATAAATCACTCAATGGCATAGGACCTAAATACATTGCAGATATGCTCACTGAATATAAACCAAACAGACCACTCAGATGATTAGGATCGAGTCAGTTAGAAATACCAAGGGTTCACACAAAACAAGGGTAGTCCGCTTTTAGCTATTATGCCGCCTGCAGTTGGAACCAGCTTCCAGAAGAGATCAGATGTGCTAAAACATTAGCCACATTTAAATCCAGACTCAAAACTCATCTGTTTAGCTGTGCATTTGTTAAATGAGCACTGTGCTACGTCCGAACTGATTGCACTATGTATAATCATTTTCGATTCTTAACGGTTTTAAATTATTTTTAAATCAATGTTTATATCATTTTGTTTTTATTGTTATTATTTTAATTCCTTGTTTTTATTGGTGTGATCATTATTATTTTTAATGTAAATCACTTTGAATTACCACTGTGTATGAAATGTGCTATGTAAATAAACTTGCCTTGCCTTTTAAGTGTTTATATTCACTGAACTCTTCCTCTATATTCTTGGTCTAAACACAGGTCAGATGGTTCTCTGTCAGTTACAGTAAGTTTAGTACAATAGACTGTTTGATCTCATAACCAGGAATAAAGAACAGGACATTTTCACTATTCAGGCTTTTAAAGCACTAGTTTGCCCAAAAATGAAAATTTGCTGACAATTTACTCGCCCTCAAGCCATCCAAGATGTAGACAAGGTTATTTCTTCATAGGAAAAGATTTGGAGAAATATAGCATTCCATCACTTGCTCCGCAATGAATGGGTGCCGTCAGAATAAGAGTCCAAACAGCTGAAAAATAGTGTTTTAACTTTAAAAAGTCCTCTATCCATAATTGACCATATGCACGGAGTGCTATTTAGAACTTCCGGATAAAGATAAGCCAGCTCGTAATCTTCCGGTGAAGCTCATTTTATATGTGCTATAGACTCTCACAGAAACAACTCCTGCCTCATTCTTATCAGAAACTGAGAAACAAAATAATTGCAACACCGTAAATAATGATTGCAGGTTAATTAATATACAGTTTCATGTTATTAAAGAACATATAATTTTATATGCAGAGTCTGGTAATCCCGGCCAGGAAAGTACCCACCTAACTGCATTTAAATGCTGACAAATAAACACTATCCTAACTGTTTAGGCAGTTAGGCTAATGTCTTAAACGACCTCTTAATGGTATTCTCGATAATCAATATCTTACCTTCAAAGCCATGAACACATTTTTAAAATCTTATAAAATTTGAAGGCATTTATTATTTCTCAACTCTGTGTGGTTAAATTCCCATTATTAAAGGTTCAGTTTTCATTCATGAAGACGACATGAAGAAATATGCTAAAACGTGTCTCGGCGAAAAAATAGACTTTTTAAGATGAAAATGAAATTACCGTTATAACCAAGAGATGGCAGTATAGGATCACTCATTGGCTGCAGCTGCCATTTCAACTTAGATTTTCACATCTTTTGATTTATTATAAAATAAATATAACAAATTTAGTACTTTGTCGCACTGAAGTATAAATAATAGCAAGTGCAGGCCTATAATGCTGAATTATTTAAATACCTATATAGTCAAATACAAATTAAATAAGTATAACAAATAAATAATGCATTCAGTATTTTGAAATAGATTTAGCTTTAATTTAAATAACTAGGCTACATCGTTTAAGTTTTATCCAACACAGACCTGTAGATTTGTTAGACTGAATTTAGTCTGAATCACTTAATGCACAGCTTTATTTTGACAGTCAGATGATTCATTCCGTTGCCGCTGTCAATCATATGACTTGCGGCATGATTTAACGGATTCCCTCGCGTAAGTTTAACATTCGCATTTTGTTATTCCTGAAACGGAATACGTGGACGTTTGGTCATCTTAGACAAACAAAGCTTTTCTCTTAATTGTGAATGGATTATGTAGAGAAACCGAGTAAAGGACGCTCCTCTTACGGCACAGTATACTTGACCGGAAATGACTGAGCTGGCTTATCTACAACCAGGAAGTAACCGTGCATAAGGTCAATTACGCTTCCTCCAGTGAAAAAGTCCATCCCCTGTGGCAGAGCCAATCCTCTCTATACGCAAAGTACGCAAGCTGCGTAGGGCCCCCGAAACACCAGGGGGCCCCCTTGCTCTCAAAGATAATTTAATTTTAGTTTCGTTTTTGAATTTGGCCAGTGGTTATGAAAACATGATGTTCATTTCTTTTAATGTGGTGCGCTGTCACCCTTTCTACGTAAAAATCAGTCAAATCATGTAACGTGAATGTTATAAAGTCTCTTGCTCGAGACAAAAAAAAAAAACGAGTTGAAAGCGTACTGAGCCGCGGAAGAGACGCTGTTTCTCAAGCGCTTTCCGTGAGCTCAAGATGGAGTAAACACGGAAAAAGGCATTTCATTCATTCATAACTGTGGAGTGATTTAGATTACTTGTGGATTATTGTGATGTTTTTATCAACTATTTGGACTCTCATTCTGACGGCACCCATTCACTTCAGAGGATCTATTGGTGAGCAAGTGATGGAATGCTACATTTCTCCAAATCTGTTGCTATACAAAAACAAACTCATCTACATAGATTCAATTTTTGGGTGGACTACTCCTTTAATGCAAGCATATGGAGGATTGTAATTAATTTACACGTAATCCTGACCACTATCCTGAAATACAGAAATAATTCAGTAACTAATGCTTCAGTAATGAGGAGGACCCATTCAGGTGGTTCAGTGAAGTGTGTAAAAAATAGTTGTATTTTCACAGTACCAATCTTACTGAAATGTACTTATAATTTTAATTGTATAACCACAAAAATGTGAGTTATTAAACTATCTCTGTAGTGACTCTTAAACTATGAACACTCACCCGCAGTGACGATCACTAAAATCAGAAGAGACATCATGAGAGACGTCAACATAGTGAGTTCTGCAATCAGAAAACTGACAATTATGCCATGAGATAAAGTTTTATCTATACTACTTATTATTTAAATGGGCTCTGTGAGCCAACAATCACCAGAGATTTTTACATATGCCTCTGTCTACTCTGTCCCATCTCATACAGTAGACCTATACAGATTTCAATTTAACTACAAAAAAGAAGAGTAAAATGATCTTACTATGTTGGACTGAATCTTGTTGTCAGCGTTGAAATATAAATCAACCAGCAGTTTAACAGGAGCACAGTGAATGTTAACCTCCCTCTGTTCCTCAGTATTCCTCTCTCTCTCTCACACACACACACTCACTCGCTCAACTTCCCTGATCATTAGATCTCTTTGCTCTCTTATCATATGATGATGATGTTGTAAGAGTTCTGAGAATTCTGCATGTTGAAATTGGATGAAAAAAAAACAGTAAGAGGTTTGACCTAATGAGCACGATACTGAGAGATAACAAACCAAAAATATATTAAGGTAAGACCTTTAATGCAAACACATATACACACCATCAAGCCCTGAAAAAGAAATGAGAACATGAGGACCTTTAGCAAACCCTGAAAAATCTAATCACTTTATATTAATTCAAGACACATTTAAATCTTCAGTATGATTTTCAAGTCACTCAAACAAATGAACAATTAGCATGTTTTTACCACACTGTTAGACCTTACCAGGCATTTTTACAGTAATATATTGGCAACACTGTTGCCAGCTAGTTACTGTAGGTCAAACATCTACACTAAAAACTTGCCCTGTAAATCAATGGTAAAATACTGGCAACGGTGTAATTTGCTGTTAATTGTGCAGTTATTTACTGTAGTCTAATTTACAATATTTTACTGTAAAGATACCATTGATTAAATTAAAACTCATGTTAACAAATTTCATTTTTAGAAACTGACTTCCTTAAATCAGCCAACTGCCAATTTAGTTAATAAACTAATATTTTTAAGATGAACATATTTCATCTGAATCCACTTAAAAATAACTGAATGAAACACAACGATGGTAGCAATTAAAAATAAATAAATAAAAAGGAGAAAACAATACATGCAAATAAAGAAAATAGTATGACCATTCAGCTGCATAATTTATTTATGCTGCAGTGAATGCTGGGAGTTTAATTTTATGCAGGCACCCAGCATGCATTGCGGCATGAAACTTGTGTCACCATTGTTGAGATTCCTGTGCTGATTGTTGATGTCTGTGAGTGTCTAAATGATGCATGAAGTTAAAATAAAAAAATACTGATAAGTAAAACGTTATTTTTTTCTCATGTTGTACAGTCACAGAGCTTCTGTAGTCTATCAGTGCAAAACAGATAAAGATCCATGTAGTTAAAGATTTAACACGGGTTCAGATCAGAAATTCTGATGAAATCACTTTAATAATAGCATCGTCACAAAACAGCCAAAACCACCTGATTAAGCTCTTGACAAGACAAATGTGTTTTTTGAACGCACAGTCATAGTAGTCAGAAAATGTCTTATTGTAAGAGTCAAGGTTCAACGGCACAACTAAATCAAACACTGACCTCCAAAACGGTAACTACAAACTTTATTATTTTCCATTAAAAAAAAGGTCCGACAGTCAAGGTTCCAATCCAATTCTCTTGTAAGAAACAACAAAGTGCAAATGTGTGTACGAATCTGTAAGCAGGACTACGATATTCATTTCACAATGTAAACAGTTTTTGAGAGTGCTTGAACTCTAGACTGTCAGTGAAAATGTTCTTTGATAATGTAAATGTTCTTTGCTCTCTTTCTGTACAATGAAAGTGTTATGATTAGTAGCTTAACTTACAATGTTTTTATTCACATTAACTTTCAATGTTAAATTCACATTAGATATAAAGTCAGTCGTATTAAAAATATTATGGCATGACACCCATATCTGTTAATTAAGTAAACAGGTTTTTATGCATGGTTAATAGATTACATTATTAGGTTACTTTGACCATCGCCCACTATAAATCAACTAACATAATCTATCAAGGTGAGAATCAAGATCATTTCATGATATAGTTAATGCGTTTGGGAATGTTTTGAATAAAAAGTAAAAAATAAATAAAACATAAGTGCTGTTGTGGCTGCTGTGTCACATGATGACAAAAAGGGACAAACCCAGCGGTTGAGTTGTTTTAACCCAGCGGTTGGCAGAGGTGTAAATTCCAGGGGTCATATGTCCTGCCATATGTTTATTCCACTCATTAACCGCTCATGATTTAACCCGAGGTGGAACCAAGTCATTCCTTTCAAGTCACAAGCAAGTCTCAAGTCAAATCCCAAGTCCTCAAAGAGTTAAAGTTAATGAGATAATTAAGTGACTAATTAAATGATGATTGAGCATTATTATGCCATAGTCTGTCTGAATACTCGATTCTGATTGGCTGGCAGGTGTTGATTAAATTCATTGAACTGCACAGGTAGTTCCAGGGGCCTGTACCATGAAGCCAGTTTAGGTGGCTAGACAGGTAAGTTACAGTTTAGTTTGAACCAATCCTGGGTTTTAGGTACCATGAAAGTGGCTTGGCTTTTAGCTGCATTCATTGCCACAGTAACATACACTCCACAGCTAACCTGCTCCGGGGCAGGTTATGTTCTGGGTTAGAGATCTCAAACGGAAATTGGACCAATGAGATGTGAGCAAAGTGACACATGTCTGATGCAAATAAGTCACTCCCCCAGTTTCTCTTGCTCCAAATTAAAGGTAACTAGTACTAAACAAACAAACAAACAAAATTGTTTGGGTTATTTTATATGATTTATATAATTATATGATTTATATTATTATTAATCCATTACACACAAGCAATTTTAGGTTAACAGTGATTAAAAATCATTTATTTTAAATGAATGTTAATATATACAGATCGTATGTAATATAAATAAACTGTAGAATCAATGGATAATGCTTTAAAAATGACTACATGTGACGTGTTCGAGTCTCTATCGCTGTATATTTTCGACTATATAAACTAACTAAAGAAGTTTCACTTGTGACTGCACTGACAGAGCAAGATCATTTCTTTTTTGTCCTTTCATGAACAAGTACTTCATTTAAATTCATCATGTTCTTCAATCTCTTAACCTTTAGCAAAACCTTTAACTTTTAACCAAGGCTTGTGATTGGCTGTTTGCCAGTGATGTCACACATTCATGTGCCCGTGCTCCACAAACTCAGGATCAAAGCCTGAGTTGACAAAGAAAGTTGATGATCGTCATCATGGTACCAACAAAGCCAGATTGGAGTGGTTTGGTTTTGTCAACTCGAAACTAATCCTGAAACTCTGAATTTGTTCATCAACCATCATGGTACAGGCCCCTGGTCAGTTTAATCATGTTCTATATTAATGTGCTTCCTATAAACATTGGTAACCATAGTAACATACAGTTACAGTTGAATAGTAATACAGATGAAAATAACCGTCATTTTTATCGTTCCGGTCAAATATTGCAGCACAAATATTGTTAACATCTTTAATATGTGAATGCTGGGAAATGACCATGGCATAAACAGGATAATCAACGGCTAGCTGTGCATTAAACGATTTGAATGCACTTCGCAGAGGCAACCACCCTCCACTGCGCGTCAGGCGGTTCTACGCCTCCACATCGTGCATTCAAATCGTTTAATGCACAGCTAGCCGTTGATTATCCCTTACGTGATGAACACCTGCTGTTTACAATCAGCATCACTGAAGAAAAGAGAAACACAAGTGCCACCATAATTGTGGTCAATGTTTGCTTTAGTTTGTTCTCTTGACCCTTTTGGGAAGGCGAGATAATTTGCTTCTGAGAAGTTACAATAGTGTTTCAAAGCAAATTGCTGAAACAAAAGTTTGAAGTACTAGTTTAGTTTACACTTTCTGCTTATAATTCATTTAAATGAACATCATGGAGTGGTGTCTCTTTTTGGTTTATTGACTGACAGTCAGCTATTACAGAATTTCTGTTTGCCAAATGCTACTGTAATGCTTCAAAATTGAACCACAAGAAAAAGTGGTGTCAGCTCAGGCTTTTAGACATGAACACTTATCATACAATCCTCAACAGTGGTGACAATAATTATTCATACTGCAGTGCAGTATGATATATACTGCAGTTTTTACTATGGTGTTACCCAGCATGTGTTGCATCATGAAGCATTTTGTTGATTGTCACCATTGTTGAGGTTCATATGCTGGTTCTTGATGTCTGTGTGTGTCTAAACACTACAAGAACTCAAAATTATATGTTATTTATCTATAAGATGTCAATCTGGTCTCACAGAATTCCGTGTAATGTTCACGGTCTCAATTAACCCTGAATCTGTGGTAGCATCACGGAATTGCCGAAAATTCCAATTCGACTAACTAACTAATTCAAAATACATATTACCACAATGACATATTATTTAACAGTTAGTTAATAGTCATGTGCTTCAACCAGTAAAGTCATAACATAATGATACCCATGCAAATCATTAGCTAATGATTAATTAAAGCAGACAACTGGAAGTTTAAAGGCATGGCTTCGACCCAATGTGGTAATTAACATATGAATTTACTTCATTAGTTAATAAAATAAGTTATTAGGTAGTTAATATATTATGACGCATTTAACTGATAACAATTTATTGATTACTTAATCTTTGAATCATATCGAATGTTCATTAGTTGCTGATGCAGTAATCATTAATAAATGGTTTAGCTCATCATGAGTTATACATTAACTCATGATTATCTCTGCATTAGTCAAGCATTATTTAATGCATATTTGTGCACCCGTATTGTAAAGTGTTACCAGGTTTTTCAGTGGGTGGAATAACTTCAAATGGTGTTACTCTTTGAATATCTGAAAAGTGATTTCACATACACATATCAGTGAGGATGAAAAACTTTTTAGTTGTATAAACAAAGGTCGTCTTTTTATAGTCTGTTCATTTCTGATGTGCCCGTGTGGCATTGTATACAGTATAAAGTGCAACATTAGAGCTGAAAGCCCATGTGACTTCACAGACATGCTCCTTTCTTGGAAATACATGCCAAATATTGTAATATATGACTTTGCACGTGGACTAGCAACACACATGAATCTGAGAGAATCAGAAAGGTTGCCCTTCAAACCATTTGAAGGACGGTTAAAAGCCCCAACTGCAGAAAACATAGCACTAGCCAAAGATGGGAAACTAAAGGTGTCACTTCCTTGGTTAAATTGCAAGAAAGTGGTCCCAGACTGTGATGGCCATCCCATAACTGGTTCAGCAGAGCATTATGCTCTGTATGATCGTTTCCATGAAGATAACACAAAGGATGCCCGTGATGCCTTGCGGAAGCTTGGCCTGGTCCCGCAACTTGCTGGAATAGTCAACAGCCAAGTAACAGAACAGCTGTTTGCAAAAATGAAAAAAAACAATTACTTCTTAAACATGGCTTTACCATCAACTCATCTGTTTCTCATGAGGAATATCATTCACCACTACAATTGTCACAAAAACAAACAACGATTGGGAGACATAAAAAAACCCAGTCAACATGTGAGGTCACGCGATGATCACAGTGACATCACACCATTCTCATACAGTGACAATCACAGTGTGAGTAATATATGAGCTCATTGTGAACTCAAAATGTTGAGCAGGTTGAGAGGAAGCAGATCAAATATTAGTCACCGGGGGGGCATTCTACTTCCTGTTTCTCAACACTATCACAGAGATATCACAGTGCTCTCACATGATGAGCTCATGAGTGCACGCCCAGGTAACAGATTTCTGTTATAAGATACAACTGAAACATACGTTACCATCGTGGTGAGTAGTGTTTTCTTTAGTTGGGCTCTTGACCCTTGACTTTATAACATTATATATTTTTGGGGGCTGCTGTAACTGTGTTTGTAAAGCACATTTGTTATGGCAAGAAAAACCAAAAAGAGACTGCAACCAGGTGATATTGGTTTGTTGCTGATGATTGCAAAGCAGCCATCACCTATGCTCAATATACAGTCTCGGTGAGGTTTTATTAATTAACACTTTCTAAATAAAATAGTTCTGTGTTTATATAGTATAGGATCCAGCAGTCTCATAATCAGTTATGAAGGATTATAAAAGCATAAGACACAAACATTATTAACTACCCTCTCATTTAAAAACAAGTGAGACATCAAGAATCGGTGTATGAATCTCAACAATGGTAGACAATCAAAAGCGTCATGCTGCAATGCATGCTGGGTGCCTAGTCTCTGTGCAGTGAGTGCACTTTGACCTCACATTAGTATGAGCACACAGTGAGGGCGCTGTGAGGTTACACTTTTAGCTCACTGTTACCTCACATTGTGACCTCATCACGAGTATCCTGTGAGATCATGGTGACATCACTGTGAGATCAAATTGTTGACTGGGTTGCCTACACTCAAAAAAATGATTTGGTCTAATTTGCGCCAGTGTTCATGTGTTTCCACACTACAGAGTGTTCAAGTAGAATTGAAGCAGTGCTGGAGTTAAGGAGATAATTATGTGATGATTGATCATTAATGATGAACACCTGCTGTTATCAAGAAGAATCACCGAAGGAAAGAGAAACACAAGAACTACAACTGACTTCAGCCACAGCTGACGATGAAATCAACTGAAAAAAAAGAAGACATTAAATCTCTCAAGATCTGATTAAACAGCATCAGACTGACCAGATTGACTTTATTTCTGTCAGACTTCTAGAGAAGCTCTTATTGAGAATTAACAGAGGTTTAGATGCTTTATTGTTTTGTTTGAAATCACCATCAAAGAGACCAGTGTTTCCTTTGTTGGGCTCTGGGCTCTTGACCCTTGACATGTTGGTGTTAATATTACACTGGTTGCTTTAATTGTGTGTTTATATAGAACACACTTCGTTTAGCCAGCAAAACTAAGAAAAAAAAAAAGAGTTGTGGGCAAATGATCCACCGATCTCATTTCAAGTCCAACATCTGATTGTATGGATGTAGTACTGCTTTAGATTTTTTATATAGCTTCAGATGTAGTAGTCTTGTAAAATCAGATAATTTAAAAAATTTACAAATCACTTTGTGCTCAAAAACTTTTCATCTGTAACAATGCAAAGATCACAGACATCAAGAATCAGCGTATGAATCTCAACAATGGTTACAGTCAACAAAATGCTTCATGTTGCAATGCATGCTGGGTACCAGCATAGTACAAGACTCTCCCATGTATCCCAGCATGCATTGCAGCATGAATAAACAAAGCAGCTGAATTGTCTGATTATTTTCTTTTATTCTTAATATTTTATTTTATGTATGCTGTTATAGTTGTGACTTTTAGTAGCTTGTTTTGTGATGTTCAGAGTTTTATCTGAATATTTTCTTGACTGTCACCATTGTTGAGATTCATACACTGATTCTTGATGTCTGTGGTCTTTGTATTGCTACAGATGAAAACTTTATGTGCACAAGGTGATTTGTAAATTATTCAAATTATCTGATATTTACAATACTGCAAGATATGAAGCTACGAAAAAATCTAAAACAGTATAATGTCTATATAACCAGAAATTGGACTTGAAATGAGGTCAGGGACCAGTGACAAGATCTACTCTTTTTCACTTGGCTTCGCTGGTTAAGCTAAGTGTGTTTTAAATGATCACACAATTAAAGCAACCAGCGTAATATTAACACCAAAATGTCAAGGGTCAAGAGCCCAACAAAAGGAAACACTGGTCTCTTTGATGGTGATTTCAAACAAAACAATAAAGCATCTAAACCTCTGTTAATTCTCAATAAGAGCTTCTCTAGAAGTCTGACAGAAATAAAGTCAATCTGGTCAGTCTGATGCTGTTTAATCAGATCTTGAGAGATTTAATGTCTTCTTTTTTTTCAGTTGATTTCAAGTTTCTTTTTGGTGTTCCTTACTATGACAAATATGCTTTACAAACACAGTTACAGCAGCCCCCCAAAAATGTAATGTTATATTCACTTTGAAGGTATAATCACTATATATAATCATTTTGATGGTAACAGCAAACAAAACATCTAATTCTCAATAAGTGCTTTTGTAGATGTCAGAAATAAAGTCAGTCTGGTTAGTAATGAGTGGAGCAGGTGATGCTGTTTGTGGAGTTGTTTAATCATTCTCTGCTGAGATCATGAGAGATTTAATGCATTCTTTTATTTCAGTTGATTTCATCGAAGGCTGTGTCTGGAAGTCAGTTGTATGTTTGGAGAAGGTTCTTATAACAGAAATCTGTCAGCTGGGCGTGCACTCATGAGCTCATCATGTGAGAGCACTGTGATATCACTGTGATAGTGTTGAGAAACAGGAAGTAGAATGTCCCCCAGCTACTGATATTTGAACTGCCTCCTCTCAACCTGCTCAACATTTTAAATTCACAATGAGCTCATATATTACTCACACTGTGAGGATCAGCGTATGAGAATTGTGTGATGGCACTGTGGTCATCGCGTGAACTCACGTGTTGACTGGGAAGCTTTCTGTGAGAATATGTGAAACATGATTGCTTTGAAAAAGGATTGTGTAAAGATACTCAGTGCAGCTACTCTCCTCCATTGACACCCATTCAAAAAAACAAAAAAAAGACAAACGGCCCCTGGTCTCCTTCCCTTGTTTTAAAGTGACTTTGGGTTGAAGGTTCACGGCTCTTAGTTTCACTTCCTCTTTCTTACAATAATGTCTGAATTTGAGGTCACTGCACACAATCATAAACACATTTTTACATACACAAAACCAAGAGCAGGAGTATATTTTTATACCTCTGAGGGAAAAAACTTATAATTTACTTGAGTTCAGCACAATTATACAATTTAACATTATAAATTAAAATTAATGCATGTTACTGGTCTTATTGTGAACGATACATTTTTAAATTTCATCTTCGGCTGTGGCTGAAGTCAGTTGTAGTTCTTGTGTTTCTCTTTCCTTCGGTGATTCTTCTTGATAACAGCAGGTGTTCATCATTAATGATCAATCATCACATAATTATCTCCTTAACTCCAGCACTGCTTCAATTCTACTTGAACACTCTGTAGTGTGGAAACACATGAACACTGGCGCAAATTAGACCAAATCATTTTTTTGAGTGTAGAGCATATCTCAACACAGATCCTCAACTAACCCTGATGAGAATGTCTGAATCAATCAAACCTCATCGCATCTGCACTGATGCATTAAATCAGACAGACGAGAGCTGAACTGAAGAGCTTTTTTTTTTACTTGGAAGTTTACCGAAAAACTATGAAAACTCAAGTCAATATGACATTCACATGGCACTGGAGAAAATAGTTCCCCTTCCTCTTTTTCAGTCTTTTTACAGTTATGCTGATGTTGTAAGAGCCATGAGAAAAGTGCAACATGCACACGAGAAATGGCTTATTAACAGCATTGACTTGCTGTAAGAACCAGGTTTTTCAGAACAGGGCATCGAGGCCTTCATAAGTTGAATCAGGGATGGTGACAAACACACTGAAGTGAAAGACAAAGTTGCTTGCCCTACTTATATATATAAATATATATATATATATATATATATATATAAAATTTGCTTTTATTTTGGAATAGAACACACGTGTCACAGTTGATAAGCGAAAGATCAGCACCACGGACAGCGCCGCTCCTCCACACCTCTGCAGCTCACCGACCGAGATAGGTATAAACGGAGGTCGGAGCCAGCTCCAAATGGGCAGGTCAGCTCCAAATGCCCTACACCAGTGGTTTTCAAACCTCTCCATGAAGTACCCCCAGCACTGCACATTTTGTATGTCTCCCTATATCTGACACACCCACTTCAGCACTTGCAGTCTCTACTAATGAGCTGATGAGTTGAATCAGGTGTGATAGATGAGGGAGATATACAAAATGTGCAGGGCTGGGGGTACTCCAGGACAGGTTTGAGAGCCACTCCCCTACACCAAACCCAACCCTAAACCTACCCTCCCACTTGGAGCTGTCCCAACCTACTTGCGCATAAGTCCCTCCCACTTGGAGGTCTCCGGGCTGCAGCGATATATACTTGGACCAACCTGACGCGACACCTAGAGGAGAGCACATGTAACTACACGCACATCATGTTACTGACAGAAACGGCTGTGTAGCAATCTAGATTCTTTAGCAGATGACCTGCTGTAAACGCTTCAGATTAACCTTTGAAAAGAAATGCTGTTGACAAAACTGGGAGAGCAGCTATAAAAGCAGCAAACCATCTTAGAAAGATTTGTGTATAAACATTTGTGTTAAATCAGCGTCCCACGGAACACCACTTAAAAACACGACGGTTATTTATCACAAAAACAGCTAATAGAAATAACTCTTTTTTTTGGCCTTTTAGATGACAGGACAGTGGAGATTGGCAGGAAAGTGTTGGGTGGAGAGGGAATGGCAACCCAGTCAACAATTTGATCTCACAGTGATGTCACCATGAGCTCACAGGATACTCGTGATGAGGTCACAATGTGAGGTAACAGTGAGCTAAAAGTGTAACCTCACAGCGTCCTCACTGTGTGCTCATACTAATGTAAGGTCAAAGTGCACTCACTGCACAGAGACTAGATACCCAGCATGCATTGCAGCATGACGCTTTTGATTGTCACGATTGTTGAGATTCATACACTGATTCTTGATGTCTTGATGACACAGTAGTTAAAATATTTGTGTCTTATCATGCTTTTAAAATCTTTCATAAGCGATTATGTCACTGCTGGGTCCTACGCTGTATAATCACAAAGCTATTATAAAAGCTTTAGATTAATGACTCCTCACAAAGACTACATAATGAATCTAGGTGATGTTTGCGCTGTTATCGTCAGTAACAAACCAATATCACCTGGTTGCAGTCTCTTTTTGGTTTTTCTTGCCATAATAAATGTGCTTTTCAAACACAGTTACAGCAGCCCCAAAAAATATAATGTTATAAAGTCAAGGGTCAAGAGCCCAACTAAAGCAAACACTACTCACCACGATGGTAACGTGAAACAAAACAATAAAACATCATCATCTAAATCTCTGTTCATTCTCAATAAGCGCTTTTGTAGATGTCTAACACCCCCTGTTCAACATTTTGAGTTCACAATGAGCTCACATATTACTCACACTGTGAGTATCACCAGATGAGAATGGTGTGATGTCACTGTGATCATCGCGTGATCTCACGTGTTGACTGGGAAAGGACCCTGGATCTAGATTCAAACCCAAGTCAGCCGGAGGCACAGTTGCGCTATATT
Source organism: Onychostoma macrolepis (assembly GCF_012432095.1). Taxonomy (NCBI): domain Eukaryota; kingdom Metazoa; phylum Chordata; class Actinopteri; order Cypriniformes; family Cyprinidae; genus Onychostoma; species Onychostoma macrolepis. The sequence goes on from NC_081155.1 coordinate 10,604,163, forward strand.
TCAGTGCTATAGGCACCAACAGAAACAACTTTGAATAAAAATGAAAATTCACTGTATTCATACACTGCCTGAAATTAAGCAAACAGCGAGATACGATATTGCTCCAATTCATATTTATTTGTATAGCGTTTTGTACAATACACATTTGTTAAAGCAGTCTAAAAAATGAAGATAAATTGGGAAAGAAAGGTGAAAACTGTGCATAACAATCTTCTACTGTTGTAAACAAGCTGAAGGAAATAATGGCAAGGAAACTGCCTAAGGTGTCGTTTATAAAGTTCAGGCAATTTTTCACGTTTGTAGAGGAGTTTTTTTTCTTACCCTGCTTAAGGAAAATGCAAAAACGCCTGAAATATAGACAAAGAAGACACCTCCCAGTCAACAGTTTGATCTCACAGGATACTCGTGATGAGGTCACAATGTGAGGTAACAGTGAGCTAAAAGTGTAACCTCACAGCGTCCTCACTGTGTGCTCATACTAATGTAAGGTCAAAGTGCACTCACTGCACAGAGACTAGATACCCAGCATGCATTGCAGCATGACGCTTTTGATTGTCACGATTGTTGAGATTCATACACTGATTCTTGATGTCTCTCTTTGTTTTTAAATTACACAGTAGTTCAAAATGTTTGTGATGTATCATGTTTTTAAAATCCTTCATAAATTATTGCGCTGTTTGATCCTATACTGTATAATCAAAAAGCTGTTATAATTAAAAAGTTTAGATTAATGATATCTCACAAATACTGCATGCTGAATTTAAGTTATGATTTTGTTCTTATCATCAACAACAACAAAAAACATCACCTGGCTGCAGTTTCTTTTTGGTGTTCCTTACTATGACAAATATGCTTTACAAACACAGTTACAGCAGCCCCCCAAAAATGTAATGTTATATTCACTTTGAAGGTATAATCACTATATATAATCATTTTGATGGTAACAGCAAACAAAACATCTAATTCTCAATAAGTGCTTTTGTAGATGTCAGAAATAAAGTCAGTCTGGTTAGTAATGAGTGGAGCAGGTGATGCTGTTTGTGGAGTTGTTTAATCATTCTCTGCTGAGATCATGAGAGATTTAATGCATTCTTTTATTTCAGTTGATTTCATCGAAGGCTGTGTCTGGAAGTCAGTTGTATGTTTGGAGAAGGTTCTTATAACAGAAATCTGTCAGCTGGGCGTGCACTCATGAGCTCATCATGTGAGAGCACTGTGATATCACTGTGATAGTGTTGAGAAACAGGAAGTAGAATGTCCCCCAGCTACTGATATTTGAACTGCCTCCTCTCAACCTGCTCAACATTTTAAATTCACAATGAGCTCATATATTACTCACACTGTGAGGATCAGCGTATGAGAATTGTGTGATGGCACTGTGGTCATCGCGTGAACTCACGTGTTGACTGGGAAGCTTTCTGTGAGAATATGTGAAACATGATTGCTTTGAAAAAGGATTGTGTAAAGATACTCAGTGCAGCTACTCTCCTCCATTGACACCCATTCAAAAAAACAAAAAAAAGACAAACGGCCCCTGGTCTCCTTCCCTTGTTTTAAAGTGACTTTGGGTTGAAGGTTCACGGCTCTTAGTTTCACTTCCTCTTTCTTACAATAATGTCTGAATTTGAGGACACTGCACACAATCATAAACACATTTTTACATACACAAAACCAAGAGCAGGAGTATATTTTTATACCTCTGAGGGAAAAAACTTATAATTTACTTGAGTTCAGCACAATTATACAATTTAACATTATAAATTAAAATTAATGCATGTTACTGGTCTTATTGTGAACGATACATTTTTATGATACTTTTTGACCTCATAATCTTAAAATGAAAAACCTGCTCTTCCTGTGACATGCTCGACTGGTGTCTATGACGTATGTGAGTTTATGTTGCCTCCCACTGGGCAAAGTTTCGTCCACTGGACATCTTTTTATGTCTTTGTAGACGTTGAGAAGATGTCCACTGAGGAGCCAGAATGAAAGTTTTTATGACATCTTTTATTGACATGTTCTGCACGTCCGATATAGACATTCACGGAACCTCCTTAAAAACTAGTTCAAATGTGGTCAGTGGACATATTTTTAACATCATTTAAGGTTCATTTAGAAATCATTTATACTGTTTCTGGACCAAATAAATAGATTTAAACTCATGTTATTTCAATGTAATTTCCATTTGTAATTGCAAAGCAACTCACAGACACTGTGTTTGTCCAAAAATCAAGAAAATAAAATAATCTTTATGAGATAATTAAATGATCAAATAACTGATGATTGAGCATTTGGTAAAAATCAACTGAAATAAAAGACATTCAATCTCTGAAGATCTCAGCAGAGGATGATTAAACAACTCCACAACCAGCATCACCAGCTTCACTCATTACTAACCAGGGCTGTGTTTCCCAAAAGCATCGTAAGTTTAAGTTGATCGTAGCTCCATTGGTTTTAATGGGTCAACGATGTACTTAAGCTTACAATGGTTTTGAGAAACGCAGCCCAGACTGACTTTATTTCTTTCAGACATAAGCTCTTATTGATAATTACCAGAGGGTTAGATGTTGATATTTGTTTCATTTGAAGTCACCATTGTAGTGGGCAGTGTTTGCTTTAGCTGGGATCTTGGTCCTCATACTTCTTGTGTTAGCTTTTCTTTGGTTGTTGTAATAGTGTTTTGGCCAGATTATTACTTCTCTAGTATTGGTAGGCAGAGGCGGACAATCCAGGGGTCAGAAAGTAAAAGTCCTGCCATGTGTTTATTGCACCCATGAACTCTGCAGCTGATTTCACCAGAGGAGGAACCAAGTCATTCCTTTCAAGTCACAAGCAAGTCTCAAGTCAAATCCCAAGTCCTCAAAGAGTTAAAGTTAATGAGATAATTAAGTGTCTAATTAAATTATGATTGTGCATTAGTGATGAACACCTGCTGTTATTGAGAATTACAGAGGATCAGATATTAATGTTTTAATGGTTAAAATGATGCCACCATCATGGAGATCAGTTTGTGCTTTAGTTGGGCTCTTGGCCTTGACTCCTGTGTTAGATCTCTCTTTGCAGCATTACATGTGTTGCTGTCAAGTAAAGAGATCAGGGCTGCACAATGAGAAACCATGCTTTACAGCTGTACTGATTGTTTGTTTTTTCTTCTTTGTGTTGTATGTTTAGGTTTTGAAAATTAACCTTGTGAAATAGCGTGCAAGGAACTTGTTGTTCTAATAGTTATGATGAATTCATTTGAAATCGACTGTATTTAATGCATATAAACACTTAAACTCTTCTGGTATTTTGACGCACGCAGACATAATGAACCAGTATATGAATCTCAACAATGGTGACAACCAACAAAATTCTTCATGCTGCAATGTATGCTGGGTAAGACCATAGTAAAAACTCCCATCATGCACTGCAGTATGAATTATTATTGTCACCAGCGTTGAGGATCATATGATAAGTGTTCATGTCTAAAAGCCTGAGCTGATGCTGTTCTTCCTCCTAATATGTAATCACTACAGTAGCATTTGTTTGGTAGGACTTTTTTTTCCTGAAATTCAGTAATAGCTGAATATCACTCGATAAACCAAAGCGAGAAACCTTCATGATTCTCACTCAAATGATTTAAAAGCAGAAAGCGTAAACTAATCTGCTACATCGAGTTCTTGATTCAGCAATGCACAAATGTTTGTTGTGAAACAATACTGCACTTGCTTAAAAGCAAATTACTTTGAGTTACTAAAAGGGTCAAGAGCCCAACTAAAGCAAACACTGCTCTCCATGATGGTGGCATCATTTTAACCAATAAAACATCAACATCTGATCCTCTGTAATTCTCAATAACAGCAGGTGTTCATCATTAATGCACAATCATCATTTAATTAGTTAATTAAGTGTCTAATTAAATTATGATTGTGCATTAGTGATGAACACCTGCTGTTATTGAGAATTACAGAGGATCAGATATTAATGTTTTAATGGTTAAAATGATGCCACCATCATGGAGATCAGTGTGCTTTAGTTGGGCTCTTGGCCTTGACTCCTGTGTTAGATCTCTCTTTGCAGCATTACATGTGTTGCTGTCAAGTAAAGAGATCAGGGCTGCACAATGAGAAACCATGCTTTACAGCTGTACTGATTGTTTGTTTTTTTCTTCTTTGTGTTGTATGTTTAGGTTTTGAAAAATTAACCTTGTGAAATAGCGTGCAAGGAACTTGTTGTTCTAATAGTTATGATGAATTCATTTGAAATCGACTGTATTTAATGCATATAAACACTTAAACTCTTCTGGTATTTTGACATAATGAACCAGTATATGAATCTCAACAATGGTGACAACCAACAAAATTCTTCATGCTGCAATGTATGCTGGGTAAGACCATAGTAAAAACTCCCATCATGCACTGCAGTATGAATTATTATTGTCACCAGCGTTGAGGATCATATGATAAGTGTTCATGTCTAAAAGCCTGAGCTGATGCTGTTCTTCCTCCTAATATGTAATCACTACAGTAGCATTTGTTTGGTAGGACTTTTTTTTCCTGAAATTCAGTAATAGCTGAATATCACTCGATAAACCAAAGCGAGAAACCTTCATGATTCTCACTCAAATGATTTAAAAGCAGAAAGCGTAAACTAATCTGCTACATCGAGTTCTTGATTCAGCAATGCACAAATGTTTGTTGTGAAACAATACTGCACTTGCTTAAAAGCAAATTACTTTGAGTTACTAAAAGGGTCAAGAGCCCAACTAAAGCAAACACTGCTCTCCATGATGGTGGCATCATTTTAACCAATAAAACATCAACATCTGATCCTCTGTAATTCTCAATAACAGCAGGTGTTCATCATTAATGCACAATCATCATTTAATTAGTCACTTAATTATCTCATTAACTTTAACTCTTTGAGGACTTGGGATTTGACTTGAGACTTGCTTGTGACTTGAAAGGAATGACTTGGTTCCTCCTCTGGTGAAATCAGCTGCAGAGTTCATGGGTGGAACAAAAATATGGCAGGACTTTTACTTTCTGACCCCTGGATTGTCCGCCTCTGTTGGTAGGGTTAGGGTTAGACAATCATATAGCGATTTGAGCAAGAGGGGTAGCAATTTATCAGGGGGTTGAAAATGAGCACAACGCCGATTCAGATGGATAGTTTGTGATCAGATGTTCCATTTCTTCATGCGACTTTGATGCTGCTGTAGATCACAGAAGAATCATCCACTTTTTCAGCATTTGATCTGTTCAATAATATTAAAAAATACAAAATAAGATGAACCAGATGAATAAAACCTTGTTTCTCTAAGTTACCTGTGCCTCATTCTTCTTAAGAAAGCTGGAGAGTTTATGTGTTTGTTCACATCTTTAACACTATTGATGCTAGACTTGGTGAAGTGCGTCTCACCCGGCAGAAACAGTGTTTCCATTCTGACATCCGGCCTCCGCGGTCGTGTTCCCGGTGTTTCTGTGGTGCTGGACGCTGGCGTACTCAACCTCATCTTCATCTCCAGCTCTCTGTTTTCTGTTGCTAGTATGTACAAGTCATATGTTGTTTTAGGTTTGTCTGATAGAGTGTTTTTCCTGAATAAACACACACAGACCGGATGATCCCACTGTGATCACAATTACATGAAAACGTGCTGAAATAGATGCTGTTCTGGACTTGCCTGTTTTGAAACGCTGCTTCGGACGCCAGCGTCTCCTGTTTTCCTGCTGGAGAGAAGAAAAATGAAACACACAGTGTCCATGTCACGGAGAGCAAAGATAACACTGATGTACACATTTCTAGTACACTTCACAAACAGTTACAAAGAAACAGCAAGTAGCAGAATAGCTGGAACGTAAGATTTGTAAGAAGGACTAAAATTGTATTTTCTTGTAAAATGTACTCAGAAATTCTTATGTAGTGTAAAAGTTTCAATTCTTGTGCTGTGTTGAAAATCCTTTAATTTGGTGTTTCTGTTTTTAAAATGACCAGCCTTTTAAAAAATGCTTCTAAATTATGCTATCACTAAATCTTGACAAAATCTTTTTGTTAACTTGTTTTCTTTCAGTTAGCACATTAACCCCCAGTTTCACAAACAAGGCCTATCCTAGACTGAAATGTAAGTCTGAGCTGTTTCAACTGAAAGAAACTTGCACTGACTGATCTTAAAACATATCAGTGCCTTTGTTTTGTCTTTAGATGCACACCAGTAATGTTTTTTTCTAAGGCATGTTTATAAAAATTACTTAAATGTCCTAATTGAACTATGGCCTAATCCTGGTTTAGTCTAAGCCCTGTCTGTGAAACCGGGCCAAGGTTTCTTATTAGAACTGATTGATATTAGGCCTTACTGATATGAGCTCATGCACCTCAGGTTTGGAAAAAAAAAACATTATTAGTCTACAATTTTGGGAATATTCACTCAAAAAAGGGGGGGGGGGGTTGTGGTATAAATACAATATAATGAGAGTTTTCTCTTACCTTGTGATTTTTATTACTACAATAATAATGCAGATGCAGATGAGCATGCCCCCGATTCCAGCAGCTGCATACAGAACGGTTTTCTGGCCACCTGAGTGAAGAAAAAACATGATTTCACATGATGCCCGTGACACCAGCAGAGTTCAGTGAGAGCCTACAGTATCATATTAATACCTGCAGATGTTACAGACACAGACGCTGATCTCTGAGATCCATATTGATTCTGAGCCTCACAATAGTACACTGTGACTGGAGTTAAAGCTGGAGATGATGAAACTCTGTCCAGATCCAACAGCTGAGGTTTGATTCTCCTTAAACCAGCTGAAGTTCAGAGCAGGAGGGTTTGAGTCACTGCTGCAGCTCAGAGTCACTGAATCTCCCTCCACTATTTCACCAGACGCACTGATGGACAAAATTCTTTTAGGATCTGAAAATATAAAATCAGTGCATCTTTGATCAGTCTGGACTGAATGTTGCTGATATGAAGATCAAGTCTTGACGCACATCTAACACTGAGAGTGAGGGCAGGAGATGACAGATGTTTCTGATCTCTCACTGCACAGCTGTAGTTTCCGTATCATCACTGCTGACCGACCGCAGCAACAGCTGATTCGAGCCGATCGATTCTGATACACGCTTGCTGTTTTTATACCAGGTAAAGTCTGTTTTATCTGAGAGGTCACAGGTGGTTTTACAAAATAAAACAGGTGATTCTCCCTCAACGACCTCTTCAGGAATCTCCACTCTGAGCTCTGAAATCATGGAGAAAACATATATGTATAAGTGCAGGGAAGAACAGAGTAAAATCTGTCTGTGTAATATTAGTTTCACTCTACCTGTCACATTGAGCTCAATCCCAGGATAACCAAGAAATCTTTGTTTTTCTACTTTTGTCAGGATTCTGAGGCAGTACATTCCTTCATCCTCATGCTTCACATTACTGAGTCTGAGAAAGAAGACTCCTTTATTCTGGAAGAACTGAACTCTGCCGCTGTAATCTGGATGATTCAACAGATTCATACTCATGTCTTTATTTGGGTTTACAGTCCAGAATATCTCTGTCACAGTGAGACGATCTGGGTGTTTATAACTGCCTGATAAATTTATTGTTGAACCCTTTAGAACACATTTCTTCACATTTGAGTACTGAACCTGCCATCTCTGGCTGCAAATCCCTGAAAAATGTAAAACAGGCAAATACATGAAATTTATTCCATTCTCTGTAATTGTTTTTTCTTTTCTCAACAACACAGAAGTTCTAAAGTAAGATGTGCCCAGCCTTATGCACTCTCAGAAATAAAGGTACAGAAGCTGTCACTGGGGCTGTACCCTTTCAAAAAGGTACATGTTTGTACCAAAATGGACCCTTTAGGTACAAACATGTACCTTTTTGAAAGGGTACAGCCCCAGTGACAGCTTCTGTACCTTTATTTCTGAGAGTGTGTAAAGTACCTCACTGTTTGCTTTGATTGTGTTTATATAGTTTTTTGTTATATACACTGTAAAACCCGACAAGTTAGAGTAACTCAAACCGTTTGAGGAAACTGATTACCTTAAACAATTTAAGTTTTTAAAACTAATAGTAATGAGTGCTCTGAACTTATTTCAGTTGAGTTCACTAAAATATATAAAATATACATTGCAGTTAAGTAATTAAGTGATTAATTAAGTGCTGATTGAGCATTAGTGATGAACACCTGCTGTTAACAAACAGAATCACTGACAGAAAGAGAAACACAAGAACAACAAATAACTTTAGTCACAGCCTTAGATGAAAGGTTTCATTTGAAGTAACCATGTTAGAGATCAGTGTCTGCTTTAGTTGGGCTCTTGACCCTTGACTTCTGTGTTGTTGTTTTTTTTTTTCTCTGGTTGTTGTAACCATGTGTTTCTCGAACATATTTGTTACAACTCAAAAGCCCAGAAGAACTGGTCAGTTGTTGGTTGTTATATGTTTGTAATGACAATCATCTTTTAGTGAACTGATCTCACTGTGTGTCTAATCTCTGGTTAAATGGATGTTGTATTGATTATAGTAAAAGTGATTCTAAGAGCCACTGGTTCTGTGATAGAAAGGACTTTAAAGTTTGTCCAAAGTTTTAATCTATGGAAGAAAGACATTATCACAGAAATCTGGTGACCATTAAAATAATAATACCTGCAATGCATGCTGGGTACTAGCATAGTACAAAACGCATCCATGGCTCCTAGCATGCATTGCTGCATGATTTTTATTTTTATTTTTTTTAATGGTCACCATTGTTGAGGTTCATAAGCTGATTCTTGATGTCCGTGTGAGTCTAGTTGCTTTCATAGATTAAAACTTTTTGTGGACAAACTGTTTAGAAAGTCCTTTTTATTAACTGACTGCCACAGAACAACTGGCTCTTAGAATCACTTTTGCTATAATCATTAAATTAATTTAACCAGAGATTCAACACACAATGAGTCTATGTACACTCTCAGTGAGATAAATTTACCAACAGATGATTGTCATTGTAAGCATATAACAACCAACTACTGATAATTTTTTCTGGGCTTTTGAGTTGCAACGAATATGTTCGAGGAACACATGGTTACAACAGCCAGCAAAAAAAACAACTAATACAGAAGTCAAGGGTCAAGAGCCCAACTAAAGCAGACACTGATCTCTAACATGGTTACTTCAAATGAAACAATAAATCAACATCTAAACCTTAGTTAATTCTCAATAAGATCTTCTGTAGATGTTTGACAGAAATAAAGTCAGTCTGGTTATTAATAAGTGGAGCTGGTGATGCTGTTTGTGGGGTTGTTTAATCAGATTTTGAGAGATTTAATGTATTTTATTTCAGTTGATTTCATCTAAGGCTGTGGCTGAAGTCAGTTGTAGTAGTTCTTGTGTTTCTCTTTTCTGTCAGTGATTCTGTTTGTTAACAGCAGGTGTTCATCACTAATGCTCAATCAGCACTTAATTAATCACTTAATTACTTATCTGCAAGTTTTAAAACTTACATGGTTTAAGCCAAGGGGAATTGGTTTACTCAAATGGTTTGAGTTACCCTAACTTGTTGGGTTTTACAGTGTATGAAATATATCATGTCTTCAGTTTGTACTCATTGTAAACAGACAGAAGACAAAGTATAATAGGATCAACATGTCAGTCCTAGTCCTGCTCTCTGTATCCCAAACTTTCTAACATTCCACCAAGTGAATAACAAAAACCTTTACATGAACACAAAAATGGCGCCACTAGCCAGCATTTCCAGGAAGAGTCTAATTTGATCTGTCACTATAGGCATGATGCACAGTACTGAGTGTGTGTGTGTTAGTTTTGCAGAACTGAAGAGCTACAGTATGTGAGCAACACATTCCCAGCATTCACATCAAACTGACATTAAACACAGAAATACAGACAAAAATACTGAACGACAGTCATGGGTTTCTTCATATGCGTGAACATAAGATTTTGAGACTCACCAGAAATAACAAGCAGAGAAATCAAAGAGAAAAGGCTGAACATTCTGGAAGGCATTAGAAAAATTGTTAAAATGACACTAATGTACTAAAAACTGATGGGTATTTGCACTGTAAAATATATTTGTCCTATGTGTCTTTGATCTGCAGGGTTTGAGCGTCATGTAAAAATGACAGCTGATCTAGTGATCGCAGTGTTTAACTGTTTTTTTACACATCCTGTCTCTCTTCACTTCCTCTGTCTAAAAAACTGCAAAACACTCCTCCTCCAGTCACATAACACTGGTGTATATTTCAACTCAGATGTGTATATAAATATCAATCGAACCTCACTGAATCTGAAAGAGAGGAGATCATTTGAAGAGACTGTTTTTCATGTGAGTTCACAGAAAAATGTAAACTCAAGTCAATGTGACATTTAACATGAACTGAAGAAAATAAGACTTCACTGTAAAAAAAAAGTCCGTAAAAATACAGTACAATATACCGTAATAATTTGAAGCAATTTTCAGTATATGGTTTTTACAGGTGTTTTTCTGTATTTTTTAAATTACGCTTTGCATTGTGGGAACAAGAAGCTCAGTTGATTATCGGTGCGAAAACAGTGCTAGAGCAGGTGCCATTATTCACGGAGATAGTATCGGTCAAAATTTCATTTTAAAGTCGGATTTCGGGATTAGGGAACTGTTCTTACACTTCCGTGGTAAATTAGTTTTTGTTAAATGTAACATGAACTGTAACTGTAACTTTAACTTAGTTGCTGTCTAGCTTGTTTGGCAAATGAATGTCGGAGCCGTCATATTCAACATTTTCAGCACACCGTCACATCTTACTCAACGTGGAGGCAAGTTACTTGTTACACTCAAAAAAATGATTTGGTCTAAATTGTTCCAGTGTTCATGTGTTTCCACACTACAGAGTGTTCAAGTAGAATTGAAGCAGTGCTGGAGTTAAGGAGATAATTATGTGATGATTGATCATTAATGATGAACACCTGCTGTTATCAAGAAGAATCACCAAAGGAAAGAGAAACACAAGAACTACAACTGACTTCAGCCACAGCTGAAGATGAAATCAACTGAAAAAAAAGAAGACATTAAATCTCTCAAGATCTGATTAAACAGCATCAGACTGACCAGATTGACTTTATTTCTGTCAGACTTCTAGAGAAGCTCTTATTGAGAATTAACAGAGGTTTAGATGCTTTATTGTTTTGTTTGAAATCACCATCAAAGAGACCAGTGTTTCCTTTTGTTGGGCTCTGGGCTCTTGACCCTTGACATTTTGGTGTTAATATTACGCTGGTTGCTTTAATTGTGTGATCATTTAAAACACACTTAGCTTAACCAGCGAAGCCAAGTGAAAAAGAGTTGTGGGTAGATCTTGTCACTGGTCACTGACCTCATTTCAAGTCTAATTTCTGATTATATAGACATTATACTGTTTTAGATTTTTTTGTAGCTTCATATCTTGCAGTATCGTAAACAGATAATATATCAGATAATTTGAATAATTTACAAATTACCTTGTGCACACAAAGTTTTCTTCTGTAGCAATTCAAAGACCACAGACATCAAGAATCAGTGTATGAATCTCAACAATGGTGACAGTCAAGAAAATATTCAGATAAAACTCTGAACATCACAAAACAAGCTACTAAAAGTCACAACTATAACAGCATACGTAAAATAAAATAGTAAGAATAAAAGAAAATAATCAGACAATTCAGCTGCTTTGTTTATTCATGCTGCAATGCATGCTGGGATACATGGGAGAGTCTTGTACTATGCTGGTACCCAGCATGCATTGCAACATGAAGCATTTTGTTGACTGTCACCATTGTTGAGATTCATACGCTGATTCTTGATGTCTGTGATCTTTGCATTGTTACAGATGAAAAGTTTTTGAGCACAAAGTGATTTGTAAATTATTTAAATGATCTGATTTTACAAGACTACTACATCTGAAGCTATATAAAAAATCTAAAACAGTACTACATCCATACAATCAGATGTTGGACTTGAAATGAGATCGGTGGATCATTTGCCCACAACTTTTTTTTTTTTTTTCTTAGCTTTGCTGGCTAAACTAAGTGTGTGCTATATAAACACACAATTAAAGCAACCAGTCTAATATTAACACCAACATGTCAAGGGTCAAGAGCCCAGAGCCCAACAAAAGGAAACACTGGTCTCTTTGATGGTGATTTCAAACAAAACAATAAAGCATCTAAACCTCTGTTAATTCTCAATAAGAGCTTCTCTAGAAGTCTGACAGAAATAAAGTCAATCTGGTCAGTCTGATGCTGTTTAATCAGATCTTGAGAGATTTATTGTCTCTTTTTTTCAGTTGATTTCATCTTCAGCTGTGGCTGAAGTCAGTTGTAGTTCTTGTGTTTCTCTTTCCTTCGGTGATTCTTCTTGATAACAGCAGGTGTTCATCATTAATGATCAATCATCACATAATTATCTCCTTAACTCCAGCACTGCTTCAATTCTACTTGAACACTCTGTAGTGTGGAAACACATGAACACTGGAATAATTTAGACCAAATCATTTTTTTGAGTGTACAATGTTCTCACTTTTAGTTTTATAATTAAAAGTTAATTAACTTTTTAATCGTTGTTGCGGTGTATTGTTTAGGTGATGTTAAGCAGCTGTAAGAATGTTAAATCTGAGGTAAAACTGTGTTTAGAGCGCTTTATGCCTTCAACAGGAGCTGGCAGAGTAAATGTCAAGAAAAGAAGACACCATTTACGACTTTTTTTTTCTTTTCTTTTTTTTTAAAGAGATTAAGATAAGACTAGGTGAAGATCTGACATCGCAGAATTCCCAGTCAGCACGTGAGGTCACGCGATGATCACAATGACATCACACCATTCTCATACGGTGATCCTCACAGTGTAAGTAATATGTGAGCTCATTGTGTACTCAAAATGTTGAGCAGGTTGAGAGGAGGCAGCTCAAATATCAGTCACGGGGGACATTCTACTTCCTGTTTCTCAACACTATCACAGAGATATCACAGTGCTCTCACATGATGTGCTCACGAGTGCACGCCCATCACTGTAAAAAGTGATCCACTATATTTACTCAATAAAATTGAGTAATCCACTATATTTACTCAATAAAATTGAGTGATCCACTATATTTACTCAATAAAATTGAGGTAACAATTTGCACTCACTTTGTTTGAGTAGATTCTATCCTATATATTGAGTAAAGAGTACCTAAATGTTACAGCTATGACAAACTAAAAGAAATTAGGTAATGTCTACCTAATATTTTTCATTAAATTACATAACTAATTACTTATAAAAATTGAGTAACATTAATTCTATTGTTAGTAGGCAACAGTTCATCACTGTAAAACCCAACAAGTTAGGGTAACAAACCGTTTGAGTAAACCGATTGCCTTAAAACATTTAAGTTTTTAAAACTAACAATTATGAGTGCTCTGAACTTATTTCAGTCAGACATCTACAGAAGATCTTATTGAGAATTAACTAAGGTTTAGATGTTGATTTATTGTTTCAATTGAAGTAACCATGTTAGAGATCAGTGTCTGCTTTAGTTGGGCTCTTGACCCTTGACTTCTGTGTTAGATGTTTTTTTGTTTAGTTTTTTCGTCTCTGGTTGTTGTAACCATGTGTTCCTCAGACGTATTTGTTACAGCTCAAAAGCCCAGAGGAAATGATCAGTAGTTGGTTGTCATATGTTTATAATGACAATCATCTGTAGGTGAACTGATCTCATTGAGAGTGAGTACAGACTCGTTGTGTGTCTAATCTCTGGTTAAGTGAATGTTGCATTGATTATAGTAAAAGTGTTTTTGTGACAGTCAGTTAACAAAGAAGTTTCTAAACAGTTTGTCCACAAAAAACTTCAATCTATGGCAGCAACTGGACTCACACAGACATCAAGAATCAGCTTATGAACCTCAACAATGGTGACCAATAAAAGAAAATAAAAATCATTCTGCCATAGATTGAAACTTTTCGTGGACAAACTGTTTAGAAACTCCTTTGTTAACTGACTGTCACAGAAACACTTTTACTACAATCAACGCAACATTCACTTAACCAGAGATTAGGGTCAAGAGCCCAACTAAAGCAGACACTGATCTCTAACATGGTTACTTCAATTGAAACAATAAATCAACATCTAAACCTTAGTTAATTCTCAATAAGATGAGATTCTTCTGTAGATGTCTGACTGAAATAAGTTCAGAGCACTCATAATTGTTAGTTTTAAAAACTTAAATGTTTTAAGGCAATCGGTTTACTCAAACGGTTTATTACCCTAACTTGTTGGGTTTTACAGTGATGAACTGTTGCCTACTAACAATAGAGTTAATGTTACTCAATTTTTATAAGTAATTAGTTATGTAATTTAATGAAAAATATTAGGTAGACATTACTTAATTTCTTTTAGTTTGTCATAGCTGTAAAATTTAGGTACTCTTTACTCAATATATAGGATAGAATCTACTCAAAGAAAGTGAGTGCAAATTGTTACCTCAATTTTATTGAGTAAATATAGTGGATCACTTTTTACAGTGAACAGATTTCTGTTATAAGAACCTTCTCCAAACATACAACTGACTTCCAGACACAGCCTTCGATGAAATCAACTGAAATAAACGAATCACCAGCTTCACTCATAATTAACCAGACTGACTTTATTTCTGTCAGACATCTACAAAAACGCTTATTGAGAATTCAAATATTTAGATGATGATGTTTTATTGTTTTGTTTGACGCTACCTTCAAAGTGATTAGTGTTTGCTTTAGTTGGGCTCTTGACCCTTGAGCTTATAACGTTATATTTTTGGGGGGCTGTTGTAACTGTGTTTAAAAAGCACATTTGTTATGGCAAGAAAAGCCAAAAAGAGACTGCAACCAGGTGATATTGATTTTTTATTGATGAAGGCAAGAAAATCATCACCTACGTTCAATATGCAGTTTTGGTGAGACTTTGTTAATCTAAAGCTTTTAAACACAAGAGCTGTATGATTATACAGCATAGGATCCAGCAGTCTCATAACCAGTTATAAAGAATTATAAAAACATAAGACACAAACACAAAGAGAGACATCAAGAATCAGTGTATGAATCTCAACAATGGTGACAATCAAAAGCTTCATGCTGCAATGCATGCTGGGTATCTAGTCTCTGTGCAGTGAGTGCACTTTGACCTCACATTAGTATGAGCACACAGTGAGGGCGCTGTGAGGTTACACTTTTAGCTCACTGTTACCTCACATTGTGACCTCATCACGAGTATCCTGTGAGATCACTGTGAGACCAAAGTTTTGACTGGGTTCTTCAAGGATAACGCCTTTTCTGCCAAACAAGGTAGGTTTAGACTTTTTATTGTCTTATGTTAAACACACACACACACACAAGAAGTTAATTCTGTAACGTTACTGTCATGCTGTCTGCACAGTTGCCAACTCTCGCGAGACAAATAAGCAACCGCAGCTTCAAAAACAAGCCCAATATTCTTTTTTTTGTTGTTGATGATTTATTATCATCAATATTATTTATTATCAATTATTTATTACCAATAAATGAGCCTGCAACATATTACACTGAAACCACTCTTTTATCTGAAAAGCAAAAACAGAAGCTATTTTACAAACATTTGCAAACTGCAACAAAAGTGGGAACAAAACTCGTCTCCAATCACCTGTGAGCAGAATAGGATTGGAGAGATGAAAAAGGAGAAAAGCACAAGAGCTTCAAAGGGGAGCTGTAACATAGCCACATATTTATAGCCTAAAATAGCAGAGAGATCCCAGTGTGCTATATGTCCAAATTTTCATTTATTGCCCCTCATAAAGATAAGACCCCCCCACCCCTCCCTCCCACCCAAACTGGACACCTGTTTTGTCCACCCCCACCCATGTAAATGACCATCTGTTTTTACTGTCCAGTGATCCTAAGGTATTTACGAATGTTTTGGGAACCGTGTTTTTGTGTGGGCCATTGAAGACTGTTATGTGTTTAAACTTTAAATTGTGAAACTGTGTTAAACGGGACAAAGGGCAGTTTTTATTGGAGTTTTTCACGCATACATATCAACAAAAAACATCAAACATATACGTAAAATGAGCAACGACTTGCTAGTGTTGTTGTAACGAACTCTAACTAGTTTAAAAACGTTTTAAGTTAAATAAAAAGAAGTAGAAGTGTACGTGTTTGTTTATTTAAAACAAACAAAGCATCTGACACCTTAGTTAAAACAATAGCATAACATTACAAGTTAAATAATATAGAGTTGACTCATCTTACCATCTTCTAAAACAAAAAGCATCAGAAGCGAACGTTAAGTAAGATATTTTACAACGTTCTAACATTACAAATGAAAAGGTAGCTTTTCTCGCAAGTTAAAGCAAATAGATCTGACTTATCTTACCCGTCTTCTAAAAGAAAAAATATCAGACCGTTAAGTAAGAGTATAAGCTACTCGTCAAAATCTTGTTACAAAAATTAAACAAAAGAAAAAGAGCAGACTATCTTACGCAGTCTCCGTCAGATAACCTCGCACGACCGTGTCAAACTCAGGGGGGTTAGACATCTACAAAAGCGCTTATTGAGAATGAACAGAGATTTAGATGATGTTTTATTGTTTTGTTTCACGTTACCATCGTGGTGAGTAGTGTTTGCTTTAGTTGGGCTCTTGACCCTTGACTTTATAACATTATATTTTTTGGGGCTGCTGTAACTGTGTTTGAAAACATTTATTATGGCAAGAAAAACCAAAAAGAGACTGCAACCAGGTGATATTGGTTTGTTACTGACGATAACAGCGCAACCATCACCTAGATTCATTATGTAGTCTTTGTGAGAAGTCATTAATCTAAACCTCATCACGAGTATCCTGTGAGCTCATGGTGACATCACTGTGAGATCAAATTGTTGATTGGGCTGTGTGTCTGGATGTATGATTAACGACGCGACCGTATCAGATCAAGAGGGTTGTTGTAAAACATCTAAAGGTGTTTCTGGAGACGCAATTCATTTGAAATCTAATGAGTTTTTTGAGGGGGTCTGGCATCGTAAACTTTGGCGTCGCTGTTCATTTATCAAAGGATGTGTCCCCTTTTGAAGATTTTATATGACACATAGCTGGTTAAGTTAAAAGTTAGGTATAGTTTAGGAATAAAATACTCAAACACAAACATACACAAACAATCCCCTACATTTACACTTTTATGATGCCTCATACAAACCTTTTACAAACTTGTGAACTTTTAGAATCACACAGGGTATCTCTACAAGATGATGAAAAGCAGCATGATTAAACAACGATACACTGTAAAACATTGCTGTAAAATTTACAGTAACTTACTGGCAATTTTGGTTGCCAGTAAGACTGTAAATTTACAAGAGTACTGTAAATCAATAATTACAATTGTACTGTAAAAATACAGCAAACTCTTGCATGCTGTAAAATTGTTATGATGGTGTGTAAACATTTGGTAAACTTATTTCATTTGATTCTACTAAGAAGGAACATTTCTTAATATAAAACTGCAAACACTTAATTTGTAACAGTAAAGTTACTAAAAACATGACTTTAACTCAAATCGTTGCAGTTTATCATCAGCTGTAGCACACATGCATGTGGTAAATCACTTAAAGAGATCATTACTGTATCAGCAACTCTACAGTTACTGTCTTTAAATAAAGCAGCAGAACATCAGTGTTTGTGGCTCATCATTGACTGAAGCACAGGCTCTACTCTCCACCACAATGGTGACCCACACAACTAAATTAAACTAACAGATCTCTCTTGTGCAAAATAATACAGTTCAGTTAAATATTTACTCTCCTTATAGATAACACCTGCTGTTAACAAGCAGAATCACTGAATGAAAGAGAAACAAGAACTACAACTGACTTCAGCCACAGCCTTAGATGAACTCAACTGAAATACAAGACATCATTAAATCTCTCAAGATCTGATTAAACAACTCCACAAACAGCATTACCAGCTTCACACATTACAATTTGACTTTATTTCTGTCATATGTCTATAAAAATTATTTGAGAATTAACAGAAGTTTAGTTGTTTTATTGAAAACATTTAGTTTGACCTCACCATCGTGGCGGTCAGGGTTTGCTTTACTTGGGCTCTTGACCATCAAACTCTAATCTTAGCTTTTTTCTGGCTGCTGTAGCTGTGTTTGTAAAGCGCATTTGTTGTAGCATGAAAAGCCAGAAAAATTTGTGATAATGTGCTTTTGATTGATTATTGATAATGATATAATCATTATCTAGAGGCCTGATTCACTGATCTCATTCAGAGACTGATCTTTAAAACCATGTGGGTGTGGATATCTTTTTGTGTTTGTGTGTGTTTACAATCGCTATATGACCTTGAATGAGACGACAAACTGCTAATGAAAAATTTTAAAGATGTCTTATGCACAAAACTTTTAGTACTACGGCAGCAGCAGCTAGACACACACAGACATCAAGAGTCAGTGTATGAATCTCAACAACGGTGACAATCAACAAAATAAATAGATCAACTCTGAACATCACAAAACATGCTACTAAAACACAAAAAAATAAAAAATAAAAGCACATAGTAAGAATTAAAGACAATAAGTGGACAATTCAGCGGCATAATTTATTCATGCCGCAATGCATGCTGGGATTCATGGGTGAGTTTTGTATTGTGCTGGTACCCAGCATGAATTGCAGCATTAAGCTTTTGATTGTCACCATTGTTGAGATTCATACACTGATTCTTGATGTCTGTGTGTGTCTATTTGCTGCTGTAGTACTAAAAGTCTTGTGAATAAGACATTTAAAAAAAATTTCAGTAGCAGTTTGTTGTCTCTTTCAGGTTCATATAGCAGCTATAAACAACACCAAACTAACAAATAAAAGAATCCACATCATGGCTTTAAAGATCAGCCTCTGAATGAGATCAGTGAATCAGGCCACTAGATAATGATAACATCATTATCAATAATCAATCAAAAGCACGTAATCACACATTGTCCTGGCTTTTCATGCTATAACAAATGTGCTCTACAAACACAATTACAGCAGCCAGAAAAAAACTAAGATTAAAATTTGATGGTCAAGAGCCCAATTAAAGCAAACCCTGACCGCCACAATGGTGAGGTCAAACGAAACGTTTTCAATAAAACAAATAAACTTCTGTTAATTCTCAAATAATTTTTATAGACATATGACAGAAATAAAGTCAAATTGTAATGTGTGAAGCTGGTAATGCTGTTTGTGGAGTTGTTTAATCAGATCTTGAGAGATTTAATGATGTCTTGTATTTCAGTTGAGTTCATCTAAGGCTGTGGCTGAAGTCAGTTGTAGTTCTTGTTTCTCTTTCATTCAGTGATTCTGCTTGTTAACAGCAGGTGTTATCTATAAGGAGAGTAAATATTTAACTGAACTGTATTATTTTGCACAGGAGAGATCTGTTAGTTTAATTTAGTTTTGTGGATCACCATTGTGGTGGAGAGTAGAGCCTGTGCTTCAGTCAATGATGAGCCACAAACACTGATGTTCTGCTGCTTTATTTAAAGACAGTAACTGTAGAGTTGCTGATACAGTGATGATCTCTTTGTTAAGTGCTTTACCACATGCATGTGTGCTATAACTGATGATAAACTGCAACGATTTGAGTTAAAGTCATGTTTTTAGTAACTTTACTATTATAAATTAAGTGTTTGCAGTTTTATATTAAGAAATGTTCCTTCTTAGTAGAATCAAATGAAATAAGTTTACCAAATGTTTACACACCATCATAACAATTTTACAGCATGCAAGAGTTTGCTGTATTTTTACAGTACAATTGTAATTATTGATTTACAGTACTCTTGTAAATTTACAGTCTTACTGGCAACCAAAATTGCCAGTAAGTTACTGTAAATTTTACAGCAATTTTTTACAGTGTACTTAAAATGACTCCAATAGGTCGTCTCATTGAATCAGAATGTATTACGGTTTGGAGAAATGTAAACGATGTTTTTTTGTTTAATGTCCATAAAGATATTGCTTGGCAAACTGTACAAAACTGTTTACCCACTCGGGCTTTCTTGAAGAGGAGAGGTTGCTCTCGCCTTTCTCTGTGTCCTAGAGCAAACTGTGGAGAAGAAGAGACAATAAGACACTGCTTATGCCCAGAGGGTTTGGGATTTTATTTGATTATGGTTACATAAGGTGTACAGAATGCCAAGTGAAGGTGATATTTGGTATGGAGAATTGGAAAAGGTTAATTGTGAAAAATGGATCCGGTGGTGGGTAATTATAAATGTTTTTAAAGAAGCACTATGGAAATCTAGGAATATATGTGTTTTTCAAAGATATGAGATCCCAGTGAAATCAGTAATTACATCAAGTTTAAAAGGTATAGGGGATTATATTCTAAGAGACGGGCAGAAATTACCAGCCAATGTAACCGATAAGCTACGGAACATACCAAATGTTTCTCCTTTTGATATGGTCCTGAAAACTGGTTAATTCTTGGAAATGTTTAAAGAACAAAGGGTAACAAATCGATTAAATTATATGGTTATAAGAAATGTATTTATGAAAAAATGTTTCTTTTTGGTCTTGTAATGTGATATAAAGGAAATAATAAAATAACATTAAAAAAAATACATTTCTTTCATAGTGTTTTTTTTTCTGTTTTTTATTAGCAGAAATCGTAAGTTAACCTGTTAAGGCTTGATTTAGTGATGCACAAATGTTTGCTGTGAAACAATGTTGCCACTGTTTAGAAACAAACTATTTTGAATTGGTAAAAGGGTCAAGAGACCAACTAAAGCAAACCTTGACCACAATTATGGTGGCATCATGTTTTTTCTTTTTATTTATTTATTTTCTTTTTTTTACAGTTGATTCCATCCAAGGCTGGGGCTGAAGTCAGTTGTAGTTGTGTTTCTCTTTTCTTCAGTGATGTTGATTGTTAACAGCAGGTGTTCATCACTAATGCTCAATCATAATTTAATTAGTCACTTAATTATCTCATTAACTTGAACTCTTTGAGGACTTGGGATATGACTTGAAGACTTGCTTGTGACTTGAAAGTCCTACCTCTGTTATTTGTTTTATTTCAGACAGCGCATCAGTAGCGCACAGAGTTCTCTCTCGCACTTACACGGACAAAAGCACACAAAATTATGTAAAAATGACCATTTTTGGCGAGTGATAGTCTTAAATAAGATAATGTCTTGACTGATGTAAAGAGTTGGGATGTTTCAGGTGTGAGTCATGTTTTAAAGGGACAGCAGTTCATGAGATTCATGGTGTTTCTTTTGTTTTCTTTTCTAATGACAGGTCTAATTGCTGCTGCTGTACTGTACACCCCCTGCATTCTTATCATGGGTTTGTGTTCTGTTTTATTTATTAACTGTTTTTATTTTATTTACCATTAGGCCTGTTCAATACTGACAAAAAATTAGTCATTGAGTCATTTATTCAGTTGACTTTTGTTTGTGTAGGGAAGATTTAATCAATGTTTGAAGTGGTTTTCTGAATTCACCATGTGTTTTTTATAATTTCTTATTTGTTACTGGTGATTCCAGATTGCTGTCATTCAAGAAGTTATCATTTCCTCCCATTGTGGCTGAGCTACACATTCTCTTTGTTTTATTTTAAACATAAAACATCCAGAGGAGATGCCACCTACGCTGGAATCCATACAAATGTAAGGAATTTGTGTAATGAGACTGTATATAAAGCATTTTATTGTGTTGCTGTTTAGTTGAAAATAATCAAAGGGATAGTTCACCCAAAAATGAAAATTAATCACTCACCCACAAGTCATTCCAAACCCATAAGACCTTTGTTCATTTTTGCAACACAAATTAAGATATTTTTGATGAAATCTGAGAGCTTTCTGACCCTCCATAGACAGCAAGGGTCCTTACACGATCAAGGCACAGAAACATAGTATAAGGACATCGTTAAAATGGTCCATGCGACATCAGTGGTTCAACTGTAATTTTACGAAGCTATGAGAATACTTTTTGTGCTCAAAGAAAACAAAAATAACTTTATTCAATGATTTTTTCTCTCCTGGGAGAGTCTGCTGCCATTAACGAGAGTACCACAACGCATGCGTGTGCGTTCATTTGCCAGTAAACAAAGTGCAGCGTCAGCACCACCGTGGGTCAGAGAGCTCTCGGATTTCATCAGAAATATCTTAATTTGTGTTCTGAAGATGAATGAAGGTCTTATGGGTTTGGAACGACATGAGGGTGAATAATTAATGATAGAATTATCTTTTTTGGGTGAACTATCTCTTTAAGTATATTGTAAAACACTGTTGACAAGATCACATGACAGATGCAATTGGAGATCACTGGAAATGCAAGTTTAGCATTTTATAAACAATGTTTGAAATGTAAAGTATTTGGAATAGCAGCTGATAATTCAATCTCAACCTGTTCTGCATGTTACTCTGTACTTCACTTTCATTCATTTAGTTTCTTGTGGGAGAAGCCGAATATTCACCAGAAGAGACGGACAGCAGCTCGTAAGTGTTGCGATACTTAGTCATAGATCTGTTGTTTAAATTATTTACTTGCTGTTGGGAAGGAATACTTTCGTTTCCCTTCTATTTCTATTCTGCATTTTCGTTGAGGTTTCGTTGTTTGATTGCACTTTCTGTTAATTATAATAATTTGCACCTCGGCTAAGAAGGAACCTGGATCATTTTCAGTGCTCCTTGCAAGCGAAGTGTTAGTTTCGTCTTGAGTTATTTGCACAAGGCTATTGGCTGGGCCAATCAGAAGCCGGCCACAGCGACTGTAAAAGTATTTAAACTGCCTGCACAACTTCTTGTCCAGGCCCTTGTCATTTCTAGGCTGGACTATTGCAATGCTCTTCTGGCTGGACTTCCGTCTAATACAGTCAAACCTCTACAAATGATTCAGAATGCAGCGGCACGACTGGTCTTCAACGAGCCCAAAAGAGCCCATGTTACACCTCTCTTTATCTCCCTGCACTGGCTACCAATCACGGCTCGCATCAAGTTCAAGACACTGATGCTTGCATATAGAACAACCACTGGCTCAGCACCCGTTTACTTGCACTCTCTATTAACAAACTACATCCCCTCCAGAAATCTGAGATCTGCTAGTGAGCGACGCCTCGTGATACCATCACAGAGAGGCGCAAAATCACTCTCTAGATCATTCTCATTCACCATTCCTGGCTGGTGGAACGATCTTCCCACCTCTATCCGGAATGCTGGATCCCTGTCAATCTTCAAGCAACAACTGAAAACTCATCTCTTTCGACAGCACTTGACTTCATCCTAAACTTAAAAAAAAAAAAAAAAAAAATTATCTTTACTTATTCCTTCCTTTGGTAGTTTGTATTTATTTGAACAATGCCTGAGACTTGGTGTTGCAAGCACTTCGTATGTCTGATTGCCTCTTCAAGATTAATCGCTCTATGTATTCCCCAATTGTAAGTCGCTTTGGATAAAAGCGTCTGCTAAATGACTAAATGTAAAATGTAAATGTAAATGTAAATGTAAATGTTGTCATTTCCAGTCTTACTGTGAAGAAATCCTGAACGAGGGTCAAAGGTTGAGATGATGGGAACCTACGCTTCCAAGACTTTGAGAATCCATGTACAATTTGAGCTTTTTTCAAATCTCAACATGGAACTTGGACTGAAGATGGAGGAAAAAAAAGTACACAGTAAAATCCCCAGTGTTAAATCAACACTGCTCAGAGTGTATTTGGTCCCACTCCAAATAGTGTTAAAGTAACACTGAAGCAGAGTTAAAGCTAATGAGATAATTAAGTGATTAATTAAGTGCTGATTGAGCATTAGTGATGAACACCTGCTGTTAACAAGCAGAATCACTGAAAGAAAATAGAAACACAAGAACTACAACTCACTTCAGCGACAGCCTTTGATAAAATCAACTGAAATAAAAGACATTAAATCTCTGAAGGTCTCAGCTGAGGAGGATTAAACAACTCCACAAACAGCATCACCAGCTCCACTTATTATTGACTTTATTTCTGTCAGATGACTACAGAAGCTCTTATTGAAAATTATCAGAGGTTTAAACATTGATGCTTCATTGGTCAAAAACAATGCCACCATCATGGAGATGAGTGTTTACTTTGGTTAGGCTCTTGCCACTTGACTTGCTGTGTTAGTTTTTTCTTTGCAACAATGCATATGTTGTTGTAAAGGAGAAAGATCAGTGGTTTACACTGAGCACCTAGTAGATGCTTCTGTGTGATGAGGCAATCATTGCGAACTGGCCAGACTTTATGCCTTGGGTTTTTTTGGGGGATTTTTGCAATTACATAACTGTATCGTATAGACAAACACAGACATCAAGAACCAGCATATGAATCTCAACAATGGTGACAATCAACAAAATTCTTCAAGCTGCAATGCATGCTGGGTAACACCATAGTAAAAACTCCCACCATGCACTGCAGTATAAATATTTATTGTCACCACTGTTGAGGATCATATGATAAGTGTTCATGTCTAAAAGCTTGACCTGAAACTCCTCAACTTTTTGAAATGTTACGGTCCTATATGTTTAATACAGAGCTCAAAATTATTGTAGAAATATACGATGCTTTTTAGTTGATGAATTTAAGTCAATAATCAAAGCGCAAGCAAGAGAAACCACTTTATGTTGGTTAGTCATGTCTTTTATAAGCAGAAAGTGTAATTTGCTACATCAAGCTTCTGTTTCAGCAATGTTCAAGTGTTTGCAGTGAAATACTATTGCAATTAATTAGAAGCAAAACTATTTAAAAGTTCTACAAGGGTCATGAGCCCAACTACAGCAAACACCAACCTCCATGATGGTGGCATCATTTTTTGACCAATAAAACATCATCTAAACCTTAGTTAATTCTCAATAACATCTTCTGTAGATGTCTGACAGAAATAAAGTGAGTCTGGTTATTAATGAGTGAAGCTGGTGATGCTGTTTGTGGGGTTGTTTAATCATCCTCTGCTGAGATCTTCAGAGATTGAATGTCTTTTATTTCAGTTGATTTGATCAAAGGCTGTGGCTGAAGTCAGTTGTTGTTCTTGTGTTTCTACTTTCTTCAGTGATTCTGCTTGTTAACAACAGCTGTTCATCACTAATGCTCAATCATCATTTAATTAATCACTTAATTATCTCATTAGCTTTAACTCTGCTTCAGTGTTACCTTAACACTATTTGGAGTGGGACCAAATACACTCTAAGCAGTGTTGATTTAACACTGGGGATTTTACTGTGTAGTTTCCACAAACTGGCACATGGCAAGAGATACTAAAAGCACACAAGTTTAGTTTAGTATAGTTGTATAGTATAGTTTCACATTGAAATGTGAGGCATGAGTGCATGAATCTTTGTTTTTTTATTTTCAAATGCTGTACAAGAAAGTAATTTTTGCAGTACCATGTCAATTGTAGATGCAGATAATTTAGCATGAATTGGAGGTTAGTAATCTAACTTAAAGGGTTAGTTCACCCAAAATGTTACATGAAAAATCTTGTTCCAATCCTGTTAGACTTTAGTTTATTTTTGGAACACTAATGAAGATCCTTTTTAATGAAATCTGACAGCTATACCTTATTGGACCTTGAAATGGTAGTTGTATACACTCTCAGAAATAAAGGTACAGAAGCTATCACTGGGGCTGTACCCTTTCAAAAAGGTACATGTCTGTACCTACAGGGTCCATTTTGGTACTTTAAAAGTACATATTAGCAGAGGCGGACAATCCAGGGGTCAGAAAGTAAAAGTCCTGTTTATTGCACCCATGAACTCTGCAGCTGATTTCACCAGAGGAGGAACCAAGTCATTCCTTTCAAGTCACAAGCAAGTCTCAAGTCAAATCCCAAGTCCTCAAAGAGTTAAAGTTAATGAGATAATTAAGTGTCTAATTAAATTATGATTGTGCATTAGTGATGAACACCTGCTGTTATTGAGAATTACAGAGGATCAGATATTAATGTTTTAATGGTTAAAATGATGCCACCATCATGGAGATCAGTGTGTGCTTTAGTTGGGCTCTTGGCCTTTGACTCCTGTGTTAGATCTCTCTTTGCAGCATTACATGTGTTGCTGTCAAGTAAAGAGATCAGGGCTGCACAATGAGAAACCATGCTTTTACAGCTGTACTGATTGTTTGTTTTTTTCTTCTTTGTGTTGTATGTTTAGGTTTTGAAAAATTAACCTTGTGAAATAGCGTGCAAGGAACTTGTTGTTCTAATAGTTATGATGAATTAATTTGAAATCGACTGTATTTAATGCATATAAACACTTAAACTCTTCTGGTATTTTGACGCACGCAGACATAATGAACCAGTATATGAATCTCAACAATGGTGACAACCAACAAAATTCTTCATGCTGCAATGTATGCTGGGTAAGACCATAGTAAAAACTCCCATCATGCACTGCAGTATGAATTATTATTGTCACCACCGTTGAGGATCATATGATAAGTGTTCATGTCTAAAAGCCTGAGCTGATGCTGTTCTTCCTAATATGTAATCACTACAGTAGCATTTGTTTGGTAGGACTTTTTTTTTCCTGAAATTC
Source organism: Onychostoma macrolepis (assembly GCF_012432095.1). Classification (NCBI taxonomy): domain Eukaryota; kingdom Metazoa; phylum Chordata; class Actinopteri; order Cypriniformes; family Cyprinidae; genus Onychostoma; species Onychostoma macrolepis. Next base: position 10,630,656 of record NC_081155.1, read on the forward strand.
AGTAATAGCTGAATATTACTCAATAAACCAAAGCGAGACACCTTCATGATGCTCATTCAAATTATTTAAAAGCAGAAAGCGCAAACTAATCTGCTACATCAAGTTCTTGATTTAGCAATGCACAAATGTTTGTTGTGAAACAATATTGCACTTGCTTAAAAGCAAATTACTTTGATTTACTAAAAGGGTCAAGAGCCCAACTAAAGCAAACACTGCTCTCCATGATGGTGGCATCATTTTAACCAATAAAACATCAACATCTGATCCTCTGTGATTCTCAATAACAGCAGGTGTTCATCATTAATGCACAATAATCATTTAATTAGTCACTTAATTATCTCATTAACTTTAACTCTTTGAGGACTTGGGATTTGAGTTCATGGGTGGAACAAAAATATGGCAGGACTTTTACTTTCTGACCCCTGGATTGTCCGCCTCTGCTAATATGTACTTTTAAAGTACCAAAATGGACCCTTTAGGTACAAACATGTACCTTTTTGAAAGGGTACAGCCCCAGTGACAGCTTCTGTACCTTTATTTCTGAGAGTGTATGGTAGTTGTCAATGGAGGGACCGAAAGCACAGAGATTTAATTAAAAATACTCTTTTTTTGTGTTCCAAAGATGAATGAAAATCTTATGGATTTGGAACGGTATGAGGGTGAGTAACTGATGACAGAATTCACATTTTTGTGTGAACTGTCCTTTTAAATAATATTGTGTTCTTCTATTGGTTAAATGGTGTAAACACTGGAACATTTCACTTGACTATTGACTGTAAGTCTATAGCAATTGTTATTAATGACAGCCCTGTCTTTGTATTAATTTCTTTCCCCATGTATTTGAAAATATTTTGAATCTTGACTGTTTCACAATGAAGTTTATCTTTGTGACCACTATTTGGTGCAACACCAATATTGTACAAGTCAAGTACCTGCTCATGTTTTCTTTTTTCTGCATGTTGCTGTTTAAAACTAACAAGTGTTCCACAATACAAGCATTTTCAGTGGTGCTTTACACATTGTTAAATTAATTGATGTAATAATATTTTTGTCTTCACCTGTTTAACCTCTTAACTGTCACCGTCCACCCTGTGGGACGCCTACCTTTACTTCACTATTTTACAATTAAATCCTAATCTAATCATGACAAACTATATATCGTTGGAAAGGTCTAAGACTCCTAAATAGGTATTTTACCACTTTTTCTGTTAAAAAATTATGTAGGAAAAGTAATAGATTAATTTATGACCAGAGGTGTCAAATCCAGGGTCAGAAAGTAAAAGTCCTGCCATGTGTTTATTCCACCCATGAACTCAGCAGCTGATTTCACCAGAGGAGGAACCAAGTCATTCCTTTCAAGTCACAAGCAAGTTTCGAGTCAAATCCCAAGACCTCAACGAGTTGAGGTAATTAAGAGATAATTGAGAGACTAATTAAATGTTGATTGTGCATTAGTGATGAACACCTGCTGTTATTGAGAATTACAGAGGATCAGATGTTGATGTTTTATTGGTTAAAATGATGCCACCATCATGGAGATCAGTGTTTGCTTTAGTTGGGCTCTTGACCCTTTTAGTAACTGAGAATGGATTGCTTTTAAGCAATTGCAATATTGTTTCACAACAAACATTTGCACATTGCTGAAATAAAAGCTTGAGGAAGCAGATGAGCTTACACTTTTGGCTTTTATGTCACTTGAATGAACATCATGAAGATGTCTCTCTTTGGTTTATTTACTGACGTTCAGCTGTTACAGAACTGCAGGAATTTACTATTAAACAAATGCCATCGTAATATTAAATATTGGAAAAAATTAAGTATTATATTGCTCAAGCTTTTAGACATGAACACTTATCATACGATCCTCAACAGTGGTGACAATAATTATTCATACTGTGGTGTTACCCAGCATGCATTGCAGCATGAAGCATTTTGTTGATTGTCACCATTGTTGAGATTCATACGCTGGTTCTTGATGTCTGTGTGTGTCTGAGTAGGACTGGAGTTTAAATATTTAAATGCATTAGATTTAAAATTCTTTCTCTATAACTGCTACAGCAGTAAATTTGTTGCGTACTGTGGTTTCACAGAGTTGTTTATTCAAAAGCAGAACATAAATTAAAAAAATGAAAAATGTTGTATGTGTATATATATATATAGATATAAACACAGTATATTGGATGCAAACAGGTAAGCACCTGATGATTACCTCATCGTATGAAAACAACTAACAGTTGCTCACTGCACAGCACTGATCTCTCCGCTTAATACTATAATGTCTCTGTACAAAACTATGGGTGACAGTTAAGGGGTTAAGGCATATAAAAGCTACTGAACGCACTTTTAAGAATGTTTACATGAGGTAAAAATAAACCATGTTTAATTTGTATATATTGTGCTTGATTTATTTGCTACTAAAGATAGGCCTATGCTATAATTTTTTAGAAATTTCTGCATTAAGGATTGTCCGTTTATGGTACAGAAGAAAATGTAAATCTACAGAATTTTCCGTTTTAATGTTGAAGGAAATGTCGGTAAATTTAACAAAAATGTTAATGCTGTAAGTTGCCTGAGAAACGTGCTGCATGCACTCATGTGGCTTTAGCTTCAACAAATCTTCAACAAGGCAAAGTGACAGGACTTAGAGAGTGTCTTTGGTTCATCCTAATGCATGCAAATAGAAGCTCGTAATGTTCTAAACTTAAAGGACTGAGGTCAAACATCCCATTGCATTTTTCTCATTGTTGAGAAGAACTTCTTAGTTTGACCAAGTTTTTCAGAACAAGGCAAGGGGCCTTCAGATAGGTTGAATTAAAGATGATGCAAAAAAAACACACTGAGATAAAAGCAAAGCAGCAAAGACATTTCTAACATGTCCATGTATTAAGTAAGTTTCATTAAGTAGTCTAGAGAAAAAATCAAGTCTTGTGCGTGTCTGACTTGTCCATTACACAGCAAAATCCCCAGTGTTAAATTAACACTGCTGGGTCTATATGTGTCCACACTACAGAGTGTTAAAAGTAGCACTGAAGCAGTGTTAAAGTTAATGAGATAATTAAGAGATTCATTGAGTGATAATTGACCATTATTGAAGACACCTGATGTTAACAAGCCGAATCGCCAAAGAAGAAAATCACAATGTTTAAGTCACCATTATAGTGGTCAGTGTTTACTTTAGTTGGGCTCTTGACCCTTATCTTTTTAATACTGCATTTTGTTTGGCTGCTGTAACTGATTTATAACAACCAGACTTTTGCAAAGAGCAAAAGTCATCAGGTGGTGGTGGTGGTGGTTATGTTCTAACATAGTCATTATTTGACCTGAACTCATTTAGAACCTAATCTCTGAGTTAAATTAATTTTATTGATTACAATAGCCATGTGATTCCACAGTGGAAGAATCTGTGTTTTCTAAACACTTTCGAAGGATTTCTTACAAGCTGTTTTGATCCAAAAAAAAAAAAAAAAAAAACTTCAAAAAAGTGTTTAAGCACACACAGACATCAAGAATCAGCGTATGAACCTCAGCACCGGTGACATACTGCAATGCATGATGGGAGCCATGGATGAGTCCTGATTGGCTTTAACATGCTTTTTTTGATGGTCACCGTTGTTGTGATTCTCACACTGATTCTTGATGTCTGTGTGTCTAAACGTAAGGTGTTCTTTAAAATGTTTTTGATCAACACAACTTTTAAAAACATCTGTCTGATTATACCAGATCTTATGTTTTTCAGTGTTAACAAAATCAACAAATAAAACCTAACTCAGTTATTCAGTTCACTACGTAATGACTATGTCAACACATAATAATCAACGCCTGATGATTTTTGCTCTTTGCTTATGCAGCTGTTATAATTCAGTTATAACAGCCAAGCAATACGTGACATTAAAAAGTCAAGGATCAAGAGCTCAACTAAAGTAAACACTGACCACTATAATGGTTACTTAAAAATTGTGATTTTCTTCTTTGGCGATTCGGCTTGTTAACATCAGGTGTCTTCAATAATGGTCAATCATCACTCAATGAATCTCTTAATTATCTCATTAACTTTAACACTGCTTCAGTGCTACTTTTAACACTCTGTAGTGTGGACACATATAGACACTTGGCAGTGTTAATTTAACACTGGGGATTTTGCTGTGTACAAGTCTGTTTATCTCTACCACTCTCATGGATTAGCAAGTGAAGTCAGAATCCCTCATTATAAATACACTGATTTTTTTTATTATTATTATTGTTTACTCTTTGGTAAGTATGCTACAAATCAAATACTTTTATTTTGGAATAGATCAAGACACACACGTTAGAGTTGATGAGTGACTGATCAGCACCGCGGACAGCGCCGCTCCTCAACACCTCTGCAGCTCACCGACCTGAAGCGACACCTGGAGGAGAGACCATGTAACTACACGCACATCCTGCTAGCGACAGAAACCGCTCTGAAGAAATCTACACACCTCTTTTTCTGCGTATAATAATAGTAGCTTACATATTTTTGTTAAATATTGGTCAAAAAGAGGAGAGAAATGTTACAAAACAAAACAAATGTCATACTTAGATATGTATGCAAAAAAATGTTTAATACAATAACTCTCCCAACACTCAACTAACACTCAATAAAACTAAACTAAAATGCAGGTAAAGGGCACATTTAAGACGCCACAATCCTAGTCTAGTTTGATGCAAACACTGTGGGCATTTATCAAAAAAAATTTAAAAATTTAAAAAATCTCATTCTGAACTTCTGCTACTTTGGAACATCACACAAATTACACATGCAAAGTGGTGTTTCTTAAAAGCACAAAAACACAAATAGCAACCTGTTTAATTGTAATCCAGAGAAAATAAACAACATCAAATCATTAATTATTCAATCATCGCTGTTGTAATATATAGGATCCTGAGCTTCAGGGTCGTCTGTGTTTTCACAGGATCTCTTCATGTTCTAGAGAAGAAGTGAACATATTCATCACTAATAAGATCTGATGTTAAACAGCCAGATGATAAACAGCAACAGCAGAGGAACTCACATCCAGTGTGTCGTATTCAGCACATCTGGACTTGGGCTCAAGGCTCATGTAGGCGTCCTCAGGAGACTCCAGCTGACGACACACAACGATGAGAGAATTCATTCTCCCTCCAGAACTGACAGACACAGATGAGAAGAGACATGAGGAGATGTACTCACCGTCTTATTGTGTCCTGATCCTCCGTGCTTTTGCTCTTCTGATGGAGTCGCTCGTTTCCTGAGAGAGAAGAAGAAATCAACGTGAACACAAACTGACTCTGAATCTTTCTGACAGTCCAGACGCAGAGTCTCCTTCACCTTCTGATCAACAGCCCGATGAAAACCAGCAGAATCACAGACGTCAAGACAACAGCTGCAGTGATTCCCACTGTGACCCTGATCAGAGATGAGCTGCTTTCTTCAGCCGAGCAGATGAGAGGAAGAAGAACTGTTACTCTTTATATACAGACAATGAGCTCACTGAGATCCACAGAGATGATCCTCACCTTTAACAGAGACTGAAACAGACGCTGATCTCTGAGATCCATGTTGATTCTGAGCCTCACAATAGTAGCGTCCACTGTGACTGGAGTTAAAGCTGGAGATGATGAAACTCTGTCCAGATCCAACAGCTGAGGTTTGATTCTCCTTAAACCAGCTGAAGATCAGAGCAGGAGGGTTTGAGTCACTGCTGCAGCTCAGAGTCACTGAATCTCCCTCCACTATTTCACCAGACGCACTGATGGACACCGAGACGCTCTTTGGAGGATCTGAAAAATATAAAATGACGTCTCACAGTGCATCTTTTGATCAGTCTGGACTGAATGTTGCTGATATGAAGATCAAGTCTTGACGTACATCTAACACTGAGAGTGAGGGCAGGAGACGACAGATGTTTCTGATCTCTCACTGCACAGCTGTAGTTTCCCGTATCATCACTGCTGACCGACCGCAGCAACAGCTGATTCGAGCCGATCGATTCTGATACACGCTTGCTGTTTTTATACCAGGTAAAGTCTGTTTTATCTGAGAGGTCACAGGTGGTTTTACAAAATAAAACAGGTGATTCTCCCTCAACGACCTCTTCAGGAATCTCCACTCTGAGCTCTGAAATCATGGAGAAAACATGTTTTATATTTACATGAAAGAACAGAGTAAAATCTGTCAGTGTAACATTAGTTTGACTCTACCTGTCACATTGAGCTCAATCCCAGGATAACCAAAATATCTTTCTTTTTTTATATCTGTCAGGATTCTGATGCAGTACTGTGCTTCATCCTCATGCTTCACATTACTGAGACTGAGAATGAGTGTTTGGTCTTTCTGGAGGAACTGAACTCTGCCGCTGTAATCTGGATGATTCAACAGATTGACGGGTTCTTCACCTTTATTTGGGTTTACAGTCCAGAATATCTCTGTCACAGTGAGACGATCTGGGTGTTTATAACTGCCTGATAAATTTATTGTTGAATCCTTTAGAGCACATTTCTTCATATTTAAGTACTGAACACTCCATTCCTGGCTGAAAATGACTGGAAAATATAAAAGAAAAAAAACAGATCAAATGCACATTAATCTCTTAAAAGATATATTTGTGTTTTTATTTCCACTTTTTCTGTTTTTGTCTGTTTCTCTGATTGCTTGGGTTGCTTTTATATATTGTTTGTTAATGACAGAAACATCTTTACTCTTCAGTTTTACTTTCAATTTATTATAAACATCCTAACACAAAATAAAACAAGATCAGCTTATAAATTGGTCATTGTGGACATTTTACATGTTTGTAACACTCTGATCTCCAGGGCTATAACTTAAAATAAGATTTTGCATTAAACTCACCAGGAATCATAAGCAGAGAAATCAGAGAGAAAAGACAAATCATTCTGAAAGACATAAAAAAACATATATAAGACTAAAGTGTACACTGTAAAAAAAAATCTGTTAAATTTACGGAAAAATACCGGCAGCTGTGGTTGCCAGAATTTTACCGTGAAAAAGACGGTAGCAACAATTTAGGATTTACAGAACTGTTTAAATTTACAGTGAAAAACCGTATCTCATTAACTGATACAATGTTAATACACAAACCTTTCAGTTAACTCATTTTATTAGCAGAAACCGACTACGCTTAAATTATCCAACTGCCATTTGTTTATAAACTAATATTTATAATGTTTATGTAATGTGAGCATAAGAGTATTGAGAACTATTTTGTGTAAGTCCATGAAGAAAATCTTACTGATTTATGTAAAGTCATCAATTCAGCTCAAAACTCATACAAATAACAGCAGCACACATACATGCGTGACGAAAACTAAAATGATTCTCTTTACATCAGTAGCTACACAGTTACTGTCTTTAAATAAAGCAACATGCAGTATAACATCAGGGTCGCTCTCCGTCCTTGACTTAAACACAGGCTCTACTCTCCAGCACAATGGTGACCCACAAAACACAACAGGAATTTAACTGTTAGGTTTTACAGTATTTTGCTGTTTATTTTCTTGATTTTACGGTGAAATACCGGCAGCTGTGGTTGCCAGTAATCTACTGTTTTTTACAGTTTGTTCCGTAAATTAAACTTACGGTATATTTCTGTTAAAATTACGTTCCACAGAATGTTTTGTCATCTCACAAATTTAACCCCTTTAATCCCACAGCAAAATCCTCAGTTTTAAAGAGCACTTCTATGTGTCCACACTACAGAGTGTTGAAGTAACACTGAAGCAGTGATGAATTAATGAGAGAATTAAGTGACTAATTAAATTAGGATTGTGCTTTATTGATGAACACCTGCTGTTAACAAGTAGAATCATTGAAGGAACGAGAAACAAGAGCAGAGAAACAAAACTTACAGCTAAAGCCAAGATGAAATCAACTGAAATAAAACACATGAAATCTCTCAAGATTTCAGAAGAGGGTGATTAAACAACTCCACAGCAGTATTTTATTACTAACCACTTTTACTTTATTTATGTCATATGTGTACAAAAGCTCTTATTGAGATTTTAGTTGTTGTACTTTCATTTGAAGTCACCATATTGGCGATCAGTGGGTGCTTTAGTTGGGATCTTGAATCGTGATTCTTTAACATGAGTTTCTGTTTGGTTGCTTTTAATTAGCTGTGTTTATTAAGCAAAAACACCAAATGAATCTATCATCATTGGAGACTGATGTTTGTGATGTCAAAACCAACATGATTTAGTTTAATTCACTGATTGTTCTGTGTTAAGTCTCTTGTTAAACATGTAATATGTTAATTGCACTATTGATTACTACAGCAATCAAATGTTGTGAAACAGCTCTAACTAGAATATGCACAAATAGATTTATTGAACTACAGCAGAAATTATACACACACAGACATCAGCAATCAGCGTTTGAATCTCAAAATTGGTGACTATCAAAAACTATATTAAAAATAAAAAAAAACGGTTCAACTCTGAACATCACAAAACAGTTTACTGAAAAGTAACAAAAACAACACCAAAATAAAAGCAAATGAAGAAAATATTAAGAACATTCAGCTGCATAATTTATTCATGCTGCAGTGCATGCTGGGAGTTTTGTACTGGCACCCAGCATGCTTTGCGGCATGAATTGTTTTTTTTATTATTAATAGTCACCATTGTTGAGGTTCATGTGCTGATTCTTGATGTCTGTGTGTCTAAATAGTGCTGAAACGCTGAAGGTTTTGTGCATAAAAGGTTTTTAAATTCTTTCATAATGGTTTGTCAGCTTAACTTGTGGAGTAATATTACTACCATAGCCAATACTAAATTAATTACAAATCACCCATATTGTTTGACACTAACTGAGATCAGTGATCCAGGTCATTTGATGATGATCACCACTTTTAAGTTTTAACCAGAACTACAAACTCTCTTGGCTTTTCTTGTCATAACTTTTTTTATTTTTTTTTTTTTATTACAAGACCAAAAAGAAACATTCTTTCATGAATACATATCTTACAACCATATAATTTAATCGATTTGTTACCCTTTGTTCTTTAAACATTTCCAAGAATTAACCAATTTTCAGGACCATCTCAAAAGGAGGGACATTTGGTATGTTCCGTAGCTTATTGGTTACATTGGCTGGTAATTTCTGCCCGTCTCTTAGAATATAATCCCCTATACCTTTTAAACTTGATGTAATTACTGATTTACATCAAGTTTAAAAGGTAAAAACATTGGCTGGTAATTAGCCGTGCTGGTTTGCGTGTTGCCAGATGGTCTCTTTCTACTGAATGGTTATTCGAAAGCAGCAAAGTAATGTCGTCCATATAAAGTGATAACATTGCTTCCTTGCCTGAACTCCCTGGTATTGATAATCCTTTCAATTCTGAACTCTGCCTAATAGCTTGAGCTAATGGTTCTATGGCTAGTACAAAGAGTAAGGGAGATAAACCACATCCCTGTCTCACTCCTGAACGAACACTCACATGTGGTGATAGATGGCCATTCACCAATATACGACTCTGACATCCAGTATATAATAAATTGATCCATCTAAGAATTGAATCCCCCAAACCGTAATTCTGTAACATTTTCCGTAAGAAAAGATGGTCTATGCTGTCGAAGGCCTTTTCCAGGTCCAATCCCACCACACATAAAGGCAATCTACGGTCCTGTGAGTAAAGGAAGGAATCTCTTATTAATAATAAATTCTGATGTAAGGATCTACCCTTTACCCCGCATGTTTGTTCATTCCCAATTAGACCTCCCATGCTGGGTTGGAGTCTAAAAAAAATTGCTTTTGACAATATCTTCACGTCCGTGCCCAGCAAGGACAAAGGGCGCCAATTCCTTAGATCAGATTTATCTCCTTTCTTAAATAACAAGGACACAATACCTTCTCTCAATGTTGGGGGGAGTACACCTAAACTAAAGCTCTCTTTAAACATTTTCATCATCGTCTCGCTCAACTCAATTTTTCATAAAATTCTTTGGGCAGGCCATCTACTCCAGGGCTTTTATTACTTTTCATACTATTTAATGCTTTTGTAAGATCATTAATCGTAAACTCTTTATCCATCTCCTTAAAATATTTTGTTCAACCACTCTTTTAAAAAGGAAATCACCCATAACACTTTCATCCATTTTCTTTTCAGAGTAAAAGTTTTGATAAAAAGAATGGATATATGATATTAAATCTTCTGTTTCACTTATGACTTCATTATCTGGAGTTTTTAATTCATCTATATCAGTCTTGGACCGTAAAACTTTCCTAAAAAAGTATCGGGTACACTTTTTATTTGACTCAATATAACTAATGTGCTTTACAAACAGTAACAACAACCAAAGAAAAACTAACCTCAAAAAGTCAAGGGTCAAGAGCATAACAAAAGCAACCACTGATCGCCAAAATGGTGAGATAAAACAAAACATTTGAAATAAAATATAAACCTCTGTTAATTCGTAGATATATAACAGAAATGAAGTCAAACTGGTTAGTAATGAGTGGAGCTGGTAATGCTGTTTGTGGAGTTGTTTAATCATCCTCTGCTGTTTTATTTCAGTTGATTTCATTTAAGGCTGTGGCTGTATGTCAGTTGTAGTTTTGTTTCTTGTTCTTTCCTTCAGTGATTGTGTTTGTTAACAGCAGGTGTTCATCAGTGTCTGAATTCACTCATATGTTCTCAATCACTCTGTCTAGTGGACTATATAGTGAAGTAATGTAGGACTAGTGAATGAGGGTGTAGGGTGTGGTTTCAGACACAGTCTATGATTGTCGACTCTGAGGCTACTTTCTCGAAAACAAAGGTTAGATCTACTAAAGTTATTCACTGTATATAGTAAGGAAACTTACTCTTAATCATTTAACAGGTTATTACTGTGGTATTTTACAGTTTTTTATTGTTAAAATCACAATCATTTTTTACAGTGTATGGTTTCAGACTAATAAATATTAATCACTTTCATAATTTAGTGACATAAACAAACCAATCGATCAGTAATCAGTATATATATATGATTTAGAGAGATCCAGGCAGATGAGACAGTGATGATGAAAGTGTATTTTTATTCAATAACAGGACGGATAAGAGACACAAAATTCTAGATTAAATGTGAAATAAACGCAACCCAATTTCACTAATAAAAAAGTAAATTAATATATCATGTTAATGATACATCCAAAGTGTAAAACAAAATACAATTTATAGTCTATTCATAATCTATCTGAGTATATCATCTCTGAGCCTTGAATGTTATGAGAGAAGAAATGAAACAGAGGAGCAGAGGATCTCTTAAGCAAGAGCAGAAGAGCACCTCTATACAAAAGCTCCTTTGTCATCAGATAAGTGCAGGGTAAGTCTAAATCAGTCACGTAATTAAATGTCACACACACTTTGAGACGAGGAGGACATGACAGCAGACTACGTCAGCGTGAGCGGATAGCGACTGTGGTTTTACAGCCTCTGAAAGAATACAGCAAGTTTAAGCATTTCTCAGTTCTGCAGACCTTATCTGTGCAGCTCTCACAGCAGCAGAACTAAAGTGCATTCAGTAAACTTCAGTCGTATGGAAACTCTTACATGTCAAAGTGCAGTAAATGCTGCTATTGTGTAAACAAGATACACTGTAAAACCCAACAAGTTAGGGTAACTCAAACGTTTGAGGAAACTGATTGCCTTAAAACATTTACGTTTTTTAAAACTAATAGTGATGAGTGCTCTGAACTTATTTCAGTTGAGTTCACTAAAATAAGATATACATTGCAGTTAAGTAATTAAGTGATTAATTAAGTGCTGATTGAGCATTAGTGATGAACACCTGCTGTTAACAAACATAATCACTGACAGAAAGAGGAACTCAAGAACAACAACTGACTTTAGACACATGCTTAGATGAAATCAACTGAAATAAAATGCATTAAATCTCACAATCTGATTAAACAACCCCACAAACAGCATCACCAGCTCCACTTATTAATAACAAGACTGACATCTACAGAAGATCTTATTGAGAATTAACTAAGGTTTAGATGTTGATTTATTGTTTCATTTGAAGTAACCATGTTAGAGATCAGTGTCTGCTTTAGTTGGGCTCTTGACCCTTGAAAACATATTTGTTACAACTCAAAAGCCCAGAGGAAATGATCAGTAGTTGGTTGTTATATATTTATAATGACAGTCATCTATTGCTGAGCTGATCTCATTGAGAATAAACACAACTCATTGTGTGTCTAACCTCTGGTTAAATTAATGTATTGATTATAGTAAAAGTGATTCTAAAAGCCACTGGTTATGGGATAGTCAGTTAATAGAAAGGACTTTCTAAACAGTTTGTCCACAAAAAGTTTTAATGTATGGTAGAAATTAGACTCACACAGACATCAACAATCAGCTTGTGAACCTCAACAATGGTGACCATTAAAAAAATATAATAATAATTTTGCAATGCATGCTGGGTACTAGCATAGCAATAAACTCATCCATGGCTCCCAGCATGCATTGTTGCATGATTTTTTATTTTATTTTTTTTTTAATGGTTACCATTGTTGAGGTTCACAAGCTGATTCTTGATGTCTGTGTGAGTCTAAGTTCTACCATAGATTAAAACTTTTTGTGGACAAAAAAACTTTTTAGAAAGTCCTTTCTATTAACTGACTATCACAGAAACAGTGGCTCTCAGAATCACTTTAACTGTAATCAATATGTTCATTCAATCAGAAATTAGACACAAGGAGTCTATGTTCAATCTCTATGAGATCAGCGCACTAATAGATGATTGTCATAATAAATATATAACAACCAACTACTGATCATTTCCTCTGGGCTTTTGAGTTGCAACAAATATGTTCAAAGAACACATGATTGCAACATCCAGAGAAAATGAGGAAACAAAACTACTAACACAGAAGTCAAGGGTCAAGAGCCCAACTAAAGCAGACACTGATCTCTAACATGGTTACTTCAATTGAAAATAAATCAACATCTAAACCTTAGTTAATTCTCAATAAGATGTTCTGTAGATGTCTGACAGAAATAAAGTCAGTCTGGTTATTAATAAGTGGAGCTGGTGATGCTGTTTGTGGGGTTGTTTAATCAGATCTTGAGATTTAATGTATTTTATTTCAGTTGATTTCATCTAAGCATGTGTCTAAAGTCAGTTGTTGTTCTTGTGTTTCTCTTTCTGTCAGTGATTCTGTTTGTTAACAGCAGGTGATCATCACTAATGCTCAATCAGCACTTAATTAATCACTTAATTACTTAACTGCAATGTATATCTTATTTTAGTGAACTCAACTGAAATAAGTTCAGTGCACTCATAATTGTTAGATTTAAAAACTTAAAAGTTTTAAGACAATAAGTTTCATCAAACGGTTTGAGTTATCCTAACTGTTGGGTTTTACAGTGTATAGTACAAGAACATCTTAATCACAAAACAAGTATTATAACTCACACTGCTGACATGAAGAACTTGGGTAAAAACACTTTTGATTATATTATTTTCAAACAATTAATGGTAAGGAGTCATAATCAAATTATAAAGGAATATACAATAAAAAGTGAATAATATAAATATACACTGCTGCTCAAAGGGAAAAATATTATTTATAAGAAACAACTCATCAAACTTTGATACACCAACACTGAAACTTTAATGCATTGTAATATTTAGAGAGGTGTCCTACCTTTGTTCACTGTAACCTGCAGGGTTCATATATTAAAACGAGCTGATCCTGAGAAACTTTGTCTCTAAGATGTTGTCACTTCCTGTCTGTATTTCCTCTGTGGCAATGAAAGATGTTCCTCTTCCAGTCACACAACACGAATGTAGATTAATCTATCTGACTGCCTTGGTTTTTCTGGGTCAAAAATCTTTGGTATAGTGAACAATTGTTCCCTCTGATTATGAGTTGAGGAGAGTGAATTGTTTGCTCACATGTGTGACATTCAGCTGAAGCAAATCGATCAATATGGATCTCGGAGATCAGCGTCTGTTTCAGTCTCTGTTAAACTTGGGTAAAGTTGGTTTCATATTCGCACATTCGGACTTCCGCGTTCAATAACTTTGTTAATCTGCATCAAAAAAGGCTAATTTCGGTCAGTTATCATTACCGACTACTATGAGCACAAAGCAGAACACATTTTTCTGTAGAACTCGACGTTTTAAAGACGCTGATAAACACGCTTACCTCTATGGAGTGTCGTGACGTCATCGCTCATCTGAGGGACCGTCTACAAATAACATGTTTCGATCACTACAGCCTGCAACGATTTACTGTCCATGGTACTAAAGTCATCATAGAGGAGGTTTATTTGGACAAACTCTTACATTTTAAATAGCTGAAACAAATACTTTCATATTTATAATTGTTTAAAAATTTTTTAAAGTATTTTGTAATTTTCTAATTATCATGTTCAGTTATTAATTCTAACTGTAGTAATGTGTCAGGAATGTTTACCGTCTTGATCTTGTATGTTACAAAGGGATATTTATTAATTTGCTTTGTCAGACACATAACTGTTGTAACAGCACAGTACTCAAGTCAAAATACCCCACAAGGTGGCAGCTGTTGTCCAGCAGAGGAAACTACTGTTGCATTCATACAGCATTTTTTTCTAGTAAAGTGTTTATTAAAAGTACATATTTATATCAAATCTATAGTTTTGTTCTCTATTGATTATAAAACATATTCAGCTCGTGATGCACAAATACACTAATGAAAATAAATGTATTGCAAAGTTGTTCAACAGGGAGTTTTGTTTTATATATATTGTATAACAAAACGGAGTGTCTATTCACACTAAGTGCAAATATCCCGTCTTATTGGCAGAAGCTATTTACACTAAATCTGCCCACCAAGGTGTGATTGGGATAGTCAATACTATAAAAGACGTATATAATGTTTCCAGTGGCGTATGTCATAAAATGCATGCTTTTTGACGTGATCGACCCGAGTTCAAGAACTTTTTTTCTCCCTTTTCAAATCTCATATTGCATCGGAAAGGCATTTAGCTTCAATAAAAATGAAGGAAATAATCAAAAAGTTGAAAATAAAGTATTGGTTAGGGTAGGTGTAGGGAGGGCTTTATTATCCCAGTGAGGTTGCATCCATTTAATAATTTAAATTAGAATTATAATTTACGCTCAATACGTTATTGCGTACTGTTTTATAATGTACTACAATACTGAAGTGCAGATAATTGCCACTATTTGCAATAAGTAGTATAAATAGCAGAAAATCCTGCTACTTTAACATAGTGTAAATAGCATATCATTAACATATACTGCTATTTTCACTATATATATATATATATATATATATATATATATATATATATATAATACATACATACATACATACAGTGCCTTGTGAAAGAATTCAAACCCCTTAATTTTTTTCACTTTTTGTTATGAAGGCCCCAGTCAACACGTGAGATCACGCGATGATCACAGTGACATCACACCATTCTCATACGCTGATCCTCACAGTGTGAGTAATATGTGAGCTCATTGTGAATTCAAAATGTTGAGCAGGTTGAGAGGAAGCAGCTCAAATATCAGTCGCTGGGGGACATACTACTTCCTGTTTCTCAACACTGTCACAGAGATATCACAGTGCTCTCACATGATGAGCTCACGAGTGCACGCCCAGCTAACAGATTTCTGTTATAAGTTACAAGTGAAACATACGTTACCATCATGGTGAGTAGTGTTTGCTTTAGTTGGGCTTTTGACCCTTGACTTTATAACATTATATATTTTTGGGGCTGCTGTACCCTGTGGTTGTTAAGCACGTTTGTTATGGCAAGAAAAACCAAAAAGAGATTGCAACCAGGTGATATTGGTTTGTTGCTGATGATTGCAATGCAGCCGTCACCTACGCTCAATATGCAGTCTCTGTGCGATTTTATTAATTAACAGTTTCTAAATATAATAGTTCTTTGTTTATACAGTATAGGATCCAGCAGTCTCATAATCAGTTATGAAGGATTATAAAAGCATAAGACACAAACATTATGAACTACTGTGTCATTCGAGCACAAAGAGAGACATCAAGAATCGGTGTATGAATCTCATCAATGGTGACAATCAAAACCTTCATGCTGCAATGCATGCTGGGTGCCTAGTCTCTGTGCAGTGAGTGCACTTTGACTTCACATTAGTATGAGCACACAGTGAGGGCGCTGTGAGGTTACACTTTTAGCTCACTGTTACCTCACATTGTGACCTCATCACAAGTATCCTGTGAGCTCATGGTGACATCACTGTGAGATCAAATTGTTGACTGGGTTATGTTAAACTGCTTTAAATTACTTTTTTCCGCACATAAATCTACACTATATACACCATTACAACAAAGTAAATAACCGGTTTTTAACATCTTTGCAAATTTATTAAAGATAAAAAACTTAAATGATTCCATTGCATATGTATTCATACCCTTATCTGGGACAGTTGAAATTTAGCTTAGGAGTATTCATTTTGCTTGAAAATGTTACCACACTTTGAGTGAAGTTAACCTGTGGCAAATTCAATTGAATGGGAATGATTTGGAAAGGCATACATGTCTTAATAAAAGGTCTAACAGCTGAAAATGCATATTAGAGCAAAGACCAAGACCAAGCCCTGAAGTAAAAAAAAATTTAAATAAAAATGCCTGTATAGCTCAGAGACAGGATTGCATCAAACCACACATGGCTTTCCTGTAGCTCAAATAGTAGAGCATGTCCTTGAGCAACGCCAAGATCATGGGTTCGATTCCCAGGGAAAGCAAGAGCTGATCAAATGTAAAAACTGTAACTTGAATGCAATGTAAGTCGCTTTGGATAAAAGCGTCTGCTAAATGCATAAATGTAAATGTAAATGTAATCTGGGGAAGAGTTCAGAAAAAAAATCAGTTTCACAGAAGTGTGTAGCCTCCATTATCCATAATGGAAGACATTTGGAACAACCAGGACTCTTCCTAGAACTGGCCTCCTGGCCAAACTGAGCAACTGATGGAGAAGGGCTTTGGTTAGAGTGGTGATCAACAACCTGATAGTCACTCTAGTCGAGCTCCATGATCATATGCAGATGGGAGAAACCTACAGAAGTTAGTACAGAAGTACAGAAAACACACTTGGAATTTGCAAAAAAGCACCTAAAGGACCCTCAGACTGTGAGAAACAAGATTCTCTGGTCTGATTAACCTGAATTCCAAGCATCATGTTTGAAGGAAACCAGCTCTGATCATCACCTGCAGAGTACCATGCCAAAAGTAAAGTGTGCTGGTAGCAGTCTCATGCTGTGGGGCTGTTTTTCAGCGGCATGGACTGAGGGACTCGTCAGAGAAGAAGAAAAGCTCAATGCACCAAAATATTGAGATAGCCTTAATGAAAACCCAGTCCACAGCATCCACAATATCAGACTGGGCAGAAGGTTCACCTTCCAATGGGACAATGACCCTAAGCACAGCAAGAGTGGCTTATAGACAACTCTGTGAATGTCCTTGAGTGACCCAACCACAGCCTGGGCTTGAACCCAATCAAATATTTCTGGAAAAACCTGAAAATGTGCATCTGCCCCAATCCAGCCTGACAGAGCTTAAGAGGTAAATAGGTGAGAAGAATGGCAGATAATTGCCAGATGATGATGATGATCAAAGCTAGTCACATCAAACAAAAAAGACTTGAGGCTCTAAAGGTGCTTCAGCTAAGTACTGAGTTAAGGGTATGAATACTTATGCAATGTACTTATTTCAGTGTTGTATTTTTTATAAATTTACAAAGTTGTGACAGTTATGTTTTTGCTTTGCCATTATGGTGTATGGAGTGTAGATTGATGTGGAAATAAAGTCAAATTGTAATGTGTGAAGCTGGTAATGCTGTTTGTGGAATTGTTTAATCAGATCTTGAGAGATTTAATGATGTCTTGTATTTCAGTTGAGTTCATCTAAGGCTGTGGCTGAAGTCAGTTGTAGTTCTTGTTTCTCTTTCATTCAGTGATTCTGCTTGTTAACAGCAGGTGTTATCTATAAGGAGAGTAAATATTTAACTGAACTGTATTATTTTGCACAAGAGAGATCTGTTAGTTTAATTTAGTTTTGTGGCTCACCATTGTAGTGGAGAGTAGAGCCTGTGCTTCAGTCAATGATGAGCCACAAACACTGATGTTCTGCTGCTTTATTTAAAGACAGTAACTGTGGAGTTGCTGATACAGTGATGATCTCTTTGTTAAGTGCTTTACCACATGCATGTGTGCTATAGCTGATGATAAACTGCAACTATTTGAGTTAAAGTCATGTTTTTAGTAACTTTACTATTACAAGTTAAGTGTTTGCGGTTTTATATTAAGAAATGTTCCTTCTTAGTAGAATCAAATGAAATAAGTTTACCAAATGTTTACACACCATCGTAACAATTTTACAGCATGCAAGAGCTTGCTGTATTTTTACAGTACAATTGTAATTATTGATTTACAGTACTCTTGTAAATTTACAGTCTTACTGGCAACCAAAATTGCCAGTAAGTTACTGTAAATTTTACAGCAATTTTTTACAGTGTAGGTTACTGTTATTATTTGCATTGTCAGCAGTGCTGACTAGATAAACACAAAACCACATTTGGTGTGAAAATGGGTAGGACACAACAATTTGGACATGGAGCTGCACCAAGGTGTAGGATTAAACCATACAGGGATATTTGGATATTTATGACACTCAAACAGGTATGACCTATACAATTATTTTGATAGAGGGAAACAAGATGCATTCCTAGTTTCAACATTACTTATTCTTCAGACATTCTGCTTTAAAATACATTAAGTATCAGCTGTATACAAAGTGACCATGACCAACATTTGGTTTTCAAGTGCTGAAATGTAATATTCAACAATCTGAAAATGGAGCCTCATTGAGGTCCCCATATCTCTGGGATTGAACAATGTAGGGCCTTGAAAATGAAGATTCCAAAAGAAAATCATATTTTTGCAAATTGACTCACATTTGGTTTTTGACCACTGAAAATATGTACATTTTAACAATTTACATCTGAAGCCATATTAAAATTCCAATATCTCTGGAACCGAACTATATAGGGCCTTAAAAATGGAGATGTCAAACGGAATGTTTGTTAAGACCCAATATGTAAAATGGCATTAAGATATATTTTATACTTCTTGAGTTACAGGCATGCAAACTTTGGAGAAAAAAACTTGAAAAGTGCTGTTTCCCCAGATTGGAATGGTCACCATTGGCACATAATGCAAAAAAGATTGCTAAAGTGAACAGATTTTACTAACAGACCTACCAATCTCTGTGTAAAAATTACATTATGATGCTGCCATTTTTCTGAAGCCATTTTTACCCCCTGTAATTTGGCTCTGAATCTCAGGTGAAAATTGCCATTTTGACCCCCTCTACAAAATAGTGGATTACTTAGTAAATATTCATCCATGACATTTAATATTTTGGCTTCCATCACTATACATGTCTGTCTTTCTTCAGAAACAAATATATGCAAAAATTTGAACTGGGGACCTCTGGTTGAGTTGACACGTAATGACCCTGTTTCACAATCCAAAATAATCCTGCTGCACTGGGCCAAGATGTAAACATGTTAGTCCAACAAAATGGAGATATACAACACAAACTTTCAGAGAAAAAGGCTAGGCCAGCAACCAACCTAAAAAGAGGAAAAATAGCAAAGACCCTAACGCATGAACCCAGTCAACATTTTTACAGCACACTCAACACCAACCGAGCAACTCTTGGCTGGGAACATGACACAATGTCTCAATAAAAAAGAGTTAAAAGTAATAGGCTCAGAAATGAGGAAAAGGGATTCCATTCACTCTGACATCATGATATAAATATAGTTAATGCAGACAATAATCAAGGAATGTGCCATAAAATACTTCAAAATACCAGGCTACATACAACTTTTCAGTATGAATCTGTTCATTGATCATTTGTACACAGAGTATGTCATCAGCATTCTCTTGCATCATTTGCAAAGTAGGTCTCCTGTGTCTTTCTATCTTGATGCCACGGGAGGAGTTGTGTCAAAAATACCAGAACAGCTGAAGCATTAATGAAATTATGACACTTATTTCCATACAGTTGAACTGATTTATTTGAACTTAAATTCAGTTAATTGTACTGATGAGTAAAAATCATGCTAATTTAATGAGATCACATCAGTTTCATTTCACATATTCTGTGAATGTTCTCAACACAATTCACTCATATAGATCCACCCAGTACTGTTGATGTTCAGACTGGTGCCCTTGCAGAGCTTTGAGTTTTCGGCATTTTTATGAAAATGGAGAGATCTATTGGAATTTAATGTTTGCTTATTTTAAACACTTAAAATAATTTATACAATATATAAATTTTTACCATTGTGGTGAAGAGTGGAGTTTGTGCTTAGACTATCAGTAACTATTATAAGCACATAAATGTCATATGAAGAGTAGAAATACTGACTATGTAAGTCATGTGATTGGCTTTAAATTGAGGCATTTTAATTATAATCACAAAAACAAACAGCCAACATAACACTTGTTTTTACATTAAACTTTTGCAACAAATGAGCTAAAACAAACCAAAAAAGTTTGTCAGCTCAGTGAGAACACCAGTTTTAGCTCATGTAGCCATAGCCTAACCACAAGGCCTACACTTCACAATAATGGTAACTTCAAAAATCGGCATAAACAAAAACTCTTTTAAATGTCAAAAATAGCTGAACAACAAACTTTAAAAAGTCTTTCCCTTTACTAAAAAAACACATCAAGCAGCACTTAATTTACAGATTTACACTCCTGATCTAGCCCTATGCAAAGCATGCTGGGAATTAGAAATCCACTTCCCAGTTTCAGGATTTACAGAAGTTTCTGTTATGTTGGTTTTGTAGTGTTACCAATGTCGTGAAGAGTAGAGCCTGTGGTTAGGTTCAGGATGGACAGCAAAACTTTAAGATTGTGTGTAGTCTATGTTGTTTGACTGGCAGAGGCGGACAATCCAGGGTCAGAAAGTAAAAGTCCTGCCATATTTTTGTTCCACCCATGAACTCTGCAGCTGATTTCACCAGAGGAGGAACCAAGTCATTCCTTTCAAGTCACAAGCAAGTCTCAAGTCAAATCCCAAGTCCTCAAAGAGTTAAAGTTAATGAGATAATTAAGTGTCTAATTAAATTATGATTGCGCATTAGTGATGAACACCTGCTGTTAATGACAATTACAGAGGATCAGATATTAATGTTTTAATGGTTAAAATGATGCCACCATCACAGAGATCAGTGTGTGCTTTAGTTGTGCTCTTGGCCTTTGACTCCTGTGTCAGATCTCTCTTTGCAGCATTACATGTGTTGCTGTAAAGTAAAGAGATCAGGGCTGCACAATGAGAAACCATGCTTTTACAGCTGTACTGATTGTTTGTTTTTTTCTTCTTTGTGTTATATGTTTAGGTTTTGAAAAAACAACCTTGTGAAATAGCGTGCAAGGAACTTGTTGTTCTAATAGTTATGAATTCATTTGAAATCGACTGTATTTAATGCATATAAACACTTAAACTCTTCTGGTATTTAGACGCACGCAGACATAATGAACCAGTATATGAATCTCAACAATGGTGACAACCAACAAAATTCTTCATGCATGCTGGGTAAGACCATAGTAAAAACTCCCATCATGCACTGCAGTATGAATTATTATTGTCACCACCGTTGAGGATCATATGATAAGTGTTCATGTCTAAAAGCCTGAGCTGATGCAGTTCTTCCTCTTAATATGTAATCACTACAGTAGCATTTGTTTGGTAGGACTTTTTTTTTCTGACATTCAGTAATAGCGGAATATCACTCAATAAACCAAAGCGAGACACCTTCATGATGCTCATTCAAATGATTTAAAAGCAGAAAGCGTAAGCTAATCTGCTACATCAAGTTCTTGATTCAGCAATGCACAAATGTTTGCTGTGAAACAATATTGCACTTGCTTAAAAGCAAATTACTTTGATTTACTAAAAGGGTCAAGAGCCCAACTAAAGCAAACACTGATCTCCATGATGGTGGCATCATTTTAACCAATAAAACATCAACATCTGATCCTCTGTAATTCTCAATAACAGCAGGTGTTCATCACTAATGCACAATCATCATTTAATTAGACACTTAATTATCTCATTAACTTTAACTCTTTGAGGACTTGGGATTTGACTTGAGACTTGCTTGTGACTTGAAAGGAATGACTTGGTTCCTCCTCTGGTGAAATCAGCTGCAGAGTTCATGGGTGGAACAAAAATATGGCAGGACTTTTACTTTCTGACCCCTGGATTGTCCACCTCTGTTGACTGGTTATGTGTAAATGTATAATAAGAACATTTTTGATTATCACGTTAGTATATGCTGTTGATAATTAACAATAAAAAATGAAAGATAATAATGAACACAATGTTTATGCGAACACAATGTTTATGCAAACAAACCACATATTTATGTTTAATCATTTAGCAGATGCTTTTATCCAAAGCAGCTTACAAGTGAGGACAATAGAAGCAATCAAACCAACAAAAGAGCAATAAAATGCAAGTGCTATGACAAGTCGTGGTTAGCCTAATGCAGTATACGTCAAGTCACCTTTATTTATATAGCGCTTTTAACAATACAGATTGTGTCAAAGCACTTAACATTATCAAATTGGAGGATAGAGTGTCAGTAATGTATAATGATAAGATTAAATACTAAATTTTCACTTAAAGGCATTTCATTAATGAATTCAGAGATGTCATTGTCTAGCTCAGTTTAGTTTAAACAGTGTCTATGCAATCAAATGGACGATAATCGCTGTAAATTAATACACATAACAAGGTGTGTGTTTTTATATACATTCAGTAGATATATATATATATATATATATATATATATATATATATATATATATATATATAGATAGATATAGATATAGATAGATAGATAGATAGATTTGGAATAGAGTATGTTAGAGTTAGAGGGTCAAATATAGATGGACGAGATGTGTTTTTAGCTGCTTCTTGAAGATGGCTAAGGACTCAGCTGCTCAAATTGAGTTGCTCAAATCATTCCACCAGGAGGGAACAGTTAATGTAAAAGTCCGTGAAAGTGATTTAGTGCCTCTTTGGGATGGCACAATAATGTGTCGTTCACTTGCAGAACGCAAGCTTCTAGAGGGTACGTAAGTCTGAAGTAGTGAATTTAGGTAAAGGGGTGCCGAGCCAGTGCTGGTTTTGTAGGCAAACATCAATGTCTTGAATTTTATGCGAGCAGCTATTGGTAGCCAGTGCAAATTGATGAACAGAGGTGTGACATGCGTTCTTTTCGGCTCATTAAAAATTAATCTTGCTGCCATGTTCTGGATTAATTGTACAGGTTTAATAGAACTGTCTGGAAGATCTGCCACGAGAGCATTGCAATAGTCCTGCCTGGACAGAACAAGAGCTTGAGCAAGGAGTTGTGTTGCATGTTCCAAAAGAAAGAGCCTGATCTTGCTAATGTTGAATAAAGCAAATCTGCAGGACCGGATAGTTTTAGCAATGTGGTCTGAGAAAGTGAGCTGATCATCAATCACAACTCCAAGGTTTCTGGCTGTTTTTGAAGGAGTGATGGTTGATGGGTCTAACTGGATGGTGAAATTGTGATGAAGTGATTGGTTTGGAACCACAAGCTGTTCTGTGTTGGCAAGGTTGAGTTGAAGGTGATGGTCCTTCATCCAGCAAGAAATGTCTGTTAGACAAGCTGAGATGCAAGCAGCTATCATCAGATCATCAGGATGGAATGAGAGATAGAGTTGAGTGTCATCAGCATAGCAGTGATATGAAAAGCCATGTTTCTGAATGACAAAATGTAGACAGTGATTCCATGTAGACAGAGAAGATGAGTGGTCCAAGAACTGAACGACTTGGACACCTCACCCCTCCAAGATACCTTGAAGGACCTGTCTGAGAGGTAATTGTCAAACCACTGGAGTGCGGTTCCTGAGATGCCCTTTGCCAATAGGGTTGACAGGAGGATCTGGTGGTTGACCATATCAAAAGCAGTGGACAGATCCAGCTAATTAAGTAATGGAGATTTGGAAACCGCTCTTGCCAGTCTTAGGGCTTCAACAACTGAGAGCAAGGCAGTCTTGGTTTAATGTCCACTTCTGAAACCAGACTGGTTGCTGTCGAGGAGGTTGTTCTGTGTGAGAAAGGCAGAGACTTGGTTGAACACAACTCGTTCAAGAGTTTTTGCAATGAAAGAAAGAAGGGAAAAGAGTTCTTTAAAAGAGTTGGGTTAAGAGTGGGTTTCTTAAGTAGTGGGGTTATACGAGCCTGTCTAAATGCTGAGGGAAAAACACCAGTGTGAATGAGATGAAATATGATGAGATGAAACAGAATCAAGTGGACAAGTAGTAGGATGATTAGGAAGGATGAGTTTAGAGACTTCTGACTCAGAGAGTGGAGAGAAGGATGTGAACGAGTGTATGTTTGCTGGTAAGATGTGTTTGACAGTTTGACAGTCTGAGTAAGAGATGCTAACTGTTTAGAGCGAGGAAGCTAAGATGAAAGTAAAATAGAGAGCCTGGAGGGTGAATGTGAGCCTAGTTTACATCGAAAGATGACATGTGGAGGGGTATGTGTTGTGTCAGGAGCCATGTTGAGGTTAAGAGTGAGCAGGAAGTGATCTGAGGTGTGCAGTGGGGTAACCAGCACATGATCAGTGGAGCAGTGTCCTGAGAATTAATGAGAAATTATTGAATTAAATTTAAGGTTATTAAATTAATTATTAAATATATAATTATCATTGTAATGCATGGGGTGGGACTGAGAACCATGAACGTGAGGCTTGGTGGCTCCCATGGCTCTCAGCCCCGCCCCTCTTGTCCCAAAAAAATCAAATTTTAAGTGAAAGTGACGTGACGTGACGTGACGTGACGTGGCCAAGTATGGTTACCCATACTTGGAATTTGTGTTCTGCATTAACCCATCCAAATTGCACACACACAGCAGTGAACGAAAGAACACACAGTGCAAATGACAACTGAGCCACCTATGAACCATGATCAGTCTCAAGAAACTTGGATGAAGAAGAACAAACATTTCCCAACCACCAATTCCAAATGATTTTCTGTTCCACAAAAAAAAAAAAAATACATGTTCCCCCCAAAAAAGGATCCACAAGTATGTGACACAGAGCAAGAAATGTTCAAGTTTTGATGCATGTCAGCTTCCTGCAAAGGTACTCAATGTAGAGGAAGAGGTAATGAAATCATTACACAAAAATGAAAACTATTTATTTATTGCATATATTAAGGTACACTATTACCCAGTCAACAATTTGATCTCACAGTGATGTCACCATGAGCTCACAAGATACTCGTGATGAGGTCACAATGTGAGGTAACAGTGAGCTAAATGTGTACACAGCAAAAAGTCCAGTGTTAAATTAACTCTCACAGAGTTGATTTCAACACTTTTTCAGAGTTTATATAGCTCCACACTTTCTGGAGTTAAATTAACACTATCAAAATAGTTAAACATTTAACACCATGCCAGAGTTCCTTATTTGACTCTAAAAAAAGTGTTAAAATAACACTAAAAGGGATACAGAAAAACAACACTGTTTAAGAGTTGCATGTTTTAGGTGGTTGGAATTTAGAATTTAGGTGGTTAAAAGATCAACAAAACACTGTTAAATATACTGAAAACATAGTTAAATCAACTACAACACACAACATAATTTCCATCGACATGTTTATTTTTAATTCTCCCTTGCAGTGCAATTTGAAGTAGAATTAAAACATTACAAAAGAAGGAATGATATACAAACTTTCATCCGCCACACTATGAGTTTTGAATATCAAATGGCTCATAAAATTTAATCTCTGACATTTTTATAATACACCTTTCCTCACTTCGTAGTACTCTGAATGCATGAAGATGCTCATAAAAATGTGTAGTAATGTGTAAAAGTTCACAAGTGCACTATCATATGACAAACTGAACACAAAATGTGCTAAAAATGTGCACAAAATTTAAAAGTTCATCAAATGCTCCAAGGAAGCAGTTTGCCTGGCATGGGAGGAGATGCTTATCCAAGGCGATGTAGAAGCGGTTGCTTTTCTAACGTCCAACCGCAAGGAGGAACGGATGGTTGTTGCTGAGGTGCTGCTCCAAACTGCAGCATGACAAGAGTTGAAATGAAAACCAAATATTAGACATAAACATAATGTGCAGTCACAGAGAAAACAACAACATAAAAGTGACTGTTCAAACAATGACCCACAACACATTTGTAAAATGCCACTACCTTATGATAGATTACATGGCTTTCAGCTGCATTGCATGCAATTTTTGGAGACTTCAGTCCTCCTGGAAGTGGTGGAAGGGATTAAAAGAAGGGATGCCATTTCCTGGCCGTAGACTGAAGACAAAGATTCACATGAATTAATTAATGGGAATCTTCAAATGCAATACTTTGAGATAATTTTAAACATTCATCTACCT
Organism: Onychostoma macrolepis; assembly: GCF_012432095.1. Classification (NCBI taxonomy): domain Eukaryota; kingdom Metazoa; phylum Chordata; class Actinopteri; order Cypriniformes; family Cyprinidae; genus Onychostoma; species Onychostoma macrolepis. Next base: position 10,657,120 of record NC_081155.1, read on the forward strand.
GTTGAGGAAGAGGGCTGTCTGGTGGCATCGCTCCATATTCCTGTGGACTGTTTTTTTATTACGCCAGGCAATGTATCCTGTGTCACTTGCAGCATCATAAAAGTGTTCCTGAAACAGATTTTTTTTAAATATCCTGTGTCATATTCAGGCTAAAATCTCAAAGAATCAAATTTCAATGTCATAGAAACAGCCTGTCATAACATTGCAAGTATGACATGAAAGTGCGATGCAAACAATGACTTACGGAGCCTTTCTTGGAGTATGGATCTCTGAGGGAAGGGAACAGCATCACTATGCCAAGAGCATTCTGTTTTCTGATTGCTTTAGTAGGGAGTTTCCTAAGGGAAGATAAACTAGTTATCTTAATTTGAACAATGGCCATGCAGTTATTTGGTTTAAAAAATAATAATAAAAATAAAATACCCATGTGTATCAATCATGTGAGCCACCAGTATGTTAATTATTTGTCTTCTTGTGGCATCTGTAAGGGTTTCTGTTTCTTGATACTCCTGTAGTACTGCTTCACCACCAGACTTGAACTTTAACACATCTTTAACCATCTAATAAAAAATAAATAAAAACATGAGCATGGTGATTCACAAATTTCTACAGATTCGGAGGGGGGAGAAAAAGTGTTGCCCCAGAAAGTAAATTCTGTCATGTTTACTCACCCTTATTTTGTTCCAAACCCATAAGACTTTTGTTAATCTTCAGAACACAAATTAAGATATTTTTTTATGAAATTTGACAGTTCTCTGACACTCCACTAACAGTCCACACAACTACCACTTTAAAGACCCAGAAAAGGTAGTGAATATGTCATTAAAATAAATCATGTGACTACAGTGGTTCCATCTAAATTTTTATGAAGCGACGTGAGTGCTTTGTTTGTGCAAAATATAACTCTCCAACCCATATTCACAAGAACACCTTGACATGTGTGTTGTGTTGCCATGTGAGCTGTTGCAAGAATACTTTTGGAGATCAATAGTTTGTAAATGAAGTGTTAAATGATGGTAAAATTAGTTTTTTTGCGCAAACAAAAGCACTTTTTTACAGTTTTACAGTTGTGGAATGACATAAGTGAGTAATTAATGACAGAATTTTAATTTATGGGTGAACAAACTCGGAGACTCATAAAAAGCTTTGTTCTAACCTGTTTAAGAGGCAGTGCAGAGGTCTCCTCAGTTATTTGTCTCTTGCTAGGGATTAGTCCATGCACTTGAGCTGTTGCTTGAGTCAGATGTTTCAGATATGGAAGACAAGGAGTCTGAAAATTCTAAAGAATCAGAAAATATTAAAATATAACAAATATTATGATGACCAGCACAAGGATCAGAAATATGAAATGGCAATTTTTTATTTATTTTGAGTGCTTGACAATACTTTCAAATTTAATAAAACTCAAACTTCTGTGAACAGTAACAAATAGGTGTGTAACTTGTATGTATGTGCATGCATGCGTATGTGTTTGTGTGTGTGTGTGTGCGCGCGCGTCAGTGCATATCCCAGTCAACAATTTGATCTCACAGTGATGTCACCATGAGCTCACAGGATACTCGTGATGAGGTCACAATGTGAAGTAACAGTGAGCTAAAAGTGTAACCTCACAGCGCCCTCACTGTGAGCTCATACTAATGTGAGGTCAAAGTGCACTCACTGCACAGAGACTTGGTACCCAGCATGCATTGCAGCATGAAGCTTTTGATTGTCACCATTGTTGAGATTCATACACTGTCATTTAAACACAAAGAGAAACATCAAGAGTAGTTAATAATGTTTGTGTCTTATGCTTTTATAATTCTTCATAAATTATTATGAAAGTGATGTGACATATGGCCAAGTATGGTGACCCATACTCGGAGTTTGTGCTCTGCAATTAACCCATCCAAAGTATACACACACCAGGAGCGGTGGGCAGCCATTTATGCTGCGGAGCCCAGGAAGGGCTCAAGGGCACCTCATTCGTAACATTGAGGGTGGAGAGAGCACTGTACATTCACTCACCCCACCTACAATCCCTGCCGGCCCGAGACTCAAACTCGCAACCTTGATTACGAGTCCGACTCTCTAACCATTAGGCCACAACTTCCCAAGACCAAGACTGCACATTGAATCTAGGTGATGACTGTGTTGTTATCATCAATAACAAACCAGTATCACCTGATTGCAATCTCTTTTTGGGTTTCCTTGCCATAACAAATGTGCTTTACAAACACAGTTACAGCAGCCCCAAAAAATATAATGTTATAAAGTCAAGGGTCAAGAGCCCAACTAAAGCAAACACTAATCACTATGATGGTAACATCAAACAAAACAATAAAACATCATCATCTAAATCTCTGTTAATTCCCAATAAGCGCTTCTGAAGATGTCTGACAGAAATTAAGTCAGTCTGGTTAATAATGAGTGAAGCTGGTAATTTGTTTATTTCAGTTAATTTCATTTAAGGCTGTGTCTGGAAGTCAGTTGTATGTTTGGAGAAGGTTCTTATAACAGAAATCTGTCAGCTGGGCGTGCACTCATGAGCTCATCATGTGAGAGCACTGTGATATCTCTGTGATAGTGTTGAGAAACAGGAAGTAGAATGTCCCCCAGCTACTGATATTTGATCTGCCTCCTCTCAACCTGCTCAACATTTTGAATTCACAATGAGCTCATATATTACTCACACTGTGAGGATCACCGTATGAGAATGGTGTGATGTCACTGTGATCATCGCGTGACCTCACGTGTTGACTGGGATGTATATAAAAGGATATATCTGTGTTTATTTACATACATATGCATAGAGAGAGAGAGATGATACCGCGGCCACAATTTAAGGTGACAAGTAGTAACGTTAGCCACATTGTACTTCGTTCGTGTCCACATTTTAATATATTACTACATTTGTCTGCATGTTCTGTGCAGTGCTCCGTACTACGTAATATTACTCCGTACATGCTTATATTGAATTTGCATATCATAAATCATAAATGTTTAAGTAAGCATGATTTAATTTACCTACCGTTCGAACCCATGCGAGGATAATGGCGGCGGTTTCTCCAGCAATGACCGGAAATGCGGGGGCGGAGTATAATTACATCTCTTTGGAGTTGTTTTAACACTGATGATCAAACTCTGTCAAGTAACTCCAACACCGGACACCATTTTACTCAGAATGTGTTAAAATTACTCTTTGGGTGTTGAAATCAACTCAGAAATGTTTAACACTGAAATTTCAACACTTTAATTTTTGCTGTGTAACCTCACAGCGCCCTCACTGTGTGCTCATACTAATGTGAGGTCAAAGTGCACTCACTGCACAGAGACTAGGTACCCAGCATGCATTGCAGCATGAAGCTTTTGATTGTCACCATTGTTGAGATTCATACACTGATTCTTGATGTTTCTCTTTGTGTTTAAATGACAGAGTAATTAATAATGTTTGTGTCTTATGTTGTTGTAGTTCTTTGATCTCTTCGGTTGTCTAGTCAGTTTCTTCTTTCGGTTCCTCGTTCACATTTTAAAACGAAAGGCGAATGGCAGCACCTAGGCTTTGGAACAGTCTTCCTCTCCACATTAGATCTACTCCTTCTCTTTCCTTGTTTAAATCTGCTTTGAAAACCCATTTTTATTCTGTATGTTTTAATTCTGTTTGAGGGTGTACAATTTTATTTGTCCCTTTGTTTGTCTTGATTGGGTATGTTTTTACCTTGTTTTATATTTGATGTACAGCACTTTGGTTGCAACTCCTGTTGTTTTAAATGTGCTTTATAAATAAATAAACTAAACATAAATGATTATGAAAGTGACGTGTCATACGGCCAAGTATGGTGACCCATGCTCGGAATTTGTGCTCTGCAATTAACCCATCCAAAGTGTACACACCCCCGGAGCAGTGGGCAGCCATTTATGCTGCGGTGCCCGGGAAGCAGTTGGGGGTTCGGTGCCTTGCTCAAGGGCACCTCATTCGTAGTATTGAGGATGGAGAGAGAGCGCTGTACATCCACTTCCCCCACCTACAATCTCTTCCGGCCCGAGACTCAAACTCGCAACCTTTGGATTACGAGTACAAGTCCGACTCTTTAACCATTAGGCCACGACTTCCCAAGACCAAGACTGCATATTGAATCTAGGTGATGACTGTGTTGTTGTTATCATCAATAACAAACCACCTGGTTGCAGTCTCTTTTTGGGTTTTCTTGCCATAACAAATGTGCTTTACAAACACAATTACAGCAGCCTAAAAAAATATAATGTTAGAAAGTCAAGGGTCAAGAGCCCAACTAAAGCAAACACTAATCACTATGATGGTAACATCAAACAAAACAATAAAACATCATCATCTAAATCTCTGTTAATTCCCAATAAGCACTTTTGAAGATGTCTGACAGAAATTAAGTCAGTCTGGTTAATAATGAGTGAAGCTGGTGATTTGTTTATTTCAGTTGATTTCATCTAAGGCTGTGTCTGGAAGTCAGTTGTATGTTTGGAGAAGGTTCTTATAACAGAAATCTGTTAGCTGGGCGTGCACTCATGAGCTCATCATGTGAGAGCACTGTGATATCTCTGTGATAGTGTTGAGAAACAGGAAGTAGAATGTCCCCCAGCTACTGATATTTGATCTGCCTCCTCTCAACCTGCTCAACATTTTGAATTCACAATGAGCTCATATATTACTCACACTGTGAGGATCACCGTATGAGAATGGTGTGATGTCACTGTGATCATCGCGTGACCTCACGTGTTGACTGGGATGTATATAAAGGATATATCTGTGTTTATTTACATACATATGCATAGAGAGAGAGAGATGATACCGCTGCCACAATTTAAGGTGACAAGTAGTAACGTTAGCCACATTGTACTTCTGCTCGTGTCCACATTTTAATATATTACTACATTTGTCTGCATGTTCTGTGCAGTGCTCAATTTGCATATCATAAATCATAAATGTTTAAGTAAGCATGATTTAATTTACCTACCGTTCGAACCCATGCGAGGATAATGGCGGCGGTTTCTCCAGCAATGACCGGAAATGCGGGGGCGGAGTATAATTACATCTCTTTGGAGTTGTTTTAACACTGATGATCAAACTCTGTCAAGTAACTCCAACACCGGACACCATTTACTCAGAATGTGTTAAAATTACTCTTTGGGTGTTGAAATCAACTCAGAAATGTTTAACACTGAAATTTCAACACTTTAATTTTTGCTGTGTAACCTCACAGCGCCCTCACTGTGTGCTCATACTAATGTGAGGTCAAAGTGCACTCACTGCACAGAGACTAGGTACCCAGCATGCATTGCAGCATGAAGCTTTTGATTGTCACCATTGTTGAGATTCATACACTGATTCTTGATGTTTCTCTTTGTGTTTAAATGACAGAGTAATTAATAATGTTTGTGTCTTATGTTGTTGTAGTTCTTTGATCTCTTCGGTTGTCTAGTCAGTTTTCGGTTCCTCGTTCACATTTTAAAACGAAAGGCGAATGGCAGCACCTAGGCTTTGGAACAGTCTTCCTCTCCACATTAGATCTACTCCTTCTCTTTCCTTGTTTAAATCTGCTTTGAAAACCCATTTTATTCTGTATGTTTTAATTCTGTTTGAGGGTGTACAATTTTATTTGTCCCTTTGTTTGTCTTGATTGGGTATGTTTTTACCTTGTTTTATATTTGATGTACAGCACTTTGGTTGCAACTCCTGTTGTTTTAAATGTGCTTTATAAATAAATAAACTAAACATAAATGATTATGAAAGTGACGTGTCATACGGCCAAGTATGGTGACCCATGCTCGGAATTTGTGCTCTGCAATTAACCCATCCAAAGTGTACACACCGGAGCAGTGGGCAGCCATTTATGCTGCGGTGCCGGGAAGCAGTTGGGGTTCGGTGCCTTGCTCAAGGGCACCTCATTCGTAGTATTGAGGCTGGAGAGAGAGCGCTGTACAGAGAGCGCTGTACATCCACTCCCCCCACCTACAATCTCTTCCGGCCCGAGACTCAAACTCGCAACCTTTGGATTACGAGTACAAGTCCGACTCTTTAACCATTAGGCCACGACTTCCCAAGACCAAGACTGCATATTGAATCTAGGTGATGACTGTGTTGTTGTTATCATCAATAACAAACCACCTGGTTGCAGTCTCTTTTGGGTTTTCTTGCCATAACAAATGTGCTTTACAAACACAATTACAGCAGCCTAAAAATATAATGTTAGAAAGTCAAGGGTCAAGAGCCCAACTAAAGCAAACACTAATCACTATGATGGTAACATCAAACAAAACAATAAAACATCATCATCTAAATCTCTGTTAATTCCCAATAAGCACTTTTGAAGATCAATAGTTTGTAAATGAAGTGTTAAATGATGGTAAATTAGTTTTTTTTGCGCAAACAAAAGCACTTTTTACAGTTTTACAGTTGTGGAATGACATAAGTGAGTAATTAATGACAGAATTTTAATTTATGGGTGAACAAACTCGGAGACTCATAAAAGCTTTGTTCTAACCTGTTTAAGAGGCAGAGGTCTCCTCAGTTATTTGTCTCTGCTAGGATTAGTCCATGCACTTGAGCTGTTGCTTGAGTCAGATGTTTCAGATATGGAAGACAAGAGTCTGAAAATTCTAAAGAATCAGAAAATATTAAATATAACAAATATTATGATGACCAGCACAAGGATCAGAAATATGAAATGGCAATTTTTATTTATTTTGAGTGCTTGACAATACTTTCAAATTTAATAAAACTCAAACTTGTGAACAGTAACAAATAGGTAACTTGTATGTATGATGCATGCTATGTGTTTGTGTGTGTGTTACACAGTGCATATCCCAGTCAACAATTTGATCTCACAGTGATGTCACCATGAGCTCACAGGATACTCGTGATGAGGTCACAATGTGAAGTAACAGTGAGCTGTGTGTAACCTCACAGCGCCTCACTGTGAGCTCATACTAATGTGAGGTCAAAGTGCACTCACTGCACAGAGACTTGGTACCCAGCATGCATTGCAGCATGAAGTTTTTGATTGTCACCATTGTTGAGATTCATACACTGTCATTTAAACACAAAGAGAAACATCAAGAGTAGTTAATAATGTTTGTGTCTTATGCTTTTATAATTCTTCATAAATTATTATGAAAGTGATGTGACATATGGCCAAGTATGGTGACCCATAGAGTTTGTGCTCTGCAATTAACCCATCCAAAGTATACACACCAGGAGCTGGGCAGCCATTTATGCTGGAGCCCAGGAAGGGCTCGGGCACCTCATTCGTAACATTGAGGGTGGAGAGAGCACTGTACATTCACTCACCCCACCTAAATCCTGTTAGACTCAAACCGCAACCTGATTACGAGTCCAATTCTCAACCATTAGGCCACAACTTCCAAGACCAAGACTGCATATTGAATCTAGGTGATGACTGTGTTGTTATCATCAATAACAAACCAGTATCACCTGATTGCATCTTTTCCTTGCCATAACAAATGCTTTAAAACACAGTTACAGCAGCCCCAAAAATATAATGTTATAAAGTCAAGGGTCAAGAGCCCAACTAAAGCAAACACTAATCACTATGATGGTAACATCAAACAAAACAATAAACATCATCATCTAAATCTCTGTTAATTTAAATAAGCGCTTGAAGATGTCTGACAGAAATTAGTCTGGTTAATAATGAGTGAAGCTGGTAATTTGTTTATTTCAGTTAATTTCAGAAGGCTGTGTCTGGAAGTCAGTTGTTTGGAGAAGGTTCTTATAACAGAAATGTTAGCTGGGCGTGCACTCATGAGCTCATCATGTGAGAGCACTGTGATATCTCTGTGATAGTGTTGAGGAAGTAGAATGTCCCCCAGCTACTGATGATCTGCTCCTCTCAACCTGCTCAACATTTTGAATTCACAATGAGTTTCATATATTACTCACACTGTGAGGATCACCGTATGAGAATGGTGTGATGTCAGATCATCGAGTGACCTCAATGTGTTGACTGGGATGTATATAAAGGATATATCTGTGTTTATTTACACATATGCATAGAGAGAGAGAGATGATACACCACAATTTAAGGTGACAAGAAAAGAGCCATATTGTTGTGTGTCCACATTTTAATATATTACTACATTTGTCTGCAAAAATTTGCAGTGCTCTCCACGTAATATTCACATGCTTATATTGAATTTGCATATCATAAATCATAAATGTTTAAGTAAGCATGATTAATTTACTCATGTCGAACCCCAGGATAATGGTTTCTCCAGCAATGACCGAAATGCGGAGTATAATTATTTTGGAGTTGTTTAACACTGATGATCAAACTGTCAAGTAATTCCAACAGGACACCATTTTACTCAGAATGTGTTAAAATTACTTTTGGGTGTTGAAATCAACTCAGAAATGTTTAACACTGAAATTTCAACACTTTAATTTTTGCAAAATCACAGCTCACTGTGTGCTCATACATGTGAGGTCAGCACTCACACAGAGACTAGGTACAGCATGCATTGCAGCATGAAGCTTTGATTGTCACCATTGTTGAGATTCATACACTGATTCTTGATGTTTCTCTTGTGTTTAAAATGACAGAGTAATTAATAATGTTTGTGTCTTATGTTGTTGTAGTTCTTTGATCTCTTGGTTGTCAGTGTTCTTCTTTGGTTCCTGTCACATTTTAAAACAAAGGCAATGGCACTATTTTGGAACAGTCTTCCTCTCCACATTGATCTACTTCTCTTTCCTTGTTTAAATCTGCTTTGAAAACCCATTTTTATTCTGTATGTTTTAATTTGAGTGCAATTTTATTTGTCCCTTTGTTTGTCTTGATTGGGTATGTTTTACCTTGTTTTATATTTGATGTACAGCACTTTGGTTGCAACTCCTGTTGTTTTAAATGTGCTTTATAACAAATAAACTAAACATAAATGATTATGAAAGTGACGTGTCATACGGCCAAGTATGGTGACCCATGCTCGAATTTGTGCCTGCAATTAACCCATCCAAAGTGTACACAAGCAGTGGGCATTTTGCTGCAGTGAGAGTTGTTGATGCCTTGCTCAAGGGCACCTCATTGTAGTATTGAGGCTGGAGAGAGCTGAGAGCTGACATCCACTACCTACAATCTTTGACTCAAACGCAACCTTGGATTACGAGTACAAGTCCATTAACCATTAGGCCACACTTAAGACCAAGACTGCATATTGAATCTAGGTGATGACTGTGTTGTTGTTATCATCAATAACAAACCACCTGGTTGCAGTCTCTTTTGGTTTTCTTGCCATAACAAATGTGCTTTACAAACACAATTACAGCAGCCTAAAAATATAATGTTAGAAAGTCAAGGGTCAAGAGCCCAACTAAAGCACTAATCACTATGATGGTAACATCAAACAAAACAATAAAACATCATCATCTAAATCTCTGTTAATTCAATAAGCACTTTTTGAAGATGTCTGACAGAAATTAAGTCAGTCAATAATGAGTGAAGCTGGTGATTTGTTTATTTCAGTTGATTTCATCTAAGGCTGTCAAAGTCAGTTGTATGTTTGGAGAAGGTTCTTATAACAGAAATCTGTTAGCTGGGCACTCATGAGCTCATCATGAGAGCACTGTGATATCTCTGTGATAGTGTTGAGAAACAGGAAGTAGAATGTCCTGCTACAGGATATTTTGATCTGCCTCCTCAACCTGCTCAACATTTTGAATTCATGAGCTCATATATTACTCACACTGTGAGGATCACCGATGAGAATGGTGTGATGTCACTGTGATCATCGCTGTGACCTCAGGTTGACTGTATATAAAAAGGATATATCTGTGTTTATTTACATACAGGCATAGAGAGAGAGAATGATACTGCCACAATTTGGTGACAAGTAGTAACGTTAGCATTACATACTGTGTGTCCACATTTAATATAACACACATTTGTCTGCATGTTCTGCAGTTCAACAGTAATATGCACATGCTTATATTGAATTTGCATATCATAAATCATAAATGTTTAAGTAAGCATGATTTAATTTACCAGTGAACCCATCAATAATGCTTTCTAGCAATGAAAATCAAAATATATCTCTTTGAGTTGTTTTAACACTGATGATCAACTTGAAACAGGACACCATTTACTCAGAATGTTAAAATTACTCTTTGGGTGTTGAAATCAACTCAGAAATGTTTAACACTGAAATTTCAACACTTTAATTTTGCTGTAATCACAGTCACTGTGTTGCTCATACTAGTGAGGTCAGCACTCACTGCAGAGACTAGGTACCAGCATGCATTGCAGCATGTTTTGATTGTCACCATTGTTGAGATTCATACACTGATTCTGATGTTTCGAAATGACAGACAAATGTGTGTTGTAGTTCTGATCTCTTCTGGTTGTCTAGTCAGTTTCTTCTTTTGTTTGTCACATTTTAAAACGAAAGTTAATGCAGCATAGTTAAACAGTCTTTTTACATTAGATCTACTTCTCTTTCCTTGTAAATCTGCTTGAAAACCCAATTCTGTATGTTTTAATTCTGTTTGAGGTGTGACAATTTATGTCCCTTTGTTTGTCTCAGATTATGTTTTTACCTTGTTTATATTTGATGTACAGCACTTTGGTTGCAACTCCTGTTGTTTTTAAATGTGTTTTATAAATAAATAAAAACATAAATGATTGAAAACAATATAGAATGGTGACATGCTGAATTTGTGAATTAACCCATCAAAGTGTACACAGCAGTGGGCAGCCATTTGTATGTGCTGAAGCAGTTTTCTGCCTGCTCAAGGCACATTCGTGTATCTGAGAGATGTACAGAGAGCGCTGACATATACCTACAATTTTGTCAGACTCAAGAACCTTGGATTAATACAGTAGTCCGACTCTAACCATTAGTACAAGACCAAGACTGCATATTGAATCTAGGTGATGACTGTGTTGTTGTTATCATCAAAACAAAAACCACCTGGTTGCAGTCTCTTTTGTTTTCTTACATAACAAATGTGCTTTACAAACACAATTACAGCAGCAAAAAATATAATGTTAGAAAAGGGTCAAGAGCCCAACTAAAGCAAACACTAATCACTATGATGGTAACATCAAACAAAACAATAAAACATCATCATCTAAATCTGTTAATTCAATAAGTTGAAGATGTACAGAAATGTCAATTAATATTAGATTTGTTTATTTCAGTTGATTTCATCTAAGGCTGTGTCTTGTCAGTTGTGTTTGGAGAAGGTTCTACAACAGAAATCTGTTAGCTGTACACCATGAGCTCATCATGAGCACTGTGATATCTGATAGTGTTGAGAAACAGGAAGTAGAATGTCAGCGACTGATATTTAGCTGCCTCCTCTTAACCTGCTCAACTTTGAATTCAATGAGCTCACATATACTCACACTGTGAGGATCAGATGAGAATGGTGTGACGTCAGTGATCATCGCGTGATCTCAGTGTTGACTATTTACTGTTTGCATGTCATTATACACATTTATAAGAACAACAGAGCTGATAAGTCTTAGCCAGAATCTGAGTCAACATTGAATTCAAACACTGAGGCCACATGAATGATTATTTAAACACAAAACAAAACAAAATCTGAATGCATCACAATTATATTTGTATTTGTAAATGCTGTAATATATTCAAGTATTTGATTCAAATTGGCTTGATTCAAAATGTTGTATTATTTTTGACAATTGAGTGCTATTAAGAGCTGTATAATATGAATGCAAATCACTACCAGCTAAGATTAACCACATGTCATTTTAAATGAATGACAGATGAAAAAGCAAGTTGAAAAGTGAGAGCAATTATGATTCTTAATTTTACATGTACAGTACACAGACATGATTATGCATATTTCTGATAAACAGGTCAACTTTGAGCAATGATGGGCTATCAGTAAATATCAACAACATACACTAGAGGTTTTCGTAAAAAAGACTGCAACAAATGTTGTTAGTACATGTAAACATGGTGCCCATATAGAAATGTTTGATCTTTTCAGCGACATTTGATGACTTTAGAAATTATTTCTTTTCTCCATTTTAGTGTCTACATGCTTACACTGACACTTTTTAATACTTGACTCAAAACAAAATTAAATGAAAGAAGAAAAAGCCTGCAAAAAACTTTTGTAGGACAGTTTGTTTTTAAGATATTTGTTTAGCTACAACATTAATGATGGTAAATTGTTAAGTTGCTTATTAACACACAAAACACACACACTGCATTTTTCCAAAACAGAGAATTTTTCCAAATGAGAAAAACAAGAAAAAGAGAATGGTGAGTACCAAGTAAACCTGGCACAATCCAAATTCATTTCAGGAGGATGGTTCCAGCTGTGTGTCTTTGTGATGCTGGTAAATGAAAAGTGGTTTACATAAACACTGTCTTCACCTTTTATATGACACTGTCTCTAATTTTCATTGTTGTCCTTCTAGATGGCAAATGGTGGAAGAGTTCAAAATTCCTGACAGCATTAATATATGAGATGATGTCTTTGAAAAATGTGCAATGAAATTTGTTGGCATCAGGTATAAAGTACTTTGAAAGAACAGTATATTTTATGTCAACACAGAGAGATGAATTATAATCATTCATTCAAATGATTGCACAGAGAGGAGTACTGCTCTGTGTAGAAAAAGAAAGAGCCCAAACAGAGGAGCAATGCATATTCACTACGCCATTTCTGCCTGTTGACGTTTCACAACCATTTAATAATTCCAACACTTTCTTAATACATCTAACAACATGTCCTATTTTTCCAGATTCAATGTGAATTATGTGAGGTAGTTTCATGTTCAGTGCCTCAACATTAATCTGTTACCAGAAGAACAAGCATGATTGATGTGTGTTTGTGTTATTTAGTTAGAGGAGCTGATGCTGAAAGTGTTCAAATTGTAAGAAAATTGTTTTTAATTGATAAGGGACAACACAAACAGAAACATATTTTATTACATAAACAGTTTATACATAAAAATACAAATTGAATCAAAATATCAATTAGCAGATTACAGCTCATTCATAACACACACTGTAAAAAATTAAATGTAAAAAACAGTGAAATGCTTCAGCACAGGGTGCCAAACGTTACCATTAATGTAATGTTAAAGAACGTTTTTTTAAAAAAATAGTCAATGAATGGCAGAAGCTAAAACAAAAACTGTAAAATTAATACAACATCCTATTTTTTTCTTATTTATTTTTTTTTTTACTTTACAGGTATTGTCTGATAATAATTGAAACATTTGTGAAACTTTTAGCAGTTAACCATCATCTAACAACAACATAAGTGCAAAACTCATAACTATGTACATCAACAACTCCACAGTTACTGCTTTTTAAATAAAGATACATTCAGCATAACATCTGTTTCTAGGTCTTCCTGGACTGAAGCACACACTCTACTTTTCAGCACAATGGTGACCCACAAAACACAGACAACAGTAATTTAAACCAAAATAACATTAAACACAAAGATCTCTCATCTCAGCATTCACTTATTATAAACCAGTTGACTATTTATTTCATACAAAACTTCTTATTGAGAATTAACAGAGGTTTCGATGTTGATGTTTTATTGAAATTAATCAAGTTTGAAGTCACCATTGTAGAGACAAGCATTTGCTTTAGTTGGGCTTGACCCTTCACATTAACAATGTCTTTTCTCTGGCTGCTGTAGCTGTGTTTGTTATAGCAAAATGCAAGATGATGATGAAGTGGTTTACACTTTATGATGTTTTGTCATTGTGTAGTGAACTCAATAGCCTCATCAGAAATGTCTGAACACAGTTAAATTTATTAATTCATTTTGCTGTGGTGTTACAATTTTATTGCTTGAAAAGTTGCTTTGATATTTTAATTGCAGTTTTTGAAGAAATTGTTTAGATGAAACACTAGACACAGAGAAGAATCTGCATATGAACCTCAACAATGGTAACAATACAAAATATTCAGATCATCTGATCATCACAAACAAGCTTTTTGTTGATTGTCACCATTGAGATTCATGCTGATTGATGTTTCTGTGAATCAAATATTCAAGATAATTTTCTATATAATGATAATAAAAAAATCTTTGTCATAACATCACAAGAACGCTGTATAAAAAGACAATAAAATAAAAAGTTAATCAACATATGAGACAATACATGATGATGCTACATGATGATTAACTCATCAATATAACCAGATTTACATGATCAGAGTTTCACAAAGTCACAGCAGCCAGAGAAAAGCTGATATTATAAAGTGAAGAGTCAGCCAACTAAAGCAAACGCTATCTCCAAATGGTGATCTAAATCTGTTAATTCTCAATAAGAAGTTTTTGTATGAAATAAATAAAGTCAGACTGGTTTGTAATAAAAGATGCAGATCAGAGAGATCTATTAGTTTTAATGTTCTGTTGCTGCCAGTCATGTGAGCTCAATTAATTAATTAGAATTTTTGCATGTGTTTGATTGTAATACAGAAATTCCTGTAAATGAACAGTGCAGGAGATTTACAATTTTAAAGTTTTAGTTTGGCATGTGCTGATTTTTGATGTCTTTTGTTTTTCAGTGAAGGTGTTTGATCATAAAAAATTCAGGAAATACCTGAAAATAAAGTGTTTGTCAGATTATTTAGATAAATATTTTACTCAATTTTCAGTGTTTACAGCTGTTCAGTAATTTGACCATTTCATCTAACTTTTGTTAATGTATTAATTACAGATTATTTTGTAATTACACATTTGTTTGTAATTTAAGAAAACAGAAAATGTACTGTATAAAAATACAGTAGTTTTTCATTAAAAATGTGAATTATTGTAATTTGTCATTAATTTCATAATCAAATAACAGCCAAGTAGTTAATTCAGATAATTGCTTTGAATGCATCAAAATAAAAGAAAACAACTGATCACAGTTATTTTCCATAAAATTATTTTTTTTTATGTTTTCTTCAGAGACGACTGCCAGTTGAATAACTTTGAAGAGGCTCACATTACAAAACAAGTTGCAAAATATTCATTATAAAGAACATACAGTCTTTAATGTAGTAATATTAATGTAGATGTAAAAATTTTAACATCATTGTATTCTATGGATTTCTTCATTCACATATTCCATAAAAAATATTAATTATCTAAATTTATTTATTACTGTAATGCCTGAAAATAGTAACTTTTTAATTAATGGATTTATTTATATGTAAATAGTGTTAATCAACATGTTATAATCAAATGTTAAAAAGAACACTGAAGCATGTTAACTTAACTGTCACCCACAGTTTTGAACAGAGACATTATAGTGCACTATCCAAACTTAATTTTTATAATTCATGAATGAAAATATTTTGTAACATGATTTTAATGTACCATTTACATGGTAATGCAATGTCTGATTTTAAAATGGGTTTCAAAGGATGAATTTTGAAATTTTAAGTTTTCTACTGATAAATAATTTATGATTTCTAATTCGTGATAGAGAAAAGGCAACTAAGAAGACTTTCTGTGACAAAGGTCAGAATTCATGTCATGATGTAGATTTTTCAGGTGCACTCTTGTCATAAACAGAGGTGTCAAATCCAGGGTCAGAAAGTAAAAGTCCTGCCATGTGTTTATTCCACCCATGAACTCAGCAGCTGATTTCACCAGAGGAGGAACCAACTCATTCCTTTCAAGTCACAAGCAAGTTTCGAGTCAAATCCCAAGACCTCAACGAGTTGAGGTAATTAAGAGATAATTGAGAGACTAATTAAATGATGATTGTGCATTAGTGATGAACACCTGCTGTTACTGTGAATCACAGAGGATCAGATGTTGATGTTTTATTGGTTAAAATGATACCACCATCATGTAGATCAGTGTTTGCTTTAGTTGGGCTCTTGACCCTTGACTCCTGTGTTAGATCTCTGTAGCAATGCATGTGCTGTTGTAAAGCGGAGAGACAGTGAGCAACTGTTAGTTGTTTTCATATGATGAGGTAATCATCAGGTGCTTACCTGTTTGCATCCAATATACTGTGTGTATATATATATATACACATACAACATTTTTCATTTTTAATTTAGGTTCTGCTTTGAATAAACAACTCTGTGAAACCAAATGCAATGAATTTACTGCTGTAGTAGTTATAGAGAAAGAATTTTAAATCTAATGCATTTAAATATTTAAACTCCAGTCCTACTCAGACACACACAGACATCAAGAACCAGCATGAATCTCAACAATGGTGACAATCAACAAAATGCTTCATGCTGCAATGCATGCTGGGTAACACCACAGTATGAATAATTATTGTCACCACTGTTGAGGATCGTATGATAAGTGTTCATGTCTAAAAGCCTGAGCAATATAATTTTAATTTTTTCCAATATTTAATATTACGATGGCATTTGTTTAATAGTAAATTCCTGCAGTTCTGTAACAGCTGAACGTCAGTAAATAAACCAAAGAGAAACACCTTCATGATGTTCATTCAAGTGACATGAAAGCCAAAAGTGTAAGCTCATCTGCTTCCTCAAGCTTTTAATTCAGCAATGTGCAAATGTTTGTTGTGAAGCAATATTTCAATTGCTTAAAAGCAATCCATTCTCAGTTACTAAAAGGGTCAAGAGCCCAACTAAAGCAAACACTGATCTCCATGATGGTGGCATCATTTGAACCAATAAAACATCAACATCTGATCCTCTGTGATTCTCAATAACAGCAGGTGTTCATCACTAATGCACAATCAACATTTAATTAGTCTCTCAATTATCTCTTAATTACCTCAACTCGTTGAGGTCTTGGGATTTGACTCGAAACTTGCTTGTGACTTGAAAGGAATGACTTGGTTCCTCCTCTGGTGAAATCAGCTGCTGAGTTCATGGGTGGAATAAACACATGGCAGGACTTTACTTTCTGACCCTGGATTTGACACCTCTGGTCATAAATTAATCTATTACTTTTCCTACATAATTTTTAACAGAAAAGTGGTAAAATACCTATTTAGGAGTCTTAGACCTTTCCAACGATATATAGTTTGTCATGATTAGATTAGGATTTAATTGTAAAATAGTGAAGTAAGGTATCCCACAGGGTGGACGGTGACAGTTAAGAGGTTAAAGTTAATGAGAAATTAGTTTAGTAATTGAGTGATGATTGAGCATTAATGAAGAAATGCTGTTAACAAACTGAACCATTGAAAAAAAAGAGAAAAAACGAGCAGAAAACAAGATCTACTGACTTCAACCACGGCCTTAGATGAAATCAACACAAGATAAAAGACATTAAATCTCAAGATCTCAGCAGAGGATGATTAAACAACTCCACAAACAGCATCACCAGCTTCACAACTAACCAGATTGACTTTAGATGTTGATGTTTTAGTTTTGTTTGAATTACCATTATCGAGGTCAGTGTTTGCTTTAGTTGGGCTCTTGACCCTTGACTTAAAATATTATAATTTCTTTGGCTGCCATAACAGCGTGTTTGTTTAGACATGTTTAAATCATGTTGGTTTGACTTCTAAAGAAATCACCAGCATTTAGTGATGCACATAACTGTTTATGCAGAGCATTGTCACTGAGTGATTAAAATTTGTTTTGTTCACATAAAATTTAAAGTTTGATCCATCAGTTTTAAGATTAATCTGAAAGACTTTGAAAGTAACGCACTGAAAGGTTAAAACTGCATTATCATACAGACATCAAGACTCAGCGTATGAATCTCAACAATGGTGACAATCAACATATTCAGATAAACAGATCCTCTGTGAACATTACAAGCTACTAAAAGTCACAACAAAATAGCAAAACAAAAGGAAATGGTAAGAATAAAAGAAAATACTAACAACTGCATAATTTATTCATGTCGCATTGCATGCTTTATGGATTAGTTTTGATTATGCCCCAGAATGCACTGCAAAATGGATTTATGTTGATTGTCACCATTATTGAGATTCATATGCTGATTCTTGAAGTCTGTGTGATGAAGAAAAGTACATTTTCAGTGCAGAATAAGTCTCAAAAGTCTTTCAGATTAAACTTCAGGTCGTTATGTACAGAATCTCAATAACAAAGTTAACTAATAAATCTATCAGTGACTATACCCAAATTAATTCAGTTATCAAGCCACTACACGCTGATTACATCTTATAAAGTAACCAACACTGATCACATTTTCTCTTGGCTTTTTCTTGCCATAACATGTCTAAACAAACACGCATGGCAGCCAAAGTAACTGTAATGAAGTCAAGGGTCAAGAGCCCAACTAAAGTAAACACACTGCAGAATTCAAACAAACTAAAACATCAACATCCAAAGTCAGTCACAGTAATGTGAAGCTGGTGATGCTGTTTGTGGAGTTGTTTAATCATCCTCTGCTGAGATCTGAGAGATTTAATGTCTTTCTTGTTGATTTCATCTGGCTGTGAAGTCAGTTGTAGTTCTTGTATTTCTGCTGTTGTTCTTTTTTTTTCTTTTCAGTGATTCAGTTTGTTAACAGCAGGTGTTCTTCAATGCTCAATCATCACCAATTACTAAAATTATCTCTTAACAAAAGCAGTGTTACTTTTTAACACTCTGTGTGTGGATTATATATAAGTGGATAACACTGATTACAAAACATTTGTTTGTAATTACAAAGAAAATGTACTGTATAAAATAAAGAACCAACTGATTAAAACAATTATTGTAAGTCATTAATGTCATAATCCTTAAAAATAACAGCCAATGGTTTAATTCAGAGATAATTTTACAAAGTTTTGACTGCAATTCAAAACAAAAGAAAACAACCTGAAAAAAATGATTTCCATAAATTACGTTTTTTTTTTTTTACAGAGTTAATTGTATTCTAAACTTAATTGCAATCATGTTAAAGCAATGTCTGAAAAAACAAAACTCCAAGTTTAAACCAGTAAAGGCATGTATCATGTCAGTTTTGACATGTATATTGCATTATTATGTAATCAAAATGAAAATTATTATTGTGGTCTTCAATGATAAGTTACTTTAATGTACAGATTTGCACCAAAAAATTATAATTATGCTGATCATAAAATTTTCAATAAGAAACTTAGACTTTATGATATTTTATTCTCATCCATTTTTTATTGTCTGTGTGTTGTCTTCTAAAACACTAAATCAATTTTTTGTATGAGCAATGTTTGATAAAAAGCTCTTTCAATTCTGATTCTGAGAAATGATTGTATTTGATATGTCATGAAATAAATTATTATTTTTTAGTATTCTGCAAGTTTCATATTGTTGTGATGTCTGTCTGTTTATCCTTTGAATGTAGTTTTTAAAACACATTGATTTAAAAATAAATGACATTTGATACTGATAGTTCACTTTTATTTATTATCTACAAAATGCTTACAATTAAAAAAATGTTTATTTCCTTATTGATGTAAGAATACACAACAGTGTACTTTGAACAAATTTTGCAATTGATAAGATTTGAGCTCATAGCTGACACAGTCAACTAAATGCACAAATGAATTGTGGTGTATCACATTTGATGATAAAAAAAACCTCATATGTTTCATGTCATAAACATAGCCAAGTTCATTTGAGGTTAAATTAGCAGTAGTATATTCAGTAAGAGAGAAAGACATTGCACCATTTTAATTTCTACCATCACTGTTTTCTATGTTCTCTTTGACAATTCCAGTTTTAACAAACACACACCATTAAACAAGTTTCTAAATATTTTCTGACCTTGTAGAACATACAGAAATCTTTAAAGTAAAATTATTTGCTCTAAATGTTACAACAACATTTCTGTCATGTTTCTTCATAGAGACAACTTCCAGTTCAATAAATTTTTGAAAAGAGGCTCACATTTACAAACAAGTTTCACATTTATTGATTTTCAACATATCAGAAGTCTTTAAGTACAAATTGTTCTAAATTATACACTGACATTTCTGTATTATACTTGCTCATAATGGTTTCAGAGTTCTTTTTAAATAAATATTTTATTAGTAAACCTCCAAATCAACACCCCAGTGTATAATCCACACTCAGAGTGTTTGAAGCAGTGTTAATGAGATAATTAGTTAATTGAGTGATGATTGAGCATTAATGAAGAACACCTGCTGTTAACAAACTGAATCACTGAAAGAAAGAGAAAAGAGACAAGACGAGCAGAAATACAAGAACTACAACTGACTTCAGTCACAGCCTTAGAAATCAACACAAGAAAGAAGACATTAAATCTCTCAAGATCTCAGCAGAGGATGATTAAACAACTCCACAAACATCATCACCAGCTAATACTAACCAGACTGACTTTGATGTTGATAGTTTTGTTTGAATTATTATCGAGGTCAGTGTTTGCTTTAGTTTCTTGACCCTTGATTTAAAGCATTACAGTTACTTTGCTGTAATTAGCGTGTTTGTTTAGACATGTTAGTTATGAAAAGAAAAAGCCAGAGAAAATGTGATCAGTAGTTGGTTATTATAAAGATGTAATCAGTGTAGTGGCTTGAGGAACTGAATTAATTTGGAGTATAGTCACTGATAGATTTATTAGTTAACTTTGTTATTGAGATTCTGTACATAAGACCTGAAAGTTTAATCTGACTTTTGAAACTTATTCTGCACTGAAAATGTACTTTTCTTCATCACACAGACTTCAAGAATCAGCATATGAATCTCAATAATGGTGACAATCAACATAAAGCTCTTTGCAGTGCATTCTGGGAGCACCAATCAAAACTAATCCATGGCTCCCAGCATGCAATGCGACATGAATAAATTATGCAGTTGTCTTAGTATTTTCTTTTATTCTTACCATTTTTGTTTTGCTATTTTGTTGTGACTTTTAGTAGCTTGTTTTGTAATGTTCACAGAGTATCTGTTTATCTGAATATGTTGATTGTCACCATTGTTGAGATTCATACGCTGAGTCTTGATGTCTGTATGATAATGCAGTTTTAACTTTCAGCCGATTTACTCAAAAGTCTTTCAGATTAATCAAACTGATGGATCAAGCTTTATATTTTATGTGAACAAAACAAATTTTAATCACTCAGTGACAATGCTCTGCATGAAATCAGTTATGTGCATCACTAAATGCTGGTGATTTCTTTATAGAAGTCAAAACCAACGACATGATTGCCATAACTAACATGTCTAAACAAACACGCTGTTATGGCAGCCAAAGAAATTGTAATGTTTTAAGTCAAGGGTCAAGAGCCCAACTAAAGCAAACACTGACCTCGAATGGTAATTCAAACAAAACTAAAACATCAACATCTAAAGTCAATCTGGTTAGTAACGTGAAGCAGGTGATGCTGTTTGTGGAGTTGTTTAATCATCCTCTGCTGAGATCTTGAGAGATTTAATGTCTTTATCTTGTGTTGATTTCATCTAAGGCTGGTTTAAGTCAGTCAGATCTTGTTTTTCTGCTTGTTTTGTCTTTTTTCAATGGTTCAGTTTGTTAACAGCAGGTGTTCTTCATTAATGCTCAATCATCAATTACTAAACTAATTATCTCATTAACTTTAACACTGCTTCAGTGTTACTTTTTAACACTCTGAGTGTGGATTATATATACACTGGGAGTGTTGATTTAACACTGGAGGTTTTACTGTGTATAACAAATCCATTAATTAAAAAGTTACTATTTTCAGGCATTACAGTAATAAATAAATTAGATAATGTAATATTTTTGGATGGAAGGTATGTGAATGAAGAAATCCATAGAATACAGTGATGTTAAAATTTTACATCTACAGTAAATATTACTACATTAAAGACTTGTAGTATGTTCTTTAGTCAAATGAATATTTTGCAACTTGTTTTGTAAGAGACTCTTTTAAAAGTTATTCAACTGGCAGTGCTCTAAGAAGAAAAACACTGTAAAAAAACATAATTTTATGGAAAATAACAGATTTTTTTCATTGTTTTTTTTTGAATTGCATTCAAAGAAAATTATCTCTGAATTAACATTGGCATTATTTTAAGGATTATGAAATTAATGCAAATTACAATAATTCACATTTTTAATACAGAAAATAAGTTTTTATACAGTACATTTTCTGTTTTCTTAAATTACAAACAAATGTATGTAAAATTACAAAAATAATCTGTAATTAATACATTAACAAAACCGTTAGATGATAAAATGGTCAAATTACTGGCAGCAACAGCTGCCAAACAAAAAAAATTAAAGTAAAATATCCTTATTTAAATAATCTGACAACACTGTTATTTTACAGGTATTTCCTGAATTTTATGATCAAACACCTTCACTGAAAAACAAAAGACAAAAAACGGTCAAATGACTGGCATTGCCAAACTAAAACTTAAAATTAAAGTAAAATCTCCTTATTTAAACAAGCTGACAACACTGTTCATTTGGGAATTTCATAAATTATTACAATCAAACACCTTCACTGTAAAATTAACTAATTAATTAATTGAACGTCACATGACTGGCAACAGAACATTAAACACTAATAGATCTCTCTAGATCTCAGCATCTTCACTTATTACAAACCAGTCTGACTTTATTTATTTCATACAAAACTTCTTATTGAGAATTAACAGAGGTTTAGATCACCATTGTGGAGATAAGCGTTTGCTTTAGTTGGGCTTCTGACTCTTCACTTTATAATATCATCTTTTCTCTGGCTGCTGTGACTTTGCTAACGAGAAATTACTCTGATCATGTAAATCTGGTTACTTATTGATGATGAGTTAATCATCATGTAGTAGCATGATCACATCATGAGTGTTGTCTCAGAGTATGTCAGCATTTAATGTTTGTTATTTGTCTTTTTTATACAGCGTTTTTGTGATGTTATGATAGTCAGAGATTCATTTTTTTATCATTATATAGAAATTGTTTTGATTCACAGAAACATCAAGAATCAGCACATGAATCTCAACAATGGTGACAATCAACAAAAAGCTTGTTTTGTGATGATCAGAGCTAATCTGAATATTTTGTAGATTGTTACCATTGTTGAGGTTCATATGCAGATTCTTGACGTCTGTGAATCTACGTGCTCGCATCTAAGCAATTTCTTCAAAATACTTTGCAACCCCTAAAGTATCAAAGCAGGGCCACTTTTCAAGCAATAAAATTGTAACACTACAGCAAAATGAAATTAATAAATTTAACATATTCAGACATTTCTGATGAGGCTAGTGAGTTAAGCTACTATACGATGACAAAACCATCATCAGTACGTAAACCACTTCATCTGATCAGAATTTTTCTTGCAGGTTTTGCTGTAACAAATGTGCTTTAAAAACACACAGTTACAGCAGCCACAGAAAAAAAATATTGTTTAAAAATTGAAGGGTCAGAATCCCAACTAAAGCAAACGCTTATCTCCACAATGGTGACTCCAAACTTGATTAATTTCAATAAAACATCAACATCGAAACCTCTGTTAATTCTCAATAAGAAGTTTTGTATGAAATAAATAAAGTCAGACTGGTTTGTAATAAGTGAAGATGCTGAGATGTAGAGAGATCTGTTAGTGTTTAATGTTCTTTTGGGATTTAAAGGGTTACTGTTGTCTGTGTTTTGTGGGTCACCATTGTGCTGAAGACTAGAGTGTGTGCTTCAGTCCAGGAGAAGACCTAGAAACAAGATGTTATGCTGAATGTATCTTTATTTAAAAGCAGTAACTGTGGAGTTGTTGACACGTTTCTGGATGGGGTTTTATCTAAGAACGTTAAAAATTTTAAAGATAGATTTGACAACACCCGTCTCTTTTAACCTCCCAACGGAATATGTTTTTATTAAAAAGTTCTTAAAAAAACATGTTTTAGAAAAACAAGATGTCACAGTTTTAACTGATCACAAGGCTATTGTCTCTCTTGTGCAGGACCAGGAGCCAGTGAGTCCGATTCCAGGCCTGACCACAAGCGAGGCAAAAATAGTATGGAAGAACGCTGCCCACCCTGCTCTCCAGAACAGGCACAAGGACTTGACGTGGATGGTAGCCCATGAGATCCTCCCGGTCAGGGCGGTTATGCACTCCAGAGGCATGGCCAAAAACGCTGTCTGCCCACGGTCCGGGTGTGGTCACCCGGAGACCATACGTCATCTGCTCTGGGAGTGCGGCGCTGCGCGGGACCTGTGGGCCAAAACCGGCCCCCTGTTTTTCCCGTGCCTGCCAGCGGGTGGGGCCCAGATAGGGTACCAGCTCGCCATCCTTGGGGTGGGCCGGGGCTTGAAGGATCTGACACCACGGGAATTTACCTCGCTCTGGCTCACCCTTAACGTGATCAAGGATGCCATCTGGGCCACCAGAAACCTGCTGGTGGGGAAGCGCGTTACGGTACCCCTCCATGCATGCGAGCTAATGGTAACATCAATGCTGCAGGGGTACCGGACGACGATATTCGGACGGGGGGGCCGGGGTCGCACGGAAAGGGTCCCGGCCGCCACCGATCCTGGCCGCCCGTAGATGCACCCTCACCACTCTGGCTACGGGAACAGCGGGCCAGCGGGCCGGAGGAGAGGGGATCTCCGCTGGGCGCCGGACACGGGGGGCCAACTGCCTGTTCTGGAGAGTGGCGTGATGGCCAACTTGTTAGAGACTCACCCTGGTCCTGCACAACAGATGACATTTTATCATGACTTTTTAAAAATGTTTTACTCCTTTTTGTCTTGCCTTTTTTACATCATTTTTTAATTTACATTGAGCCTTGGATTTTTAAAACCTTTGAACCCATCCTTTTAAAGCAAAACACAAAAGCACTTTTACAAAACATACACTGTTGGTTTTAACATTTAAAATTGTATGTCTTAATTATTATTGATTGTATGTGCTGTTGTTTTGGAAGAGATGAAATGTTTTAAATAACATAAAATAAATAAAAAAAATTTCAAAAGAAAAAAACTGTGGAGTTGTTGATGTAGCGGTAGTTATGAGTTTTTGCACTTATGTTGTTGTTAGATGATGGTTAACTGCAAAAAAAAGTTTCACAGAGAATGTTTCACAATTATTATCCAGACAATACCTGTAAAGTAAAAAAAAAAAAAACTAAGAAAAAAATAGGATGTTGTACCTTAATTTTACAGTTTTTGTTTGGCAGCTGCTTCTGCCATTCATTGACTGTTTTTTTAATAACGTTCTTTAACCGTTATTTCCATTAATGGTAAACGCTTGGCACCCTGTGCTGCCAAGCATTTCACTGTTTTTTTACATTTAATTTTTTTACAGTGCATAGAATATAGACAGATGTGGGAAATGTATCATTTAGAGCAAATACTTGTAGTTTAAATAGTTCTGCTATGTTGTACAATTTCAGCTAAATATTTAGACGTGTTTTGGAAAGGTGTGAGCCTCTTTTCAAAAGTTATTCAACTGGAAGGTGTCTCAATGTATGCAACCATCAAACAGAGAGATGTGGGAAAAGTGTCATTTAGAGCGATTTCTTGTCCTTTAAAGAGTTCTGCTATGTTGTACAATTTCAGCTAAATATTTAGAAATGTGTTTTGGAAAGGTGTGAGCCTCTTTTCAAAAGTTATTCAACTGGAAGGTGTCTCTATGAAGAAACCCATCGAACAGAGAGATGTTGAAAATGTATCATTTAGAGCAAATACTTGTAGTTTAAAGACTTCTGATATGTTGAAAAGGGTCAGCTAAATATTTAGAAATGTGTTTTGTAAAGGTGTGAGCCTCTTTTCAAAAGTTATTGAACTGGAAGGTGTCTCTATGAATAAACCCATCTTACAGAGAGATGTGGGAAATGTATCATTTAGAGCGATCTCTTGTCCTTTAAGGAGTTCTGCTATGTTGTACAAGGTCTGATAAATATTTAACAACTTGTTTTGGAACAGTATGTGCCTCTTTTCAAAAGTTATTGAAATGGAAGGTGTGTCAATGAAGAAAAACTTTGAATACAATGTTGGTAGAAATTACACATGTAAAGAAAACAATTGTAGAATATGTGAGTGAGGTACAATTTATTAATAAAACATCTTAAAGAAAGTTTAGCCATTACTTTATGAAGTGTTGACCCAAAATCCCATGCTTTCTGAGTTCTTGTCAAGAATCTGATGGATTCAGTGTCATGGACAGTGATATTTCTGCAGGACTGTAAACATCAATCAATGCACATGAATTGTGATATTGTCAGAGTGTAATGTTAAATAAAGATTTCATACAACAGGAAAACATAAAAGTTATTTTAGCAATTCTTTTCATCTCAACTCAACAACTGGAGAATACTGTTACAATGTTAAGTGTTTAGCACACTTAAAACCAGAAAAAAACCAGAGGTGAATAAAACAGCAAGACATGGGCTGCAGTATGTTCTGTAGGGTCCAGACAAGATGTTCCAACTTGCTTTGGAGCAGTCGACCCATGCTTTCAAAACCTATAGAAATAAATCATATATGTCATCGTTAACACCAACACAGTTCTTGCTCATTTTGAGGCAAATAAATAAATAAAAAGCATTATAAATTGAAATTAGACATTAACTATGTTCAGGAGATTACACATGATTT
Organism: Onychostoma macrolepis; assembly: GCF_012432095.1. NCBI lineage: Eukaryota > Metazoa > Chordata > Actinopteri > Cypriniformes > Cyprinidae > Onychostoma > Onychostoma macrolepis. The sequence goes on from NC_081155.1 coordinate 10,683,551, forward strand.
CCCAGTTGTATGTATTGCTACAAAGTTCATTATTTGTCATTTCCTAAACGTCTCTTCAAACAGCATAATTATATTGCAGTTTTTATTTTTATTATTATTGTTGCTAAAGGAGCATTAGAAGGCATAATGGGAGTGATATTTCTGATACAAGTAATTGTCTCTTTCACACAATTAAAAAAAATTAGAACTTTTTAGACGGTCCCTATCTTGCTTACCGCTCTACATTGGACATTCGACGGACATTCGCAAGTAAATATGCCATTAAAACAATACTTGGCCATTTTGTTCGATGGTGAAAAAAAGGTAGTAGGTTCACAATGATGTCGCTGATTAGAATTTGCAAAAGAATCATTTTTTGCACATATAATTAGAAAGTTATTGAACGCGGAAATGTTGTGAATGTTGTGAATGTGCGAATATAAAACCAACTTTACCCAAGTGTTAAAGGTGAGGATCATCTCTGTGGAGCTCAGTGAGCTCATTGTCTGTATATAAAGAGTAACAGTTCTTCTTCCTCTCGTCTGCTCGGCTGAAGAAAGCAGCTCATCTCTGATCAGGGTCACAGTGGGAATCACTGCAGCTGTTGTCTTGACGTCTGTGATTCTGCTGGTTTTCATCGGGCTGTTGATCAGAAGGTGAAGGAGACTCTGCGTCTGGACTGTCAGAAAGATTCAGAGTCAGTTTGTGTTCACGTTGATTTCTTCTTCTCTCTCAGGAAACGAGCGACTCCGTCAGAAGAGCAAAAGCACGGAGGATCAGGACACAATAAGACGGTGAGTACATCTCCTCATGTCTCTTCTCATCTGTGTCTGTCAGTTCTGGAGGGAGAATGAATTCTCTCATCGTTGTGTGTCGTCAGCTGGAGTCTCCTGAGGACGCCTACATGAGCCTTGAGCCCAAGTCCAGATGTTCTGAATACGACACACTGGATGTGAGTTCCTCTGCTGTTGCTGTTTATCATCTGGCTGTTTAACATCAGATCTTATTAGTGATGAATATGTTCACTTCTTCTCTAGAACATGAAGAGATCCTGTGAAAACACAGACTACCCTGAAGCTCAGAATCCTATATATTACAACATTGACAAATGACTAATCCATTTACATGACATTTTTTTTATGATTTATTTTCTCTGGCTTGGAATTAAACAGTTTGCTACTTGCAAACCCTAACTAAAGCAAACCCTGATCGCCACAATGGTGAGGTTAAACAAAACGTTTTCAATAAAACAACTAAACTTCTGTTAATTCTCAAATAATTTTTATAGACGTATGACTGAAATAAAGTCAAATTGTAATGTGTGAAGCTGGTAATGCTGTTTGTGGAGTTGTTTAATCAGATCTTGAGAGATTTAATGATGTCTTGTATTTCAGTTGAGTTCATCTAAGGCTGTGGCTGAAGTCAGTTGTAGTTCTTGTTTCTCTTTCATTCAGTGATTCTGCTTGTTAACAGCAGGTGTTATCTATAAGGAGAGTAAATATTTAACTGAACTGTATTATTTTGCACAAGAGAGATCTATTAGTTTAATTTAGTTTTGTGGGTCACCATTGTGGTGGAGAGTAGAGCCTGTGCTTCAGTCAATGATGAGCCACAAACACTGATGTTCTGCTGCTTTATTTAAAGACAGTAACTGTAGAGTTGCTGATACAGTGATGATCTCTTTGTTAAATGCTTTACCACGTGCATGTGTGCTATAGCTGATGATAAACTGCAACGATTTGTGTTAAAGTCATGTTTTTAGTAACTTCACTATTACAAATTAAGTGTTTGTAGTTTTATATTAAGAGATATTCCTTCTTAATAGACTCAAATGAAATAAGTTTACCAAATGTTTACACACCATCATAACAATTTTACAGCATGCAAGAGTTTGCTGTATTTTTACAGTACTCTTGTAAATATACAGTCTTACTGGCAACCAAAATTGCCAGTAAGTTACTGTAAATTTTACAGCAATTTTTTTACAGTGTACAGTGATTCCAACTCCATTCAAAGATGAGCTGCTTTCTTCAGCCGTGCAGACGAGAGGAAGAAAATCTATTACTCTTTATATACAGACAATGAGCTCACTGAGATCCACAGAGATGATCCTCACCTTTAAGAGGCTAGAGCACCGTCTATGGAATGCCTTTACACCCGGAAATGGTCAGTCTTTTCTGATTGGTGTACAACATGGAGCCTGGACACACTCTTATGCACAGCCCATGTTGCATAAGACTGCCCTACTTTTGGCATTAGCATCAGTGAAGCGAGTGGGTGATTTGCAGGCGCTGTCAGTCAGTGCTTCCTGTCTTGAGTTGGGACCTAACCACTGTAGAGTCCTTCTCAAGCCAAGACATGGCTACATGCCGAAAGTGCTCTCAAATCTGTTCAGAGCTCATGGTGAATAGGATCCCCATCTACTCTGCCCAGTGCTTGCTCTCAGAGTCTATGTTGAGCACTTTGGCCTTTTCAGGCATTCAGAGCAGCTCTTTGTATGCTTCGGAGGCCCCTCTAAGGGGCTGCTGGTCACGAAGTAGAGACTGTCTAACTAGATAGTAGATGCTATAGCCTTGGCCTATGCCTCAGCAGGCTTGCAGTGCCCTATTGGAATGAGGGCCCACTCCACCAGAGGCATGGCCTCTTTCTGGGCGTGATCTTGTGGGATTTGTCTAGCCACCGGCTGGTCGTCGCTGTCTACCTTTGCCAGATTCTATAACTTGGATGTCCCTGCCCTGCAGGCACGGATCCTGTCTGCTTGAGTTTACCCAAAATCCCCTTTTGTAAGTGGAGTGGGTTACGTTATGTAGCCCTCAGCCTAGATGACTCAGGTCTCATTGTTAGCTCATGTTTGCAGGAGCCCTCAGTACAGGCACTCTGGGACTGGGCTCACAGAGCAGATTTGTTCTGCTCTTGCTTATAGCACGGCGCTGTTGGATGCATTTCACATAATAGGAGAGACCATTCGAAAGGGAACACTCCGGTTACTTGTGTAACCTCGGGTTCCCTGACATAAGGAAATGTGTATTGCGTAAGTTGCCGTGCTATACAGCTGCACACGAATAGATGACTGTTGCTTCAGTCGAAAGTTTCTGATGAAATGGCACTGTGAGAATGGTTTGTGCAGCTATAAAAACGTGAACAAATCAGACTTGAGTAGTGAAGGAAACAGGGGTTTAACCCATAAGCGTTTCATGCAACACTTGGTCCCTTTTCCCAGGCAGCCAAGGTTACGCAAGTAACCGGAGCATTTATATTTATATGAAACAAGTGCATCATGCATGGCAAACCACACTGTATATCTTAAGATACTGTATGTCTTATGTAGGCCTTATATATTCCCAAACTTCTTAACTATATCATGAAATATTTTGATTCTTGAATATGTGGAAGTAAATGCATTTTTCACCTTTATAGATTATGTACCTGTTACTTTTAGCTCAATCCCAGTAAAAACCAGATATCTTTGAAGTTCTTCATTTGTCACGATTCTGAGGCAGTGAATTTGTTCATCTTCATGTGTCACATTACTAAGTTTGAGAAAAAGCATTTGGTCTTTAACGAGGAAGGACTGAACTCTGCCTCTGTAATCTGGATGATCCAACAAATTGATGATTTCCTGGTCTTTAATTGGATCTACGGTCCAAAATATCTCTGTCACAGTGAGATGAACTGGGTGTTTAACTGCCTGATAAATGTATTGTTGAACCCTTCAAAACACATTTCTTCTTATTTGAGCACTGAACCTGCCATTCCCAGTCAACAATTTGATCTCACAGTGATGTCACCATGAGCTCACAGGATACTCGTGATGAGGTCATATTGTGAGGTAACAGTGAGCTAAAAGTGTAACCTCACAGCGCCCTCACTGTGTGCTCATACTAATGTGAGGTCAAAGTGCACTCACTGCACAGAGACTAGGTACCCAGCATGCATTGCAGCATGAAGCTTTTGATTGTCACCATTGTTGAGATTCATACACTGATTCTTGATGTCTCTCTTTGTGTTTGAATGAAAGGGTAGTTAATAATGTTTGTGTCTTATGCTTTTATCTTTCATAACTGATTATAAGACTGCTGAATCCTATACTGTATAATCACAAAGCTATTGTATTTAGAAACTGTTGATTAATAAAACATCACCAAGACTGTATATTAACAGGGCTGGATTGATAATCTGGCATACCAGGCATTTTCCCGATGGGCTGACGCACTGAAGATAGAATTAATTGATTTATTTATTTTATGCCAAGGACCATCACGAGCAGCCAGTGGCCCATTGGTTTGTCTTCTCTATTGACAGCGTAAACCACCCAATCACAATGCGCTATAGATGGAGCCATGAAGTGTTTTGCTCCGCCTATATAAAGAACGCTTCACCCCAACTTCTTCCTCGTCGGCTTTTCCCACGTTTTCACAGCAGCTTTATCAAGAACAGGCTTGCTCTGCGGTGAGTGATGCGGCGTAAAGAGCCAGGAGGAGGAGGAGAGGAGAGCAGTTGAATCGGTAAAGTGCTTGATCGGGACTCGCAATGGAGGCAGGCATCTATCCTGTGTGCGCGCCATTAGTGCGCAATTGGCCAAAAAAACCTCGGTGGACGAATTTACGTTTTACTAAAAAGTGTTCGTCCACCGCGATTTTTTGGCCAAGTCATGTCAAGTGTGTTCATAGAGGTCTCCATGGGCCAATGCGAATAAATCTAGATTTAAATTCGAAAAGACACCATATTGTCAGACCTGACGTTTTTTTATTATCCAAAACAACTCGATGCAATGATACATATCTACACTACCAGGCAAAAGTTATTGAACAGTAACATTTTGAATGTTTTTTTAAAGAATTCTTTTCTGCTCACCAAGCCTGCATTTATTTTATCCAAAATACAGCAAAAGCGGTAATATTGTGAAATATTTTTACTGTTTAAAATAACTGCTTTCTATTTGAATATATTTTCAAATGTAATTTATTCCTGTGATCAAAGCTGATCATTACTCCAGTCTTCAGTGTCACATGATCCTTCAGAAATCATTCTAATATGCTGATTTGCTGCTCAAGAAATATTTATTATTATTAATGGTTTCTTTGATGAATAGAAAGATCCAAAGATCAGCATTTATCTGAAATAAAAAAGCTTTTGTAACATTATACAATACACCATTCAAAAGATTGGAGTCAGTATAATTTTTGTTTTGGAAATTAAAAATTATGGAAATTAATACTTTTTAGCAAGGATGCTTTAAATTGTTCAAATATGATGATAAATACATTTATAATGTTACAAAAGATTTCTATTTCAGATAAATGCTGTTCATCTGAACTTTCTATTCATCAAAGAAACCTGAAAAAAATTATACTCAGCTGTTTTCAACATAATAATAATAAATGTATTTTGAGCAGCAAATGAATGATTTCTGAGCGATCATGTGACTGGAGTAATGATGCTGAAAATTCATCTTTGATCACAGGAATAAATTACATTTTAAAATATATTCAAATAGAAAACAGTTATTTTAAATAGTAAAAATACTTCACAATATTACTGTTTTTGCTGTATTTTGGATTAGCAGAAGAGACTTCTTTTCAAAAAAATATAATGAAAAACCTTACTGTTCAAAAACTTTTGAATGGTAGTGTATGTATATATATATATATATATGGCGGTGGGCCACCAGGACCAGGACCAAAAAATCCCAGGGCCGATTTTTTGTCCCAGTCTAGCCCTGCATATTGAGCGTAGGTGATGACTGTGTTGTCATCATCTGGTTGCAATCTCTTTTTGGTTTTTCTTGGCATAACAAATGTGCTTTACAAACACAGTTACAGCAGCCCCAAAAAAATATAACGTTATAAAGTCAAGGGTCAAGAGCCCAACTAAAGCAAACACTACTCACCATGATGATATCTGTGATATCTCTGTGATAGTGTTGAGAAACAGGAAGTAGAATGTCCCCTCGGTGACTGATATTTGAACTGCCTCCTCTCAACCTGCTCAACATTTTGAATTCACAATGAGTTCACATATTACTCACACTGTGAGTATCACCGTATGAGAATGGTGTGATGTCACTGTGATCTCACGTGTCCTCACGTGTTGACTGGGTTCCTGCCTGCAAATCACTGGAAAACATAAAACAGGAAAATACAGATTAAATGCATATTAATCTCTTAAAAGATACAGTATATTTGTGTTTTTACTATGTTAATCTTCTACACGACAAATGCACTTCAAACGTCCTCAGACTGTCTGTTTGCTTGGATTACCTTTATATAGTTTCTGTTAAGTACACTTTTTTACTCTTCAGTTTTACTTTCAATTTATTATAAGCATCCAAACACAAAATATAAAACAATGTCAACTTATAAGTTAAGCATTGTGGACATTTTCAATGTTTGTGCAGTCTAATCTCAAGTGCAATACCTTAAAACAAGATTTTGCATCAGACTCACCAGGAATCATAAGAAGAGAGATCAGACAGAAAAGACAAATCATTTTGAAAAACATTAGCTACATGATTACAATTGCACACATATCAGAAGTGTATGGATTCAGACAAATACTGATCATTTTCATCATAGTAACATCAACAAATCAATCAGTCAGTACATATAGAAACTTAAATGCATTTCAAATATTTGGGGAACTCTCCTACCTTGCTCCGCTGTAACCTGCAGGGTTCATATGTGATAAGGAGAGCTGATGTGGCTGGAAGGTCAGAAACTTTGTCTAACATGTTGACACTTCCGGGCTCTCTTCATTTCCTCTGTGTGAGTGAAAAACCCTCCTCCTCCAATCACAAAACACTAATGTAGAGTCTATGTAAACATGCACCAGATAGACTTCTTGATGGACACATGAGCACCTCGTTTATAAGATGCCATGTCAAGATAAAAGACAAACAAACATGTTCTGATGCATTAATTCAGACAGACACCTATAGAATACATAATAGAAAGAACACTGAATTACTACTGAAACTAAAGGTGTGACACCCACTGATGAACACAACACTTCAGTGTGTCTTTGTGCTGCTTTATCTTTTCCATTCCATTTTAGTGCTGCTGTTGCTAAGATTGTGAGCATCGTGCAACTCCTACAGTGATAAGCATTTGTGAGTCAAAATTTCCACTTGACTTCGAGTTAATATTCATCAACACACCCTCAAACAACAAAATCACTCTAGATATGCCAAATGAGTCAATGAGTCAAATGCAAAAAAAATCCAAAAATAAAATTAAAATGTGTAGAACTTTTATTTTACAATGTGCTCAATGTACTTTCATCATTGGCATGTTTTCCTTTTGTGCAAATATGTTTAGCAGATACAGCTGGTAAAGAAGTGGATGAAGCACATTTTATTATATAACAAGTCAGAAACTACAAAAGCATATTTATTAAAAGCACTAAAATGCAAAAAGCAACCTGTTTAATTCTAAGCAAAGGAAAGAGAGTGGAAATCTTACTAATGTTATAAGTGAATCTCATAGGAGAAAATAAATAATAAAAAAGTCATATAATGAATTAATCAGTTATCAATGTCTTGATATGTAGGATCCTGAGCTTCAGGGTCGTCTGTGTTTTCACAGGATCTCTTCATGTTCTAGAGAAGAAGTGAACATATTCATCACTAATAAGATCTGATGTTAAACAGCCAGATGATAAACAGCAACAGCAGAGGAACTCACATCCAGTGTGTCGTATTCAGAACATCTGGACTTGGGCTCAAGGCTCATGTAGGCGTCCTCAGGAGACTCCAGCTGACGACACACAACGATGAGAGAATTCATTCTCCCTCCAGAACTGACAGACACAGATGAGAAGAGACATAAGGAGATGTACTCACCGTCTTATTGTGTCCTGATCCTCCGTGCTTTTGCTCTTCTGATGGAGTCGCTCGTTTCCTGAGAGAGAAGAAGAAATCAACGTGAACACAAACTGACTCTGAATCTTTCTGACAGTCCAGACGCAGAGTCTCCTTCACCTTCTGATCAACAGCCCGATGAAAACCAGCAGAATCACAGACGTCAAGACAACTGCTGCAGTGATTCCCACTGTGACCCTGATCAGAGATGAGCTGCTTTCTTCAGCCGAGCAGACGAGAGGAAGAAGAACTGTTACTCTTTATATACAGACAATGAGCTCACTGAGATCCACAGAGATGATCCTCACCTTTAACAGAGACTGAAACAGACGCTGATCTCTGAGATCCATGTTGATTCTGAGCCTCACAATAGTAGCGTCCACTGTGACTGGAGTTAAAGCTGGAGATGATGAAACTCTGTCCAGATCCAACAGCTGAGGTTTGATTCTCCTTAAACCAGCTGAAGATCAGAGCAGGAGGGTTTGAGTCACTGCTGCAGCTCAGAGTTACTGAATCTCCCTCCACTATTTCACCAGACGCACTGATGGACACCGAGACGCTCTTTGGAGGATCTAAACAGACAAACAAGTGTGTAATGACAAGCAGTTGTACTCAACTCAAACCATGTTTATTGCTGTTGCTTTGTAAGCATTATTATCAGAAGCAGTGAAACAAAAATACTAATTTTTTTCCCTGGAGAATTTCATTCTGAAGACACGTGAGATGTTTCAAAATAAAGCTCTCAGCCAACTAACATCCTGGTCTAACAGTGATTTCAGCAGATGTGGAGTTGAGTCGCTCATGACCGCTTATAGTGCAGGAATATTGCCCTCCGTCCTCCAGCTGGACAGACTCCAAAACAAGTATGTTGTCCCCATGGTGTTGACTGCGCAGATGCCCATCTTTCCTCCAAATGTAGGTTGGTACAGTCATGGAGGGGATGCATGAACCACAGACAAACATGATCAAGTCTCCCTCCATCACAACATCAGACTCAGTCTTTACCTGCAGCTCCGCATCTGGACCAGAAAAGTTATGTAATCAGATTACTTTTTTAAGTTACTAGTATTGCAACACCTTACTTTTTATTTAAAAGAAAATTTCTGAGTTACTTTTTCAAACAAGTAACACTAGTTTCTTTTTTTTTCCTATTTTCCCATGTTGAGAGAAATTGGTAGTAAGTGCGAAGCACTGTGCACTGTAACATGATGCTTGCTGTATTTCTAGACTAAACGTGAGCATGCATTTACTCGCCTCCCTTGCACAAAAACAGATTCAGTATTCCTCAAAATGAATATAAACAGTGAAATGCGAACTCAGAATATGATGCTAACATGCAATAATTAAATGTTAACACAAATACAAACCCAATTCCAAAAAAGTTGGGTCACTGTACAAATTGTGAATAAAAAAGAAATGCAATAATTTACAAATCTCATAAACTTATATTTTATTCACAATAAAATATAGATAACATATCAAATGTTGAAAGTGAGACATTTTGAAATGTCATGCCAAATATTGGCTCATTTTGGATTTCATGAGAGCTACACATTCCAAAAAAGTTGGGACAGGTAGCAATAAGAGGCCAGAAAAGTTAAATGTACATATAAGGAACAGCTGGAGGACCAATTTGCAACTTATTAGGTCAATTGGCAACATGATTGATTGGGTATAAAAAGAGCCTCTCAGAGTGGCAGTGTCTCTCAGAAGTCAAGATGGGAAGAAGATCACCAATTCCCCCAATGCTGCGGCGAAAAATAGTGGAGCAATATCAGAAAGGAGTTTCTCAGAGATAAATTGCAAAGAGTTTGAAGTTATCATCATCTACAGTGCATAATATCATCCAAAGATTCAGAGAATCTGGAACAATCTCTGTGCATAAGGGTCAAGGCCGGAAAACCATACTGGATGCCTGTGATCTTCGGGCCCTTAGACAGCACTGCATCACATACAGGAATGCTACTGTAATGGAAATCACAACATGGGCTCAGGAATACTTCCAGAAAACATTGTCGGTGAACACAATCCACCGTGCCATTCGCTGTTGCCGTCTAAAACTCTATAGGTCAAAAAAGAAGCCATATCTAAACGATCCAGAAGCGCAGGCGTTTTCTCTGGGCCAAGGCTCATTTAAAATGGACTGTGGCAAAGTGGAAAACTGTTCTGTGGTCAGACGAATCAAAATTTGAAGTTCTTTTTGGAAAACTGGGACGCCATGTCATCCGGACTAAAGAGGACAAGGACAACCCAAGTTGTTATCAGCGCTCAGTTCAGAAGCCTGCATCTCTGATGGTATGGGGTTGCATGAGTGCGTGTGGCATGGGCAGCTTACACATCTGGAAAGGCACCATCAATGCTGAAAGGTATATTCAAGTTCTAGAACAACATATGCTCCCATCCAGACGTCGTCTCTTTCAGGGAAGACCTTGCATTTTCCAACATGATGATTCCAACAATGCCAGACCACATACTGCATCAATTACAACATCATGGCTGCGTAGAAGAAGGATCCGAGTACTGAAACGGCCAGCCTGCAGTCCAGATCTTTCACCCATAGAAAACATTTGGCGCATCATAAAGAGGAAGATGCGACAAAGAAGACCTAAGACAGTTGAGCAACTAGAAGCCTGTAATAGACAAGAATGGGACAACATTCCTATTCCTAAACTTGAGCAACTTGTCTCCTCAGTCCCCAGACGTTTGCAGACTGTTATAAAAAGAAGAGGGGATGCCACACAGTGGTAAACATGGCCTTGTCCAAACTTTTTTGAGATGTGTTGATGCCATGAAATTTAAAATCAACTTATTTTTCCCTTAAAATGATACATTTTCTCAGTTTAAACATTTGATATGTCATCTATGTTGTATTCTTAATAAAATATTGAAATTTGAAACTTCCACATCATTGCATTCTGTTTTTATTCACAATTTGTACAGTGTCCCAACTTTTTTGGAATCAGGTTTGTATAAAAAAAAGTGATTATTCCTTTAAAATTAAAGGGGGAAAAAACACAGAATTTCTGAAGAAAGTGAAACATTTCATATGGCCATATATTATTGTAAAAAATGTAATTAAATATTTTATGTATGTATATATATATATATATATATATATATATAGTATGATTTCAAACTATCAGATGTAATTTTTGATTACAATTCAATTTAACCATTGGGGGTAAAAAATTATGAAAAAAGGTTATCCAGGTAAATTTAAAATAATCCAGAAAAATTCAAAATTGCAGAAAAACAGAAGTACCAAAAGTACCAACTGCTTTTTGAATTATGATGGGTCCTTGAACCCAAAAAGTGTAGCGTATGTGAATGTAATGCAATGTAAGTTGATATGGACATGCCCAAGACACCAATGTAAATATAAAGATCTTTCTCTGAGACTAGATCTTTATATTTACATTTCTCTAAATGCTACACTATGTACCTTATGGACCCCTAGCGGTTGAAGAAAAAACCGCGAGTGAGTAACATGTAGTTTTATGCTTCACCCGCTAGAAGGCCACAAGTTACATAGTGATGATGGTTTTATCATGTACTCACAACTCATTTATTATTTAAATGTTAAGTCTGAAGAAAGTTACATAGTGTAGCTTTAAGCAACCCAAAATATTTAGTGGTTGATTCTAAAATGAATATTGTATAATCTGTGGAAATGTAAAAGGTCTTTATTCACACCTGTCCACTCACCTGTTACTTCTAGCTGGATTCCCTGATCGTTTGTCCAGTTTGGCCCGGAAGCAGTGCTGAGCACAAACCGGAAGATGCCGGCGTCACTCTGTCTCACGTCCCTGAGCAGCAGCGAGCAGTTTCCCGCGGCAGGCTGCACAAACTCCACACGGCCTACAAACGCAGGGTCCTGAGAAACCCTGACCTTCTGCCCCGACGGTTTCTCATAGAGCCATTCGGCTGCGCTCACCTGCTCGTATTGAGAAGTGTGTTTGCAGGGTATGAGCACTGTCGACTGTCGAACCACACACATTCTGCTGACGACATGAGTCACGTTATACTGCACACCTGGAATACACACCAATGCGTGCTTGAAATGCTGCTTTGAGACACACTAAAAATAAAGTTTCTTACGATGCCATAGAAGAACCCTTTTTGTCTAAATGGTTCCATAAAGAACCTTTAACATCTGAAGAACCTTCCTGTTTCACAAAAGGTTCTTTGTTGTGAAAGAAGGTTCTTCAGATGATAAAAAGGTAAGAAAGAGATGGTTCTTTAAAGAACCCTTGACTGAATGGTTCTTTATGGAACCAAAAATGGTTTTTCTATGACATCGCTGTGAAGAACCTTTTAAGCACCTTTATTTTTACGAGTGTAATTAGCATTATGGTTCCTTAAAACTCTTAAAAATAAAGGGCACAGAAGTTCATTATACAGTATACTGCAAGTAGAGAAAGCTGTAAACTGTGACCAATTGCCTTCAACTGAAGTAACACGGGATGCTGTAAGAGAAGCTGTTTTATGCAAATGTGTTGCCAGTAAAGCAATTTGATTTCTGCTTATCGGAGAAAACAGTCTTCAGTAATGACTGCTGTTCATTATCTTACCACATCACAGATATGTTACCTTTTGCCACGAGAGAGATCCAGATGAAGGATTGAAGCAGTAGAGCTGGACACACCTTTAAGACATGAGATTTATCATGCAAAAACCTCCATGAAATATCTGATCTATCTGTCTTCACTGAAAATTAAGACAATTAATATGTATTCTGTTGTCATTTTTCCTTAACCTTTTACAGAAACACATAATAAAAGCATGTTTCCAGCCTTATTCTTATCATTGCTTGACTTAAACTGACCATAAATGACCAGACTGTTATATGGCTTGTGCTAAAATACAGTGCAGCGCAGTAAGAAATCAAACATTTCAGTAATTTCAACTAAACATGATTTAAAATGAAATATATTACCATGATACTGTAGTCTTCCAATGACGAATATAAAACAGCCTGTAGAAGTAAAGACAACGACTGGTGAGACAAGATGGCCTGAGCCAAAAAAAACTTGTCCTCTTCCCCTGTGAAACTATGTTGAGAACTGTACATCAACTCTGAGAAGAAAAAAAACTGCTGACCACACTTGTCTTAGATGGTGTCATAACTACAGGAAATACTGTAGCTCTGAACTAATATCATTATTAGTATAGCTCTTGCTTAACATGCATAACATTGTTTTTGAGAAGTACTTGAATATAACTCAAAAGCAGACTTCATCAGTTTAAAATGATAAAAGGCTTACATCGAAGGAGTCGAACCAAACATGCTGCCAACTGTAATTAAAGGGATAGTTTACCCTAAATTTAAATTTTTTGTCATTATTTACTCACTCACATGTTGTCCCAAACCTGTATTAATTTCTTTCTTGTGCTGAACACAAAAGAAGATATTTTGAAGAATGTGACTAACCAAACAGATGCTGGTCCACATTGACTTTAACAGTAGGGGAAACAATATGGAGGTCACTGTGGACCAGCAACTGTTTGGTTTTCCACCTTCTTCAAAATAGCATTTATGTTTAGCAGAAGAAGGAAACTCATTCAGGTTTCAAACAACTTTTGAGTGAGTAAATGATGGTATTAAAATAAAACACTAGCCTATTTTAATTTTGGGGTGAATTATTCCTTTAATGTTAATAAAACACCAAAACACAAAGAGACATAAAGAGAAAAATCACTCACTACTCTTGACTGAAAAACTTTAATACATGAGATTTATCATGCAAAACCTCCATGAAATATCTGATCTATCTGTCTTCACTGAAAATTAAGACAATTAATATGTATTCTGTTGTCATTTTTCCTTAACCTTTACAGAAAACACATAATAAAAGCATGTTTCCAGCCTTATTCTTATCATTGCTTGACTTAAACTGACCATAAATGACCAGACTGTTATATGGCTTGTGCTAAAATACAGTGCAGCGCAGTAAGAAATCAAACATTTCAGTAATTTCAACTAAACATGATTTAAAATGAAATATATTACCATGATACTGTAGTCTTCCAATGACGAATATAAAACAGCCTGTAGAAGTAAAGACAACGACTGGTGAGACAAGATGGCCTGAGCCAAAAAAAACTTGTCCTCTTCCCCTGTGAAACTATGTTGAGAACTGTACATCAACTCTGAGAAGAAAAAAAACTGCTGACCACACTTGTCTTAGATGGTGTCATAACTACAGGAAATACTGTAGCTCTGAACTAATATCATTATTAGTATAGCTCTTGCTTAACATGCATAACATTGTTTTTGAGAAGTACTTGAATATAACTCAAAAGCAGACTTCATCAGTTTAAAATGATAAAAGGCTTACATCGAAGGAGTCGAACCAAACATGCTGCCAACTGTAATTAAAGGGATAGTTTACCCTAAATTTAAATTTTTTGTCATTATTTACTCACTCACATGTTGTCCCAAACCTGTATTAATTTCTTTCTTGTGCTGAACACAAAAGAAGATATTTTGAAGAATGTGACTAACCAAACAGATGCTGGTCCACATTGACTTTAACAGTAGGGGAAACAATATGGAGGTCACTGTGGACCAGCAACTGTTTGGTTTTCCACCTTCTTCAAAATAGCATTTATGTTTAGCAGAAGAAGGAAACTCATTCAGGTTTCAAACAACTTTTGAGTGAGTAAATGATGGTATTAAAATAAAACACTAGCCTATTTTAATTTTGGGGTGAATTATTCCTTTAATGTTAATAAAACACCAAAACACAAAGAGACATAAAGAGAAAAATCACTCACTACTCTTGACTGAAAAACTTTAATACAGTTGCTTTAATAGGAATCAACCTATATAATGTTTTATTTTTATATTTGTTCATTCAATTTCTTGAATGCTCCTGCTAAATATACCTGTCACGAATCCTGCCCGTGCACTTCTGTTCACTCACCACCAGAGGTCACCTGCTCACCACATGGACTGCATTTTCACCAGACTACAATTCCCATCATCCATTGCACTGACTGCACACAGCTGAGAACTATCACACAATCACACATATTACATAAGCCATGAGCTGTGTCTGAAATCGCTCACTCGTTCACTCATTCACTAATCCCTATATAGTGTGTGGCAGTTGAGTGCACTATATTAGAAAGGAGTGAACGAAATGAAGTGAACGGATTCGGACGGTGACGTGTACACTGCGCGTGAGACTTGGCTGTTGCAAAAACATCTTCGATGTACTTTTATATTTCATGTACCTCATTTTAGAAAATAATATTAATAGCAATAACACTTAAAATGACTATTGTAATCAGCTTTGTGGTTTCATTGATGGTATATTATTAATTTGTTCTGTAATGGTCATAATCATTAAATACTATTAAAATATTGTCAACAAAAATAAACTCACATTAGCACACATTAATAATTGTATGTATTTATTACAAATTGGCATTTCCAATCCAGGATCTGCTCAGATGGATCACGAAGGAGAAAGCATACCTACGATGGATAATGAAGAACAAAACAGTCATACAGGTTATTTTTTTTATGATTTTCGAAAACAAACTACCAGAAGAAATGTAAAACGTGCAGTAACCGTCAATATAGCGTAATTTCGTTTTACTGTAACGTTAGTTGTAGCCAGTCTCCTTACAAAAATTAACCATGGTTTTATAACCACAAAATAATAATGGTTGTGGTAAACTAACCATAGTTTAAACGTGTTATTTGTAGTAAAACTGGATAACGTATACAATGGTAATAAATCCGGTAAAAAATAAAAACATGGTTACCACACTTTTACTATAATAAACCATGATTAATTTTAGTAGTACTGACCCAATCTGAATGAATTAATTGGTTTATATATATATCTTTCCTCAATTATACTGAGTAAATATAAAGAATAAAAATATTGTGTAGACGAAAGTATGAACCTCTTCAAATTAATATACTTTGTTTTGTTTTTTTATCAGACTGGCTCCCATCAAATTTCAGAATATGTACATCGTCAAAAGAATACATCACAGGAATTGTTTCTTCTTCAGAAGAACTGAGACATCTTCTGGAAAGCCACAAGCGTGCATCTGGCGCATCTTACACTGTTTGGTAATTTAACATTCATATATTTACTGCATGTTTTCTCCTTATGGCAAATAATTCTGTACCTATTACTGTATTATGGAAATATCTAGTGCATTTTATTTGCCATGATATTAGGAATTTGTCTTGTTTCAGATTCACTACAGAAAACACATTAACACAAATACAGTATAACTCTGTATAGAAAAATATGCAATGTAAGAAGATAATATGTAGCAGAGGGTAACACTTTACAGCAACGCCTCATTTAATAACATTAGTTAAAGCATTAACTAACATGAGCTTACAGTGAGCAATAAATTAACTACAGTATTTATTTATATTAATAATTACATTATTTATTAATGCTGTGCTTGTCCTAAAATTAATTTTTAACGTTAATTGTCTTTTTCCTTATAACAGGTCTGATGACAGTAACAAAAAAACTGACTCCACGCTGTCTATGGCGAGTGGAAGACTACTCAGAACACGTCCCACTCTCTGTGAAAAGAAGAGTGATATATGCTTGTCAGCACGGAAAGAACTACATGAAGACTCCCACAACAGATGATTTGGTATGTATCACTACACATCTTGTTCTTGGTGATGAATTCTGTGTGGAGGTGTCTAATTCTGTTCCTGGAGGGCCACTAACCCTAACACTTTGCCACAGATTTGAGTGGTTTTGAAGACCTTTATTAGCTGATATAAAGCTAATACAAAATCACAACTTAGGGCTGTAAATAAACTTCTGTAAGGTGGCCCTGCAGGTGCAGGTTTGGACACCCCTGGTTTAGTTTATGCTAAATTAGTAAAAAAATGATTTACACTACCCGACAAATGTTTGAGCACACCAAAAGTGTTTTTCTTATTTCCTCTCGTGTTTAGAATAAAAGTCATAGAAATTACAGTACGAAATAACAAATTGTTAAATGGTTAGTTTACCCAAAAATGACAATTCCGTCATTAATTACTCAAAGACTTTTGTTCATCTGAGAGATGTCTGGCCCTCCATTGAGAGCTATGTAATTACCACTTTTAAGCTCCAGAAAGATAGTAAAGAAATCACTAGTGTAATCTATATGACTCCAATGATTTAATCTCGGCTGTAAATGTTTTGTTTTTTCTTTTTGGCTGTTTGCACAAAAAAATGGCAAATTACAAAATCTTAATCTATAACATTTTAATTACATGTCTTCTCTCGCATCAACACAACACCCATGCATCACTGAACTCATGTAAACTCGATAGGAATTTCCCGTATATAAAGAATTTTCATTTAAAGGTACACAATGTAATTCTTGTCACTCTAGTGGTTAATAAACAAAACTATGTGTCTTGTGGAAGAACATTGTTGCCCAGGGATCCTCAAATCTGGACCACGAGATCCACTTTCCTGCAGAGTTTAGCTGTAACCCTAATCAAACACACCTGAACATGCTAATCAATGTCTTCAGGATCATTAGAAAATCACAGACAGGTGAGTTTGATCAGGGTTGGAGCTAAACTCTGCAGTGGCTTGGACCTCCAGGGTAAGATTTGAGGAACCCTGTTGTAGCCTGAGCTATTCCACAGCAGTTGGCGTCCCGCTTGGTCTAAAGTAGCTTAAATCTATACACACTTATTACAGGTGTACTGTAGTGATTCAGGATAAGACAAAAACATGGTCTGGAAGTTGTGTTCATGGTATACTAACCCATTATATAAATGTTGTAAGTAAGGTACATGGTGTGCCTTTAAAATGTAAGAAATCCATACATTTCCACAATTCATATTTGTCTACATAACTATTCTGTCCGTTTGATGATTTTATTTTTTTTCTGCAGCCGGTTTCTGCAGTCATTCTGCAGAACGAGAAGCATTTCCACATTATAAATTGATATATGCCATATGAAAATTGTTTGTTCACTCACAAATGAATGCTAGTGCCTGGCCCTGAAAATATGTCATTAAAGCTTTATTTATTTTTTGTTCTGCAACATACTGAACACAAATACACAAGAAGAAAAAGGTTCCATATTCAAAACAGCAAGAAAGTGGATTGCCCAGCAAAACTTTACGTCCGATATGTAGTAAGGTAACCATTACATTAGCATGGATTTATATACAGTATACATATAGACAGGAACACATCTTTAAAAGGAATTCAGATATGCAAAAATGTTTGCGTAGGCAGTTTCTCTTCTTTAAAAAAAAAAAAACTCCATATTTATTAATCTTTTGAATACAAACAGCTAACTTAATATAGCTTTAAAATAAGGGGGTCTCATTCACTAATAATTGTGTACACTATTCATATTTATTTGCACATTTGAATTTCTCACAAAAACTGTCTAATTCACAACATGTGCTTATGTACATGAATTTAATCTTAACCTCGTTCTAATGTTGATGAATTTGGAGTATTCTAAATGAGCAACTATGTGCCTGAGGTAAGTAATTTACATAAAACACACCAAAACCATGTCCGTATAAGAGCATTTAGCACACCTTTTCTTTCCTAACTCAGAAAACATGACATTCACTAAAAACGTGTTCTCGCCTTAGAGCACGCACAGCAAGATCTGTTAGCAATGCCACAAACGCCATCATTCAAACACAGTAAACACCTACTATACAGACATTACAGACTTTGATCTTGTTTTTGTTCCTTTGCACCTAGGCATGCACTGGGCTTTGGCTGTAAGTCATTTATGAGTTAAGATGCCTTTTTACATTTTTCAGTTTTAATATTTACATTATATTTGAAAAGTGCAAAACACTATTTATGATTTTCAGTTTGTCTTTAACTTGTTGCCTATATTGCTTCTTACCACCAGGTAATTGATTTAAAATCCCAGACCATAAAGTGCTATGACTCAATAGGTGAAAGACATGATTAGATCTGTCACGTGTTGTTGTGAGTGTCTCCATATTTTTGCAGTTGTTTTGTGGTTTGATTGTTCATCTTCTTTGAATATCTGGATGTGCATGTTTTATTTAACAGAAAGTACCTCTTAAGGAGTACAGGGTCAAGAAAGGCTGTGTCTTGGAGGCTTCCAGGTGGACCGTAGGCCGAATGAGAATTAATGTATGAACTAACTAATGTATGACACCGTTTAATGATTTATATGGATCTTCTCTGAATTAAGTGTAATTTTAAGGCTACTTGTTCTGCTTAAAATTGTGTCTAGGCAATTCCTAAACAGGTGAATGGAGATGACTGTGGTGTTTTTGCCTGTAAATATGCAGACTTCCTTTCTCAAGGAAAGCCACTCACTTTCAGACAGGTACATGATCAAGCAACAGTAGTTATGTTAACAACATTAATTCTCAAACATTTTATTGAATACTTTTCATTTCTGATTTGTCTCTGTTTCTCTGTAGTGTGACATTCCACTGTTCAGGAAAGTGATGGTTTGGGAGATTATACATGAGAAGATCCTGTAAGCCTTGAATCAACCAGTTCTTCAAATATCTTCATGTCATGCTCTTTCTGTGTAAATTAAATTGACTATGGAATTATGGATAATTATAAGGTTACTTTTTTACAGGCAAGAGCTGTGGAAAATATTCTGAGATTAATAAAAAAAAAAAAGCCTAACTGCAAATTTGACCTGTGTGATAGGACACATGATTATAATATGTTTAAATGTATATACCGCCTTTCCCAAGCTCAAGGACACTGTACAAAAGCAGAAACACAATAGACAGTCGATTCACATAATTGTAACAGTCCTTTCACATTTACATTACATTTACATTTAGTCATTTTGCAGACGCTTTTATCCAAAGCGACTTACAATTTGGGGAACACATGAAGCGATTCATCTTGAAGAGGCAATTCGACAAAGGAAGTGCTTGTAACACCAAGTCTCAGGCATTGTTTAAATAAGTACAAGCTAGCAAGGGAAGGAATAAGTAAGGAGAAAGATATATTTTTTTTTTTTTTTTTTTTTATGTGTAGGTTGAAGTCAAGTAGTGTCGAAAGAGATGAGTTTTCAGCTGTTGCTTGAAGATTGACAGGGATCCAGTACTCCGAATATGGGTGGGAAGATCATTCCACCAGCCAGGAATGGTGAACGAGAATGTTCTGGAGAGTGATTTTGAGCCTCTTTGTGATGGTACCACGAGGCGTCGCTCACTAGCAGATCTCAGACTTCTGGAGGGGATGTAGATTCTTAATAGTGAGTGCATGTAGGCGGGTGCTGAGCCTGTGGTTGTTCTATGAGCAAGCATCAGTGTCTTGAACTTGATGCGAGCTGCGATTGGTAGCCAATGCAATGAGATAAAGAGAGGTGTAACATGGGCTCTTTTGGGCTCGTTGAAGACCAGTCGTGCCGCCGCATTCTGAATCATTTGTAGAGGTTTGACTGTGTTTGATGGAAGTCCAGCCAGAAGAGCATTGCAGTAGTCCAGCCTAGAAATGACAAGGGCCTGGACAAGAAGTTGTGCAGCATGCTCCGTCAGAAAGGGCCTGATCTTTCTAATGTTGTGTAGTGCAAACCTGCAAGATCGAGCAGTCTTTGCAATGTGGTCTTTGAAGGTCAGCTGGTCATCAAAGATTACACCAAGATTTCTGACCGAAGTTGATGGGGTAATTGTTGATGAACCTAACTGGATCGTGATGTCATGCTGTAGAGTTGGAGCGGCAGGAAAGATAAGAAGCTCAGTCTTTGCCAAGTTGAGCTGTAGGTGATGTTCTTTCATCCATGCCGAGATGTCTGACAGGCAACCTGAGATCCTTGCAGCTACCGTTGGATCATCTGGTTGAAAAGAGAGATAGAGCTGTGTGTCATCAGCATAGCAGTGGTAGGAGAATCCATGTGCCTGTATGATGGGACCCAGTGATGTAGTGTATGTGGAGAAGAGGAGGGGTCCAAGAACCGATCCCTGAGGAACCCCAGTGACCAGTGTATGTGCTTTGGATACCTCCCCTCCCCAGGCCACCCTGAAAGACCTACCAGTGAGATAGGATTCAAACCAGCGAAGTGGAATTCCAGTGATGCCCAGTGATGAGAGGGTGGAGAGGAGTATCTGATGATTGACAGTGTCAAACGCGGCAGATAGATCCAGCAGAATGAGGACTGATGATTTGGAATTTCACAATCAATTAATCAGTTAAGTGGACAATAGACAGTTGCCCACTTATCTGAAGTTACTGTATATCATATAAAAGGTATGTGACACGAAACCCCTGAGATCAGGACAGGTATTTGAAGTTATAACAGTATGAATGTAATATGACACGAAACCCCTGAGATCAGGACAGGTATCTGAAGTTATAACAGTATGAATGTAATATGACACGAAACCCCTGAGATCAGGACAGGTATCTGAAGTTACTGTATATAATATAAAAGGTATGTGACACGAAACCCCTGAGATCAGGACAGGTATCTGAAGTTACTGTATATAATATAAAAGGTATGTGACACGAAACCCCTGAGATCAGGACAGGTATCTGAAGTTACTGTATATAATATAAAAGGTATGTGACACGAAACCCCTGAGATCAGGACAGGTATTTGAAGTTATAACAGTATGAATGTAATATGACACGAAACCCTGAGATCAGGACAGGTATCTGAAGTAAATGGCTTTTCCCAAACTGCGCATGATCAGTGACCTATGCAGATTCTCAAATAGGCCACGCCTACATGATGACGCAATTTCGATTACGCTGTTCTGAAACCCCTGGAAAAAAGTGTGTCGCCCATGGCTCTGCACGTCTCTCGTCTCGTTGGCTCCGTTACAACCAAGCGGCTCCCTCTAGTGAAACCAACACGGAAGTGACTAAAACTGCAATTCATCAACTGGCCGCTGGAGGCTGGCTCCAAAAGGGAGTCAATCACATTGACTCCCCATGTTAAAATGCCCAACTTTACAGCAGAAAAAAACATGTTTACAGCCTGGTACAAAAAATTATTTTGGTCTATATAGCTAATTTTGCCCTTCGTGACAACTGTGAGGGGGGTGAATTTTTTATAACTCATCCGTTTAAATTATATTAAGCCTTAAAGTTCTGCATAATTAAGGGCGTGGCCACTTGAGTGACAGGTGGACTGCATGAGCTCTGCTCCAGAGTGTGAAACTCTCTAGTGCGAAACTTAGAAAACTGGCTTTAATGATTTGTATTTGTACAGAAAAAAATAATTATAGGTAGGACACTGGGAATCTGGCAATTAGATGTTTTTTAATCGTTATTGCTTACAGTGCTTTGTTATATGGAGCAGTTTGTTAGATCGCAGTCTCTCTCATTTGTTTGTCTAATGAAGTGCCAACAGATATAGAAGTACACAATAAACGCGGTAGACTTTAATGGACAGTAAAACAAAGGCAGAATACCGTGTAACTCCAGGCTGGCACAGTACTGACGAACGAATGCAAACATATGCAGAGCACCGTAACTTATCTGAGCTTTCCAAAACAAAGTCAAAGCGCGGTAACTGATGTTATACTGTGTTCTGCCTTGGTTTCTCCGGGGCTTTTCTCCATGATAATTAAACACATGATAAAGGAGGTCATTAATGTCCCAAAATGATCAATAACTCATTTTCGACTAAAAACGAAGTTATGGTGTTCTGTCTTTGCACGGCAGCACTGCTGTCACTGTTGAGGGGCGTGGTTTCAGCTCAGCTTCAACCACGTCCCGCCTTTTTGCCCATTTTCGATTATCCGGGAGTGACGCGCGGTGACGCGCTTCCAAGATGGCGGCGGTCGGCTCCGCCCACTTTAGGCTTCAAAAACGCTTTACAGAAACCTACGGGTGACGTCACGGACACTACGTCCATTTTTTTTACAGTCTATGGTTACAACACCTAAAGCAATGCCCCCCTCCAGATTCTTCTTGTGCCCCTCGATCATCCACTGGATACTTTAAAAAAAAAAATAAATAAACATTAAATTAGTTACATATTAAAATGACCAGAGATATAGCGCAGCTGTATTTTTCTTGTTCTACAGCTCCCCCGCACTGACAGAATTTCATGTGAAATGTTCAAAGCCTATGGACAGGTTATTGCTGACAGGATACGACATTCGGTAAGGGAATATCATGATATTATCTGTCAGAAACGTTATCAACACTGTCAAAAACAGTATTTAACACTACACAGATCTGTACAACAGGTTACATAATGAAATGAAATACGCCAACAGTAGCGCCATGAAGTCTATGCTATGTCATTCAGTATAGTAGTTAAATGTTCACAAATCATGTTATAAACATTCATAAGAGCACTAGACAAAGGTATCAGCTATATAGCAATGGTTATTAATAAAAACTATAACAGTAATACATCGTTGCATGAATAATAAACAACTGATAAAATTATCCACCCCAAACTATAGTACAGTAGGCCTATTAACAAATTTTGATGCAATGATTTAAAAACGATCATCCCTCCAAAACAGAGAAAACTTCTTCCACAAACATCTACGTGTCTGTGTCTTTTAAAGTATTTATAGTGTATATAATGAGTTGTATTTGTTTGTCATTATAACATTTTCGAAATGCCCCCCAGTCACGCAATCCTAGAACCGGGGTTTATGTGTAGGCTACTTGTAATGTGTATGTCACGGGGTGACCAAGGCCGGAACCTTCTTTGCACGGGAGTTGTTGCTATGGGGGGGGGGGGCATTTCCGGTGCAACACCAGGTCGGTTCCGGTCTCACGAACAGGGCGGAAGTACAGCGAGACTGATCGAGCGAAATCACCGGCACCTGTGAGGGGAAAATTCCAAACGGCGAATAGGGCTCGAGGAGCATAAAAGAGGCTGTCGTTGGAGAGAGGAAGAAAAAGGAGGAAGAAACAGCGGGTGACACAGTAAAGACGCAAGAGAAGGACGGAGGGAACAAGGTTCTTTCAGCTACGTAGCTAACTTTCTTTGGCATGAACATTATATGAAGAACGATTATATCTCCATACTCCCAGCGCATGAAGAGTCCCTTTATCAAGGTGTCCATCTGAGCCTGAACACTGCCTTATTCGTTGCAAGGTTTGGAGTGTTTTGCAGTGTTGAATTGATATTTTCACGTGTGGAGTTGAGTGTTTTGCAGCGTATGCACGAGTGTGGGCTCCCGCAGATCGTTCAGGCGACCGAGTGGATAAACATCCTTGATGTAGTTGAGCTGGCTCATGAAACTCAATCTTGGAGTACGAAATACAGGAGTGAATGCTGACATCCTCGTCCGTCCTCCGTTTGTGCTGAAGCCCATCAGAGCTGTTGAATTGAGTTCACCTCCCGCTGTCATCCAGTCCTGTGAGTACGAAGTACAGAGTTAATGTTGATACCCTTGTTTGCCCTCCGTCTGTGCTGAAGCGCATCAGAGCTGTTGAATTGAGTTCATCTCTTGCTGTTATTCCATCCTGTGAGTACCGAGTTAACGTCGACACCCTTGTCTGTGCTGAAGCCCATCAGAGCTGTGGAATTGAGTTCACCTCCCGCTGTCATCCAGTTCTGTGGATGAATACAGAGCCAATGTGTGTTGGAGAGATACAGGAAGAGACTGCTTGATTTTAAAAAGAGATATCCTTTTAATAAATAAAAGTTCAAATCGTACCTCTTGTTGTCTGGCCTCTTCTGTCCCGTGGGGTGGCTCCTCAGTGGTGGTGCGGTAGTTCGGGGTGTTGGGTGTTTGGCATTGCGCAAACACCCCCCGGCCTGTGACATGTATCTTTGCTCTCATTTTTTAATAACAAAGATAAAATGACAACGATTTTTATCTTCACCACTTTGGCCTAAATATCTGCCATACTTTTTTATACTTTGTTACTTTGAAAGGCCTTGTCTTTATAATAGGGAAATTAGTTTGGCTGTAATGCTCAAACAACTTGCAAAATAGAAAAACAAACATGACAAAGAATCGTGATGGAATCGTGATATTTCTAAAAAAAAAAATGATATTTGTTTGTTTTTTTGCCACATCGCCCACCCCTAGCCGAGGGGGACCAAACCCATACAACAATCTGACAAAACCTCCATTTGTAAAATTAAAAAAGGTATGAAATAAGTAGATTTTGTATTTTTTTTTTTTTTTTTTAATGCTAAAATGTAAAAAGTATTATGTGTATATAAAACAATTTTCAAAAGCCTATACAGTATGTTTGGTCCCATACCAGGTACACACACACAAGGATAATACCAGTATATTTTGACCTTGTGGGGACATTTTTCAAGTACCCCAGAGTGCAGCCTGGACGATGGGGCGGGGCAATACTTGAGTTACTTTTACTTAAGTTTAAAAAAAAAAAATTTAATTGCCAATTGATTATAACTAAAATCGCAGTGGTTAGCGCTTAATATTTCTGTAGTACAGCCAAACAGAGTAGATCATTCATTAAAACCTATAAAAGAACGCGCATGCTCAAGCCACCAATAAGATCTGCTGTATTATAAACCAATGAAATTGGGGATTTCATTCAAGTCCAGGGTGCACTTGACTCTGGGGCTACTCGCATTTCTAGGTCCCCGTGAGGAAACAAGCCTATAAATCATACAGAATTAAATTTTTTGAAAATCTAAAAATGCATAAAGTTTCCTATGAGGGGTAGGTTTAGGTGTAGGGCGATAGAAAATACAGTTTGAACAGTATAAAAACCATTACCCAAAAAACATGGAAACAATGTGTGCGCGTGCGCTTGTTCCGCAAACTTGCAAACTTCCGCAAACTCTCTCGAGTCAGTCATGTCTAACAACAACGCTAGCAGCAGCAGTGTGGCTGTGGCGCAGAAAGCCGTCAAACAGCTCAGGCTAGAGGCCAAAGTACGACGAATTAACGTAAGTTTACCTGTTTCAACAGTAAACGTCAAAGAGTTTTGTATTTTGAGAGTTTGTGGATGAGTTTAACCGGTTTGAGCCACTGCTAGTGCTAACGCTAACCGACAAAACAACACTTTAAACGAGGCTGAACTCATTTATAGGTAAATAACTTTCGTTTTTGACATCACGGCTTTTCCGAGATGCATTTAAAGTGTTTTATACGAGCTTTTTACTGCCAGAAGCGCACTTCAGGCGTGAAGTTCAGACAACTGTTAATGTTGTTTCTCTTGCTCATTAATAATGCAAATATATTGAAACGGACGCTTTGCTGGTAGTACTGTGGTATCAGATTGCAATACTATGGTACTGCATTGTTTTGTATTTTATACAATTGTAAAACCTTGGTATGAGTCCAAACTAAACTTTTTGTTTTTGTGTGCATTACTTATGGTGACCCAAAAAACGACTTGGGTAAAGTTGGTTTTATATTCGCGCATTCACGACATTCACACATTTCCGCGTTCAATAGCTTTCTAATTATATGTGCAATAAAGTTATTTTTCTGCTAATTCTAATCAGCGACATCATTGTCAACCTACTACATTTTTTTCCACAATCGATCAAAATGGGCAAGTATTGTTTTAATGTCATATTTACTTGTGAATGTGTGTTTAAAGTAATTGAATGCTGTAGTCCGAATGTGCGAATATAAAACCTACTTTACCCAAGTCGAAAAACGGGGTTTTCAGCCTGAAGACCCCAATATGAAAATGCATTTTTTTTTTTTTTTAATAATACTGTGGCAAATATTGCATTAATAGTGAAATGTATTGCAATGTTATTTTGTCAAAGTGGTGTTAACCTAGTTTTACAGTTAAGTACTTTTTATATCCTATAAATTCATGACAAACACATTTACATTTGTTTAATGTTCAGAAGTAATCAGAGAACTTATAGAAAAGCTTATTGCAACCATAAATGTAGGGCAGGGTACTAATAAATTAAAAAAACTTAATCACATTACATTTAAGACTTGTCTAAATGTATTTTGAAATGTTATGTTTAAATGTACAAATTATGTATTAAATATTCAAATTTCCAGAAGAAAAACCTGAACATCAGATAAGGCTAGGTCCAGAATTCTGGTTTTTAACCCCTCTATAAAAAAAACTTCTAAATATAGACAGGAATAAAACTGTTAAGTTTGCTCAGAGGTGTGTGCACTCTATGCATATTATCGTTTAACATGTCGTCTTAACTGTAATTTCTGTAGGTTTCTCAAGCTGCCACAGACCTGAAGAACTTCTGCTTGCAGAACGCCCATAAAGACCCGCTGCTGATGGGCATGCCGTCCAGCGACAACCCCTTCCGCCCGCCCAAGTCCTGCGGCCTCCTCTGAACGACTGCTGTCTGATCACACAGGTTACCAACAACCTCCTGTCCTTCTGAAGCACCGTAGATGCATTCAGTGAATGCACACGCAATCAAAATGTATCAGCCCATCAAAGATGTAGATGAGTTTGTTTCTTCATCAGATTTGGAGAATTGTAGCATTACATCACTTGCTCATCAGTGGATCCTCTGCAGTGAATGGGTGCCGTCAGAATGAGAGTCCAAACAGCTGATAAAAACATCACAATAATCCACACCACTCCAGTCCATCAGTTAATGTCTTATGAAGTGAAAAGCTGCGTGTTTGCAAGAAACAAATCCATCATTAAGGCATTTTTACCTTCAAACTGTTGCAAAAATGTGTGTCTTATATTGTTTCCTCCAGTGAAAAAGGCGTCTTGCCTGAATCAGGAGAGAAATATGCACAGATCAAGTACTGTTTACAAGCAGTTCTAAATAACAATAAGTTGGTGGATTTTGATATGAGAGGACAACAGCGAATGGACTCTCTTACTAAATGAAGAGTCATTATGGACTCATATTTTGTGACAGTTTAAAGTTGAAACGCCTTTAGGTGGATTTGTTTCTTACGAACGTGCGGTTTTTGACTTCACAAGACATGAACTGCTGGACTGGAGTGGTGTGGATTATTGTGATGTTTTTATCAGCTGTTTGGACTCTCATTCTGACGGCACCCATTCACTGCAGAGGATCCACTGGTGAGCAAGTGATGGAATGGTACATTTCTCCAAGACCATTCCCATAAAGAAACAAACTCATCTACATAATGGGTGGCGTGTTCATTTAAATATGCTAATATCTGTATTATATCTGTTCTTTCAGAGCTGGTGAAGTGTTTCGGATGATGTTGCTGCCTTCAAGTGTCTGTTTCTACCTTTACACTACTCCATAAAGACCTCCTGGAGCACTACACACACAAACACTACTTAGCATAGCACAAAAAGAAATATTTCTACTGTGTTCGTTTTCTTCATCCTCAATTCATATCTGCACAGTTGCTGTCTATTTGTATGAACTGTATTATGAGTAATAATATGTTGACTGTGCTAAATTTACACTGTATGGTACAATCAAACTGTAAAACCCATAACACATCCCATGTTTCGAAAGCAATTTTATGTACCGAACACTATTTTATTTGTAACGTGTATTTTATCAAACAAAAAGACTTCCTTGATGATTGAATGAAGGTTTCCCTGGTTTATGTGGAAGGAATGAAAGAATTAAACTATTAGAGTATTTTTCCTATCAAAAATTACATGACATTTTTCTACTATAGCCTTTTACTAATTTATGGCCAGCAGGATTTGGTTTGAAGATCGTTTGTAAACATGCTTTGTGTCCTCAACAATACACATGTCTTTATCTGATGCTCATTTTGAGCCTCGAATGATGATCTGATGAGTTGAATCAGGTGTGTCTGATGAGGAAGACATACAATATGTGCAGTGTTGAGGAAACCCTGATCACCTACTGAATGAGCCTGTTACATTTAAACCTTTTTTCTTGTTTCATTGACTTTTTGCTAAACTGACTTTTAAAATAAAGTGTTATTGATCATTCACCTGTTGTCTTTTGTTGAATGGGCTTTAAAATGCATCTTCACCTTAAATATTATAATTGAAGTGTGCTTTGTATCTGATATGGGGTCGGAGCTCACAGCTGCTGGTAAATAGACTGAAGCTCTCAATCACTGATGAGATGATTGAAGGAAACCTGCGGATGAAGTGCTTGATTAAATGAACTGAAGTCACTTGTGATCTCGGTTTGCTCCGTAACAGTCCATGTGAACTTTGTTTGCTCTGGTAAGACATACTGTATATGAATTAGAATATTTGTGTAGTCATATATATATATATTTAGGAATTGAGTTTATGTAAAAATCCATTTTTGGTAAGTTACTTAATGTTATAAATTTAAAAATTGCACACAAAAAAAGGCCAAAAACCAAGCTAGTTTGCTTTGTTGCTGAATAAACTGACCAATTCTTTCACAATCACTGCCATTGATTTTTATACACTGAAAAAGAAGAGCTGTGTATTGTATTAGATGCCAGTGTTTATGCTGCAGTGATTTTTAATGTCATGCTGCTGTCACAGTGTCTGGGCTTATGGCGCACAAACGGGTTGCAAGATCCCCAACATCCCACCTGAGAGCTCAGGACTGCTCAGGTACTGACCACACACACCGTCAGCATGCGAGGCAGACCGTGCACAGGCTGAGTTTGTGTTTGTCTGTGTGTCTCAGAGATGCTGAACTCTGTGATTCTGCCTCTGTGTCCTGATGAAAGCACTCACAGCTCCTCACACAGGACCTCCAGAGAGGAGCGCAGAGACCTCACCAGCTCATTACAGGTGCACAAACCCCCATCACCCCAGGTTTTGATATCACTTTCATATTAGGTGCTTATTTTATTCTCCAGTTCTCATTACTATAGCCTATATCACACATACTGCCTTTACCGTATCTATTTTACTGCCTTTTTATTTATATAAAATTATATTTCAGGATTCCAAAATTAAAAAAATTATTAAATGTTGTTGGTTTTTATTATTATATTAATATTGTTATTACTTCATAATTAACATATTAAATTGTAGATTGTATATTAGACTTTGAGACCTCCTGGGGAAGAAAAAAAAAAAATATATATATATATATGATGAATATATCTTATTAAATTGTTGGAACCTCCTCAAAACCACATAGTACATCTCAAGGGGCATGTCACAAACAATATATAAAATATTCCTGTTTAATATTTGTTTGTTTAATATTTTAGGACCCCTTTGAAATTGAGTAGGCTATATATCTCTAGGGCTTTTTCTTTCACAGGAGCAGCTTCTAGAGAAGGACCTCCACATCTCCAGACTACAAGATACTCTGACCTCGGAAAGAGAAAAGGTTCATCTCTCTCATTATATGTTAATAACATGTTTAACTTAATAACTGCTATAATAAGGTGAGGGGAAACGGAAATCTCTCTCTGTCTGTCTGTGCGTGCAGTGCGCGCGGCTGCAGGGTCGCTGTCACCAGCAGGGGGCGGAGCTGAAGCGTCGAGAGCAGCAGATCCAGCGCATGAGAGAGAAACTCTCGCAGCTCGCCGACAGACACAAACCCCGCGGCGCCTGTGAGACTCGAGTCTGACCTCTTGGTCAGTGTTGGGGAGAAACTGCTCGCATGTAACAGAATTACGTAATTTAATTGTAATCAGTTACAGTTACTGAGAAAATGTAAATTACAGTTACTTCTGAAAATATTAACGATTACAAAGGGGGTTACATCTGAATTTCTCACTCTTACATACAGATTTAATTGATTAAATTACATTGACTGCTCTAAAATATGAGACACCAATGTTTCAAGAATTTAGGACACAGAATAGGACATGTTTATTCAATAACTGTTTTATTTCCTATTTGGGTTTATGTATGCTTTATTTTTTTAAGAAACTTTGAATTTTTACATCATCTGAAAGCTGAATAAATAAGCTTTCCATTGATGTGTGGTTTGTTAGGATCGGACAATATTTGGCCGAGATACAACTATTTGAAAATCTGGAATCTGAGGGTGCCAAAAAATCTAAATATTGAGAAAATCACCTTTAAAGTTGTCCAAACTAAGTTCTTAGCAATGCATATTACTAATCAAAAAATTACTTTTGATATATTTACAGTAGGAAATTTACAAAATATCTTCATGGAACATGATCTTAACTTAATATCCTAATGATTTTTGGTATAAAAGAAAAATTGATAATTTTGACCCATACAATGTATTTTTGGCTATTGCTACAAATATACCCCAGCGACTTATGACTGGTTTTGTGGTCCAGGCTCACAAATAGATATGCAAAGATTTTATTTCAAAAACAGTATCATAGCTATTAAACTATTTTCTTGTCATGATGTTAAATCCGCATTTAACCTAGGAATGACCTAAAAGCAAAAAGAGGTGCTAAAGTTTGATTTTGTGGTGACTGTGCTTTAAAATTAATGAAATTATTACATTCTTAATTCAAGTGACGAAGGCGTTTGAAAGTCTGACCATAGTGTTGAGTAGGCTGCTATAGTAAGGTTAACCCTGCCTGCTTTAAATGTTTGAAAATTATTGACAGTTGAGTACATTTATAAATGTAGAAAAGTAATCAAAAAATAATCAAATGTAGTCAGTTGCATTACTTTATTAAAGTAACTGAAATAGTTACACTACTTAATACTTTTTAAATAGGGTCATCTGTAATCTATTACATTTCCAAAGTATCGAATTCCCAACACTGACCACAATTCTGTCCTTTCACCTTTCTGTATTTATTTACATATTTGTCCTAGTTAACTGACAGTAATTTATTGTAAATGAGAACCATAATGTGCTACTATTTCTAATTGGTTTATAATTTATACTATACACAAACTCTTTATTATATGAAACCCACAAAACATTTCACTGTATTAGTTTCATTGTCCAATGACTGCATGATATTCCCTGTCAATAGCCATAGAGATAATAAATGTGTTGCCAAAGCAGACAGGACGGAGAGAGCCTGGCTTCAAGACAGCAAGGGCTGATGGGAGGTACGACAAACTGTGCAAACTGCTTATACCTATCAGAAACATTTGTTTTATTACCAATATGGTGCACTGACGAATCATGCATGTGTATAATCGTAAACCGTTTGACTTGTAGCACATTTAATGCAAAATGTGTGAAAAGAGAAATAATGGAAAAATGACCCAAAAAAACGAGGTGGCTCGAGCGCTTTGTGTCCCCCTGCAGGACAGAAGAAGCACTGCGGCTGCTGTTGGACCGAAGGGAAGCCGAGCTCAGAGAAGCCATGAAACTACGACACGGCCTCACCACACTTCTGCACATGCTCAGAAATAACATGGAGCAGGTGAGAGAAACAACTGTGCGTTCACTGCAGATTTCCTGTGAAAAGGTATGGCTACGTCCCACCTTGTAACCATAAACTGTGCACCAAAAGTATATACTTAACTGGTAACAGGCAAAAACATACTACTACATGAGTATGAATTGTGCATCGTATATCCAAATCATTTTAATTAGACACTACGAGACGACAACAGTAGAGAACTGGAAGATGAGACAGACAACGCTCTGGTCCAATCAGAACGGAGCCTTGGTGATCATGTGACCGGAGGTGTGGTCCAGGAGTGGACGCAGGTCCAGAAAAGACTCTGGGAGCTCATGTCAAAGAGTAAGAGCTGTGTGTTTTGAGACTGACAGGTTAGAAGAGGCCTTACTGACTGACTTCTACATGTGTGCTCAGGTCCTGTTGCTCAAGGAACAGACCAGGAGAAGCTGCTGGCTCATCTGGAGGAGGAGCTGGAGCAGAGCAGACAGCTGATCCGAGCGCAGCAGCAGTTACTGCAGGTCAGGCACCGGAGCTGCGGTCACCTCAGACCTTCTGTTTAGTGCAGTAGCTAGAAGTGCTCTCTCTCAGGACAGTGTGACTGCGCCCCTCCCCGCTGTCCTGATGGACTGCTACTATCTGGAGGAGTGGGAGCGGCTGCAGGACCACTGGGAGGAGTTTAACAGGCAGAGGCGGAGCTTCCAGCAAGAGAGGCAGGCCTTCACTGAAGCTGCTATCCGACTGGGTCACGAGGTGAGAGAAACGCGTGCCGATTTATGCGCGTACGTGTGTTTCTCTCTTGATCGTCTTTTTTGCATGTGTTTTTAAGATTTTTAATGATGCATGAAGTCAGTTCTCCTCACTGGGGTCCGGGCCTCTTCCAACGGGGCCGCAAAATAGTTATTTAAAATGAGATAAAACAAGCTTTAAAATAAGATAATACAATAAGAACAAAAGTCATTTTAATTCACCACCTCAAGGGTTTTCAAGTTCTTGAAAAACCTGGGTATATGAGGGACGTTTGAAGGTGTGATTTCTAGAGCAGGAAAAGTCATGGGGATTGATAAAATATAAAAATTATGGACATTTTTCTAATTTTGTCAAGCTGTAAAATATTGCATCAGGTGGAAATTGAGGGAGAAAAAAATGTTTGGTAATTAAAATGGTAAACCCTAAATAATTCAGGAACTGTGGAATTAAGTTATTTAATTTATTAAAAATATGTTATTGTTATTATAAAACTCATAATGTTTAAATTCAAATTCATACATTTTAAATGACACTTCTAGTTTCTGAAAATGTAGTTAGAAAATAAGTAGCTTTGTCATTATAGCAAAAATCACTCCATAAATCCCTCAATTTACAGACCACAAAAAACATTTTGAAGATTTATTAAATTGCTTTTTGCTACAGCAACAGTTTATAGTGGCCACCAGGGGTTTGTCAAACATAAAGTATCATAAAAATAGTCCATCTATCATATGAGCTGCTTGATAACTTAATTTTCCTTTTTAGTTTCCACAGAAAAAAAAATAAAGCATATGGGTTGCATAAATGGTAATGGAATTTATTTTGGATGAATTACTCCTTTATCATCCTAATTGTCCCCAGCAATTAATCTGCATGTGTGTTTCAGAGATGTGAGTTTGAGCGGCAGAAGGCGTCCCGTATGATGTCCGACTTCTTCAGTCTTTCTCCTGTCAAGAAAACCTCACAGTGGAACAGGAGAGAAAGCACAGTGCTCGGCGACCTACGTACACACACACACACACACACACACACACACACACACAACACAGAGATCATGTTTACAGAACTAATATCACACTGTAATACAGCAGTGCGTGTGTGTGCAGGTGCAGCCATACCGGAGCAGCTCTCTCTGTCTCCATGTGCCACACCATCATCTGAGGGGTCAGAGGTCATGCCGGGGTCCCGTCTGAACATGGTCATGACCCCCAACACCCCTGAGCTGTACTCGGCTCTTAAACTGCCCTACTACAGGTCTAATGTCTGACACTGTACCTCATGAACCACTCATGTCAGAGCACAGTTGAACTCAACAGTGTTATTTTCTGTCTCAGGTCAGAACGGATCCTTCAGTCTCCTGATGAGCGCAACACCAACTGGCCCTTTTAGTTTACACACTTCAATTTCATGAGCTGGAAATATTGTGGGGGGGTTTTCTTGAAGAATCAGTGTCTTCAAAGATACATTTTTGAAAAAAATTAAATAAAGGTATGCCATATGTATAGAATTGCCTTGTCTTGTTTTTTTTCTTCTTACATATTAACATCTATGTTTACAGTACTATATTTGACGCCGAAGTCCACAAATACTTCTCAGTGGGTTTTTTTTTTTTCAATTTGTTGAAAATGTGCTCACCCTCATGCCATTCAAGATGTGGTTGAGTTTGTTTCTTCATCAGAAACGTAGCATTACATCACTTGCTTGCCAGTGGATCCTCTGCCGTGAATGGGGGCCGTCAGAATAAGGGTCCAAACAGCTGATAAACACATCACAATAATCCACAATCTAGTCCATCAATAAACATCTTGTGAAGCCAAAAGCTGCATGATTGTAAAAAAACTAATTAATCATCAGGACATTTTAACTTCAAACATCACTTATGGCCAAAATATATGAGTCCATAATTCATAATGACACTTCATCCAGTCAATGGCACCCATTCACTGCAGAGGATCTATTGGTGAACAATGGGGGAGGTAATGCTACATTTCTCCAAATCTGTTTTTGTACGAAGATACAAACCCATCTACACCTTGACGGCCTGAGGATGACTACATTTGTAGCAAATGTTCATATTTGATTGAACTATTACTTTAAAATAAGAATATTAATTCCACTATAATATTTTTGCTATAAGATATAAGGATCGTAATGAAAGGTTGAACTGAGTTCTTAGGAGTGTTTTTCATAAAACACTTTGCAAGTTGCTCCAAATTGTTATTATTGCAATTTGACATAGTTTTTTGTTTTGTTTTTTTGCCAGTCTTACAGGTTCTCTTTTAACTTCCTATAATAGGCTATTTCATATTTCAAAAACGCGGTCTTCTCCAATCAGTGTGAATAAAGAGCGGGCTCTCGTAGTGACAACTTTCCCCATATGGTCTTACACGAGCAACTCCAGTCCACAGTTTAAAAGTATTCTTACTTAATTTCAATCTCCTCTGCCAATCGTTTTTGTTTCAGAGGACACTTGGCAAACTCTTCGTGTCCTAATTGGTCTCCTGCCGTGACGTCCGCCCTTTAAAACCCACGCGTGCTCAGCGCGTGCTTTTCTCTTCTCGGCGCATGGATCCTAGAAATCAGCAGTTTAAGGTCTGGAAGGACTACATGGGTCTGGCGGATCTGGTCAGAGGCATGAAGCGGCGACGACCAGAGCAGCCAGACGCGGCCGATGACACCGCCGCCGCCTCCGCTTCCGCTTCCGCCCCCGCGCTCCTGGAGTCTCCAAGCGGCCCGACGCGGGCGCACGGGACCCTGACGGCGGAGAGAAGAGACCCGGAACGCGGCAAGAGCGCCAGTAGCAGCAGCAGCCCACCTGAGAGGAAGTTCTGCAGCTTCTGCAAACACAACGGAGAGAGCGAAGCCGTGTTCACCTCACACTACTTAAAAGACCGCGCCGGAGCCGTGATGTGCCCGTACTTGAGCCAGTACGTGTGTCCCCTGTGCGGAGCCACCGGAGCCAAGGCGCACACCAAGAGATTCTGCCCGTTCGTGGACAAAACCTACAGCTCCGTGTACGCCAAATCAACATGGTGAACCGGACGTTTCTTCTGACCCGTAGAAGATCTGGCCACGGTAGACCAGAAGTGCATTTTTACAAGTGGTTTTAATATTCAAGTTTTAAATTTTTTTTATTGTTCGATCCATAATGGCTTGTGTGTAAGTTTGCATGCATGTGTGCTTTTTGGGGTTTGATTTTTGCACGCTTTTGTTTGATTTGCACATTTCTTGTCTTCCTCTTGTGTGCAGTGGTGTTTTTTTTTTTTAATTTTCACTCATTTGGTTTTGTCTTTGAACAAACTTGTATACAAGCCAATAGGCTCGCTACAGGTGCAACCACGTGTGACTTAAATCTTTTTTTTAATTTTACAAAAAAAAAAAAGTATTTTGTGATACTCTTTGGTGAAATATAAACCCTTTTAATGTTATTGAAGTGTGTTTTTTCTCTTTAAAGCTGCCTATATTTTGCATTAATATTTGACATCAATCTTCTGTTTTTATTTCTCTATTTTTACTACATTTTGGAGAACCTGATCATCAGGTTTTGTTTGTGGCATCATGTACATTTGTTTAAAATTATGATGTTTACTTTGAGACAAAAGAAAATGAACACTAGAAACATGTTAAGTCAACTTTTGAAACGTATGTGTACATATCACAGCACTTCAGCTAAAACTGGTTCAGTTTGACCATTTTTGATGTCTAGTTTTACAAAACATGATTTCACAGAATCAAACGCACACTGCAACAACCAGAAAGAGTCATTTTATTTATGCAGAATGTGTTCTGAACAGGAATTTGGACTGATTTTATGACTGGAACTTTGAAGACCGGTTGCTAAGGTTATGACCCTTCAGTCTAGGGGTCACAACCCTGTGATTGACAGAATTACAATGTTTACTACTTTGCTTGAACCTCCTAAGAAAAGTGTTAACTTTGGCTTACTAAAACAGAGCAACTCTATGCATGTTGTACTTTTGCTCTTAGACACAGACTTCTAACAAGTGTAACTGAACAGCTGTGAACAAGTGCCTGCTATCGGAACCCATCAGTGCAAATTATTTATTGATCTTTCCTTTGTCTTTTTTTTTTTTCTGTCCACTATATCGTGCAGTAAAATGCGTTCAGAATCTGTTGGCACTATGCCTATATTTCTGATTGTGGAGTGGAGGTTTTCTGCCTTGTTGCCCAAATCCGATCTTCCTGCGTGCGTCCATCAATAACTGACTGCAAGAAAACATAATTATGGTTTATGGTCAAAACTGTTCTTTACGGTTTTATTTAATAATGAACTTAATAGTGTAAACCACAAAATCAGAATTGTTTAAGTGCTCAAAACAAATCCTGACTTACTTCAGAGAGGCAATATCTCTGGTTAGGCCGCATACAAGCTCTGTGGCATCTTCCAGATCACAGGAGGCTTCTGAGATGGGGAGATCCTCCAAACTGAGCAAAATATAAACAATGAAAATGGCCAAAAACACCTTGCGCTGTGCATTAATGTTATGAACGGTAAAGTCTGAAATTTAACCCATTTCTGGAAACCTAAACAGACCTCCAGTAACATTCAAAGTCAATGGCTGTCACACTTGTCTCACCTCAGAGGGATGTTGTTGAGCTGGGAATCTGTCACCGAGTGCATGGATAAAGGGCTGGAAGGATCCGGTTCAGCGGCGGGACTCCGATGAGGCTCATGGGCGTCACTCGCTAAACTTACACGCTCCGTAAACGACTGAGGATACAACTCTGTTTTAGTAACTTAAAGGGATAGTTCACCCAAAAATGAAAAATCTGTCATTTACTCCCCCTCAAGTAGTTCCAAACCTGTATGAATGTATTTGTTCTGCTGAACACAAAGGAAGATATTCTGAAGAATGTGGGAAACAGAGCAGTTCTGGGGCACCATTGACTTCCATAGTATTTTTTTTTTCTTCTCCCTACTATGGAAGTCAATGGAGCCCCAAAACAGCCTGGTTACAAACTTTCTTCAGAATATCTTCCTTTGTGTTCAGCAGAACAAAGAAATTCATACAGGTTTGGAACTACTTGAGGGTGAATAAATGATGACAGATTTTTCATTTTTGGGTGAACTATGCCTTTAATGCTGACTTTAAAGGACATGTCAGAGTTTTGGATACCAAAACCTACACTGCAAATTTAAAACTAAAGTCAAATAAAAAATACCAATTAGTGGTTTTGGTATTTCAAAGGAATATACACACCAGTGACACCGGTTTGATGACAACCAACACTGATTTCTGTGTCAACTAATACTTTATTCTAGCCTTTTTCTCACCCAAAGCTATCTTATAGAAGTCGTATAGACTACTTTTATGGTGCTTTTATGACTTTTCTAGATCCTAAAAGCACTTCAGAGCACATTCTGCAGTATCTTCTTGAAATATGGCTTTGGAATGACTTGACTGTTTTGTTTTTTTTAAGTCAGGGGTGTCTAACCCTGATTCTGGAGAGACGGCATCCTTCAGAGTTTAGCTCCAACAAATTTGCACGGACGTTTCTTCTGAGTCTGAAGAGCTTGATTAACTGGTTCAGGTGTGTTTATTTAGGGTTGAAGCTAAACTCTGCAGGACAGTGGCCCTCCAGGAGCAGGTTTGGACACCCCTGCTTTAAGTGTACGTTCTTCATTCAAAAGAATAACTCACTTGCACATCTTCATTATCACCACCTGGTGGAGCTGCAGGTAAGGACAAACTCGAGGCGCTGTTGTTCTCACAGTCTGCCTTGTTCTCAGCTGTGACGGTGGGAGCAACCTGAGTAAAGTCAGGTGACTCACACTTATTTTCTGTCTCGTGGACTGCAGGAGGTGCACTGATGGTCTCATCGGCTGCGATATCCATGAGCTCCACACACTGTTCACTGGTGTGGTCACTGGTAGAGGCGTTCATGTCACATTCACACGGACTGCACTGCTTGATCTCGTCGCCTCCCGCTACGAGTTCTTCTCCAAATTGGTTAGCAACCGCAGAAGCGGATGGAGAGGCTTCATTGGCCTCTTTGGGAACTTCAAGTGAACCGGCTATCACAACCTCTTCTTGAGCTGAAACATCAGTTGAGTCCTTGCAAACTTCAGCAAAATCTACAGGTACTTCAGTACCAATCTCAGTTGCGACCTCATTGCTATCTTCTCTAACGTTGCTTTCAGTAGCATTTTGCTCCATGCATTCAGTGTCATTTTGCTCGAGAGTGTTTAGAGCATGGGATGAGATTGCATTATCAGTTTCATGAGTAACAGGCTCCCTTGACATGCATTTCACCAGTATCTGAACTTCATTCCCATATTGCACATCAGGCTGCTCCAGTTCCTCTTGTACAGGTGTATCCTCCATTGAGCAAGAGGTTGAGAAGGAGGGCACTGAAACCTCTAACTCAGCAACTCCCTTTTCGTCACTCGTCATGACCTGATCTGCATTAGTAACTTGCTCCATCTCGTTCTCCTGGCTTCCTTCAAACACATTCCCTCTAGTCGGCTGTCCCTTGAGCATCTTCTTCCTTCCTCCAAGCCTGCACATTCCCATCCTCTTTCTTGTTTTCCTCTTTACTAGAGGATCTGCAGAACCTGCATCTTCAGGCATCTGAATCTGGTCATATGAGGTCTCCTCTACGATGCCCGAAGACCCTAATTGTTCATCCATCTTGGGTTCAGTGTCCTCGTGTGACAATTCTCTCTCTTGATGCTCATCTGGTGGTAATTCAGAGTCGCAGTCATCTGGGACCTTCTGAGATTGATGATTTGAATTTCTTGTGATTTCACGCTCTTCATCATCCAGCTCTATGTTGAGCTGATCTACATTAATAGCTTCTGTATTCAGAGGTCTAGAGAGAGTGTGCTTGTCGCTGTTGTCGAGTTCTGGGGTTTGTACTGTGATCGCTACAGTTTGTTCAATCCCATGAGAGACCTCAGGTGGATTTCCAAGCTCATCATTATCATCATGGCTTGTTTTCTCTTCCAAGGAACAGCACGGATCTACAGGGAATTCTGTTGTGTGAGTGACTTGTAATGTGCTCTGTCCAGGCTGATGTTCATCCAGCTTGTCTGAGCACAATGCATTGTGGGAATTGTCGTTTTCTGATTCTGGTGTCAGAGTCTAGACATTAAGGTAAAATGAATCAACAAATATAACAGCATAGTGACATCAAAACATATTGTAATTTCTTCAAAATGTTTGTAATCAAGAGGGAACTCACTTGATTTTCATCTTCACACTGGTTTGTTTCTTCAGTGCTTTTCTGTCGTTTTGCTCTGGTTTGCGTCCTCTTAGGGGGTTTGAACTCTGCCAAAAGACATTTAATAGCATCAGCATGTTTACTGAAAAATTAAATATGTAATATAACTCTAATCAAGCTGGTAGTATGAATGACTGATAATTATGTTTACATGGGTACAAGGTGGGCTACCTGTTGTCTTTGATTTTCTTTTGCCCATTGTTTTAGTTCAGATTCAACTAAATGAATAAAAGTCACAAACATGTTAATGGCACACTTGACGCTATTAATTTACATACTGTAGATTGTTTGTTTACATGTATTAATATATTTTTCCTCTAAACCAATTTTGTAAAATAAGTTCTTATAACCAATTATAAATCACTTTAACATATCAAATAAACCGTTTAAACCCGTTGTAAACAGCACTTAATTAATTTGACAGACATTACACTGTCAAGTCAAATAAGCGCGCGAAAGATTCGTGACGCTATTTCATATTTAGTAAACTATTTCTGCACATTTTCTCAGAGAATACAAACTATAACACGACAAACCATCATAAAGTGTAAAATATGATTTAAAATCTCAATACATAGACACGCTGACGGTTGAACTACAGGTGCTGTGCTGTGCTGTGGGGCGTTCCCGCGTGCCGTAAAGCGCGAGCCTCTGTCGTTGCTATGGGAAACCTGGCGAAAAGCAGGAAGTGCTGGAGCTACAGTGACAGCAGTGCAGATTTGTGTTTATCTCTGTGTTTATGACACTCTGGTGCAGAAATTTAATGACAGGCAGCTTGTTCTTCTCAACGAAACAGATATTTACCACGTAACCCGCCCTTGGAGGAACATATGATCAAGGTATCGCGTTCAAATTGTTAGTAAATAGAGTCTGATGGAAGAATTAGCCTTCCCGCTAGCAGAGACTTTGACTGAATTAGTTGTTTACTTTATGATTTATATTGTGAATGATCTGATATTCATTTTATGGCTTCCTTTCGCTTTGCCTCCAATAGTTTTGGTACGAAATCAGCCAAATATGTGCTTTGGATTAACCTGTTTAACCTGTAAACACTAGCAGGTTAAGTACCGTTGAAACATTCGCTATTGAGCTTAGTCTGTTAATGTAAGGTGACGGAGCTATGGGAGAAATATTCAACTATTAAATATGTATATTTGGCCGTTGATTATGTCTATGCATTGATTATGCAAATACAGACGTAATGATTTAGGAATGCGCCATGACGCCACTCTCTTTCTGCTGTGGTTGGTTGTGGAGTGATTGAAAGGCTGATGCAGTGGCTGCTTTGTAGTTTTGTTAATGAATCTTTATTTTTCTCACTCCAGGTTTGAAGGACCTGCGGAGAAAATGAGTCGAAGCCGGAACCCTCCGCAGAAGGGCCAGGGGGCCGCCAAGGCCAAACAGGTAACAAACCAGATGAGAGACAGGACTCGTAGAGGAAATGTCATCTTTGAAGTCAGCATGAAATGAAATGGAAAATCACCCTATTTATTTTCTAAATGCCTGTTATAGATCATATTGTGAATTACTCATCTGTGCATGTGTTTTTTTTGTTTGTTTTTTTTGTTTAACTTTATAATGTTTAATGATTTGTGGTGATGTAACTAGGACTTTTCCCAACATTTAGTGCGCTAAAACTGCATTCACTTTTGAGTGCCACACATATAGGTTCATAAAATGCTTTTGAATCTATAAATCAGTTTTGAGGGTTATTATTGTAAATTAAAACTAAAAACTATTAAAAATTGAAATAAAATTTACTTTTTTTTTATTCATGCAATATTAAAATGTCATCTTTGAAGTCAGCATGAAATGAAAAAACCTATTAAACCTATTAAAAAATGACACTTGAAATAAAAAACATTAACCAAAATAAAAAATTGCTACATGCTAGTCACAAAGGCAAAATTTCTAACTGTTCTTTACTTTAACCTGAAGTACCATAATAAAGTAATAAAAGAAAAATTGAAAGAAAAATTAAAACATTTATAGACATATTAAGTGAAATGTAAATGTGTAAAAATGCTTTTGAATTTGCAACAGTTCATATGTAATGTTCAAACAAGCTATGAATATTTACATATACAGACAAAGAATGACACACAACAAAATGACTAAAACTTTATTTAAAATGAAAATGAAATGAAAATATAATGTAATTCAAAATATTGATAAAAACGAAAATAACACCGGTTCTCCCTCCTCACATTTAATCAGATGGGACTGCTGCTGGATTTGGCTCCTGACGGCGGGCTGGATGACTCTGGAGGAAATGATGAGGAGCTGGAGGTGGAGCTTCTGGCATTGATGGGAGGAGGAGGGAGGAGCGGACCAGCAGGCAAAAGACCTGGAGGAAAAGGTGAGGATGTTATGTATTTATGCCGTATACCAGCAGCAAGACAAACCTTGATCCCTTGGCATTTGCCCTAATCTTTCTGTCTTTTTTGCATCATGTAGCTCCGGTGCCCATGGAGGACATTGAACGGATGGCAGCGCTTTGTATGAAAGACCTGGACGAGGAAGGAGATGACGATGGTGATTTGGAGAACGACGCTGATCTCTTGGTAAGACAAAACCCTTCTTGTCTTTACATCACTACAGGTGGCACATCAGATGTGATCTTTCGCTCAGATACAGGTTTTACAAGTCGTTTTATGTGTTTCAGGCCGAATTGAATGAGGTTCTGGAAGACGATGAGGAGCAAGTGGTCAGGAAACCTCCTCCGTCACCGGTGCCTCCTCAACGCTCGAATGCAGTGCCCGCATCCCAGAATGCACCTGACAGCCTGGAGGCTCGCCTGCAAGAGCGCTTGGACATGTACCAAACGGCCATTACCAACGCCAAGGCCGTGGGGGAGACCAGCAAAGCACGGCGATACGACCGCGGACTGAAGGTGGGACATTTCCAAGACTAGAGCACCACCCACATTGACTTTTTGATGGCCGATGATAGTGTCTTAGAGCACATGTCTTCAGCCCACTGTCCTCCAGAGTTTAGCTGCAACCCTAATCAAACACACCAGAAACAGCTAATCAAGCTCCTCAAGACTGCTTATAAATACACAGGTTGGAAATAAACTTTGCAGGACAGTGGGTCCCCAGGAGCAGGGCTGAAGACCTCTGTCTCAGAGAGCAGGGTGGCCAGTGTAACGGTGATATATGATATCATCAGACTATTTCATTTAACAATAATAAATCACACAAGCCTAACAATTACTGCAATTTATTTGACACAATATTTACTATAATAATTAGAAATAAATAATTTGAAAACCCATCATTTTGAAGAAAAAAAAACTTTTAATCTTTAACATTTAAACTTGATTTTAAATTCATTTAGATTAATTAATCTGTAAAATAAATAACTTGTACTATATTTTATGTAGAATATATTTACATGGTTTGTATGTATTTTTATATTTTACTTTTACTACATTTTTACTAGACTATATGGCAATTAGTGCTGTCAAACAATTAATCGCGATTAATCGCATTCAAACGTTTTTGATTACATAATATATGTGTGTACTGAGTATATTTATTATGTGTATATACAAATACACACACATACAGTATATATTTTGAAAATACTAACATGAATATATTTACATTCACATAATTTATATTATACATAAATATATTTAATATATAAACAGCATATTTTTCTTAAATATATGCATGCATGTGTGTGTTATCAGTCAAACAGAAAAAAGGACTGACTGTTTGTAATGTATCAGATGGTGATCAAGTCATATATCACCAATAGCAATGTATTGTATGCATCAGGAGTCCGAGACATTACAAAATTTTCATTTTTTCCTCATGTCTGAGGATTTCCAAGCGGTTAGTAACACATTTTCTGTTTTTAGACTCTACAGTCTATGCTGACGTCAGTTAAAAAGGGGAAGCCCATCAATGAAGATGAGATTCCTCCTCCTGTGGCCACTGGTGGAAAACCCTCCGCTGCTCCGCAGGCTGAGCCAATCACAGAGCAAGAAAAACCTGCTCCAGCAAACACGCCACCGCAGACGGCCAACGTCAAGCCAGTTGCTCCATCCAAACCTCAGCTGCTACAGCCTCCGTCACAGAGAGCGATGGCCGTGACGCCAGATACACCAGCCATATCACCCCTGACACCCGGCCAGCCCAGCGCTCAGCACTCAGGTACACACACACACACACACACGCTCACACTGAAGCTGTTACTGTACACATTGTCATGTGTGTTTGTGTGTTTCAGAGCTCAAAGCGAGTATATTAAGCAGACAGAGAGAGTATAAGCTGGCAGCCTTAAAGGCCAAACAGAGCGGAAACACTGAACAAGCCAAACAACTCTACCAAGTGTCCAAGGTGAATGAGTTTTGCCAGTTCATGATCATCAGGTCTAATTTGGGTCACAAAGTCACACATTTACACTCATTTCTTTGGTTCCCTATGCA
Source organism: Onychostoma macrolepis (assembly GCF_012432095.1). Taxonomy (NCBI): domain Eukaryota; kingdom Metazoa; phylum Chordata; class Actinopteri; order Cypriniformes; family Cyprinidae; genus Onychostoma; species Onychostoma macrolepis. The sequence continues at coordinate 10,727,915 of NC_081155.1, forward strand.
TTTTATTTATGTGCAGTAACATTCAAAAGTTTGCAGTCTGTACGATTATTTAATTTGAAAGAGATTAATACTTCTATTCAGCAAGAATGCATTAAATTGATGAAAAGTGACAGTAAAGACCAGGGTTATTGGTTATTACAGATAAACTGGATAAATAATAAACTAAAATGAGAAAAAAATTGTACTTAAAAAATAAAATAAATGTTAAGTGAGAGAAAATATAAAAACATAAACTTATTGTACTTAAGCTAGTTGCCTAGGCAAGATTTCTCATTTTCATTTAGTTTATCTTGATATGCTAATACTTAAATAAAAATGAATAAAAACTATAGAGACATATTTAAAAAATAACTGATAAAACTAATAAAAACAGACAACAAAATTACTAAAACCTTAACAAAAATAAAAATGGAAAATATCAAAATAAAAGCTAACTCAAAATATTATGAATAAACTCGATGATACTAAAATAACACAGGTAAAGACATTTAGAATGTTACAAAAGATTTCTGTTTTAAATAACTTCTATTATTTTGAACTTTATGGTTATCAAATAAACCTGAAAAAAATGTATTACAGTTATTAATAGAAATATGAAGCACCTCAACTGATTTCAACAATGATAATAATAATAATAAACATTTCTTTAGCAGCAAATCAGCATGTTAGAATGATTTCTGAAGGATCATGTGACACTGAAGACTGGAGCAATGATGCTGAAAATTCAGCTTTGATCACAGCAATAAGTTACATTTTACAATATATTCTCATAGAAACCAGAACAGACTTAACTGAAAAATATTAAAACATATACTGACCCCAAAAGTTTGAACAGAAGTGTCGGTGTGTTATTGTGGATTGTAGATTTACACAGCACTAGGTTAACCAACAATTAACAACTGAGAAAATGAACTTTCCCTTGCTCTCCGTCTCTCCCTTTCCTCACAGAGATTAGACTCAGTGGTGGAGAGTGTTGACAGAGGGGAGATTGTGGACATCAGCTCACTGCCGCCCCCTCCTGGTACAGCTTTACCTCACAGATCTCCACTAGCCTCCGTTACATTCTGATCAGTTCAGTGTGAGTTTGATGACAGTGTCTCTGTCTTTCAGGAGAGGTTGAAGTGCCCCGCTCTAACCCTCCCCAGCTGTCCTCTAAACCAGCCGCCCCTCCTGCTGCCCCCACTGCTGCCCCAGACACAGGTGAGAGTGTGTGGGTTAATGTGACGTCCCACTCACACATCAAACACAGACATCAGTTATATGTGTGTGTGTGTGTGTGTGTGTGTGTGTGTTTCAGCTCTCTCTGCTCCCCGGAGCGTCGCCGAGGCCTTACAGCAGCGCATGGACAAATACAGAGAAGCGGCTGAGAGCGCCAAGAGCAAAGGAGATGACCGCAAAGCTCGCATGCACCAGCGCATAATCAAGGTAACACATGCCAAGACTCACTTAAATAAAAGAGCAGGTGCTGTTTCATTAACCTCTCATGTGTGTGTGTGTGTGTGTGTGTGTGTGTGTGTGTGTGTTCTTGACTTCAGCAATATCAAGACGCCATTAAAGCTCATAAAGCTGGACGGCCTGTGAATTTGGCAGACCTTCCTGTTCCACCAGGTAACGCTTGTTTACTTGTTTCTAGCGAGAGCCAAACTTCTGACAAATGTCTTCATGAATATAGTAAAACGTCTTGCATGTGCCTCACCAGTGAGAAAGGTTAAAAATGTACCAGATAATGTGTTAATTAAAATCTAAATATATCAAGAGGTGTTTGTAAATGTTAGAGCATGGTGTGCTGATTATTTATAAGTAAATAAGTAATTTAATTATACACACTGCTGTTCAAAGTTTGGGATCCGTAGGACTTTTTTTAATGTTTATGAAAGTCTCTTCTGCTCACCAAGACTGTATTTATGTGTTAAAAAATACAGTAATACACACTGAAAATACTCCAGTCTTCAGTGTCACATGATCCTTCAGAAATCATTCTGATATACTGATTTGCTGCTCAAGAAATGTTTATTATTATTATCATTGTTGAAATCAGTTGTTGATTCATATTTTTGTGGAATTTTTTTTTTCCCCACGATATTTGATGAATAGAAAGTCCAAAAGAACAGCATTTATTTGAAACTGAAATCTTTTGTAACATAAATACCTTTACTGTCACTTTTGAGCAATTATATTATATATAAATATATTATATATTAAATTAACAAAATTAAATTAAAACATTCTGATACTAAATGGCAGTGTGCATTTATAATTATGTAATTAAATTAATTATAGTGTATATAAAACGGATACAGTGTAGTTACGGTTATTGTTTCTGCACAGAATAAATGTAATTTTTATTTTATTTGTTTTTAGTTTACAATTCAGTCTTGTTTTCTTGCGGTTCTGAGAAAAAGTCATAATTGCAAGATATAGGGGTTTATGAGAATAAATAAAAAGTCTGACTTTTTTGCAATTTAGAGCTTACTTATCATAGTTCTGTATTTGTTTTATTGTCATGGATTAAATAAAAATATTTTATAAAGTCATAGTGACTTTTTATCTCACCATTCTGACTTTTTTACTTAGAATTGTGAATTTACATGTCAGGATTTCATAGTAGATAGTTTGTACACCTCATTTTTGACATTGTTAATGTTTGTGCATGTCAGGTTGTCCTCCGCTGCAGGGCACTGAGGGCGGCGAACAGAATTTTATGGGTGTCCTGGAGACAGCCATGAAGCTGGCCAATCAGGACGCAGATGCCGACGCAGACGAAGAACCACAGAAGGTAGCGTCAAAGTTCAGCAGAACCTCTAGAAACTGTGCTTCAGATTCTTCATCTCTCTGTGTCTGTGCAGCCATCAGCTCAGCCTGCCGTTCAGAAATCCAGAGCTCCCGCTCCTCCGAAATCCTCGTCGGCTGCAGGGACGCCCACCGGCTCCACCAACGCCTCCAAACTAGGAGGGAAAGGTAGATGTGTGTTTATATATCGGCATTAACGCGTACGCACTGTTGTGTGACGTGTGTTGTTGTGCAGCCCAGCAGCAGCTGAATTTCCTGACGATGCGCAGGCAGCAGTTCGTGAAGGCTGCGCTGCGCTCTAAAGAGATGAAGGACATGCAGGGAGCCACTCAGCACTTGAGACACGCCAAAGGCCTCGAGCCCATGATCTCTGCCGCCAAGGCCGGACTTCCTGTTGACATCACCAAGGTTTGTGAATCAGCGATGTACCAAAAAGTAAAGCTTAGTTAGCGCTTCTCTGGTGCGCTCCTAGGAAGTTTGTATTTATGAGTTAGGAAGTTGTAATTAAGATGTCAGATGTGTTCAGGTCATTTTGGTTGGAGCAAAATGTACCTTTTCCATGAAAAATATAAAATAATGCACATCAGGTGTGCTTTTGCTTTGTTTTTATTCAGTTTATGAAAGTGCTATAAATCAAATTGTTACATATCCTATCGTAATTGGACAATACTATCCTATTTTGTACATGCAATTTAGCTACACTGTAAAAAATGACTGAATTTAACGGTAAAAGACTGTAAAAATGCTACAGTAAAAATCTGTTAAATGGTTAACGGTAAGTTCCCCTACTATATGCGGTGAAAAACTGTATTGGCCATAACGTTATTTTACAGTAGTATACCATTTTTGGAAGTGGAAAAAGAACATATAATTTACAGCTTATAACCATAAATTGACATTCCCAGAATTCCCTTTGTTACATTTCAAATGTGATGTTTTTTTGTTGAAATAACTGTTTCTTCTTAGTATTTTCTTATCAGTTTTGCACATTAGGGTTGTATGTTACACCTAATGTTGTTAAATTAATGTTTATTACATTATTTCAGTTTCGTGTGTGTTACCAGGATGGTGTTTAGTGTTTGTGTGAATGACATGTGCACCTTCTATAGGTTGATATTTAAAAGCTGCTTGTGATAGGCTTTGGTTTATCATGTGACTTTCTCATCACCACCTGCATTTGGTGGTTATCTGTATTACAGAGGTACAAAACAGATTTCAGTACTTCAGTAGGTTGGTATATTAACATTATATAAGTTAATGAAATTATGGTATTTAACTATAAATGTAAGTCAAAACCGTAAAACCTAAAATGTTGCAACAGTATTTTTTACAGTAAAATTCTGGCAACCACAGCTGCCGTTTTTTTTTTTTTTTTACAGTGTAGTTTTATATTAAATTAAAATAAATTTTAGTAGTTGTTAAATATATGCTCTGTATTACATTTGCATGTTTACTTAACTTGTCTTCATTATTTAATGTATATTTGAAGTTTTTATTACAGCCACCATTTAAATGTTTATATGTCATCGACGAATTGGAATAGAAACGTAATTTGATACGAAAACTGCCTCAAGTGCAATTTAAATGTTTGTATACAACTCAGTTTTTACTTGAGTCTTTATGTTCATGTAAATTTGATTAATTAATTGATTATATAAACTTTATTTTGGTTTTCAGCTTAATTACATTTATTTTGGTTTTGGTGTTTCATTAAGAAATTAATTAGGGTGCATATGTGTAAAGAGAGAAAGTGTTTGACACAGATCTCAGTGTGTGTGTGTTTTATGTATGGTGTGGTCTCTGGTGTCCAGGTGCCGGCCGCTCCGGTCAGTGAGGACGACTACAGACTGTCTCATTCACGCTCGTCTGCCCTCTCTCCGCACTCATCTGAGCAGTACACACAACTGATGGTGCAGCTCAAACAGCAGCATGAGGTTATTACACCGCACAGATCTGATCCATGTGAAGCGCACACTGAATTCAAGAGAAACACATGCTTTATTTACAATCTAATTGACTTTCTAACACTTGTTTCCAGAAATGCCTGGTGTACTCGCAGCAATTCACTCATATGGGGAATGTAGCAGAAACTGCCAGGTGTGTTTTCATTTATTATATTTAAATACAATAGGTGAAATTAAAAAATTGAAATAGGTGTGCGTTTTGCCTGATGAATCTGAAAGAAATTAATAGTTTTAAAAAAATGTTAAAGCTTAAATTCGTTAAAAAAATTTTTAATTCCTGTTTGATCACAGGAATAAATTACATTTTAAAAAATGCAAAATGTTTTTTTTTTTTCAAAAACATTAAAAAATCTTAACAGCCCCAAATCTTTGAATGGTAGTGTATGAATCAAAAACAGCCAGATTTGATAATATTTACCTAAACAAGCATTAAAAATGCTATTTTTATGCAAAACTGCTTTTGCTTTTTTACTTATTTAATATAAAAACAAATTACTTTTTTTTTTTTTTTTACACACATGAATGGTATAAATGAAACAAATTAATGTTTTTTTTTTTTTATTAATTCAAATATGTAATAATTATCAGTATCTAAATTCTAACCATAAATACTAACATAAGTATTAAATAAAAACATAATTTAGCCTTAAAGTATATTTGTTTGTGTGTTGGATAGTTTTTGCCTAGATTGTGGAGAATAAAAGCCCCCACATGGAGAGTAAAACCTGAAATGAACATTGTGGGAGCAGCAAACAGTCCTCATGAGGAAAACAGATTAATAAACATAGTAAATAAAAAATAAAAAATGCTGAGGGTTTGGTTTAAGGATTGCTGCCAAGCAAAGGTTATTAACTCAGTATAAAAATATTACAAGTAAATAGAAAGCCTCTGTGATAGAAAATATGTGTGTGTAGGTTTGAGAAGCTGGCTGAGGAATGCATGAGTAATATTGAAGTGCTGAAGAAAGCTCACGCTAAAGGAAGATCAGTTCCCAAATACCACACAGAGGAGCGCACCTTCAACACCGTCAAGTGAGAACATACACACACACACACACACACAACACATCTGTCAGTGCAGTCGTCCTGCAGATTCACTAAATGTCTTCATCTGTGTTTAGGATCAATCCTAACCTGACGTCTAATGACATGGTGCTGACCGTGGTGAAAGGAATCAACCTGCCCACTCCTCCAGGTGTGTGTGTGTGTGTGTGTGTGTGTGTGTGAACATGTGCCTGTGTGTGTGTTTGTGTGTCATAATGCTGTAAAAAGATGGTTTCAAATAACTCTGATTTGTCTCTGAAATACACTACCGTTGAAAAGTTTGGGGGATTTTATTTTTGTATTCATTTCTTCAAAAAATGTTTACTGACCCCAACCTTTTGAACATGAGTGTCTATATATATATATATATATATATATATATATATATATATATATATATATATATATATATAATAAAAACTTAATGAAATTCTGTGACAGAATGGCTACAAATGTTGTTTTCTTTGTTTTCTCCAGGAGTTTCAGCCAACGATCTGGATGCGAGTGTGCGCTTTGAGTTCCCGTTCCCCAGCGCGGTACACAACACTTTCACACTCTTCTACACACACACACACACACACACACACACACACATGCTATTGACATCTAACAGTGTGTTTGTTTCTTAGGAAGAAGCTCAGAGAGACAAAACCAGCACTGTGAGAAACACCAACTCTCCAGGTACACACACACACACACACACACGTGATCAGTGTGTTAAACAGGTGGCAGCATTAGCTGACAGTCTCTGTGTGTTTTCAGAGTTTAAGGAGCAGTTCAAGCTGAACATCAAGCGAGATCACAGAGGCTTTAAGAGAGTGGTACAGGCCAAAGGCATCAAGCTTGAGGTCGTACACAAAGGGTGAGACTCTTATTAATCGACACTAACACGTGCGGATCACATTCCACCCCAAAATGACATGACATTAGTAGTATTTTTCATAAGGAAAATTAAGATGATTCTCAATGCTGTCATTTTTTTCAAATGTTAAATTTAAAAAAATAAAATAAAATTAAGGAATTTAAAACAAATCAGCATAAGTTTTACTACAATTCAAATAATTATTAATTGAGATGAAATTGGTTTTAATAGTTAAATTAATAGTCCTAAAAATAAGCCTAGTTTTCTTTAGACAAAATAGTTTTCCACTTTTCATACAGGGTTGAAATATGGTGTCACTATCATTAGCAGCGACTCTAATAATCGCGTGTGTGTCCGCAGCGGTCTCTTCAAGACAGATAAAGTGGTGGGAAGTGCTCAGCTGAAGCTAGAAGCTCTTGAGAACCAGTGTGAGATCAGAGAGATCATTGACGTGAGTGATTCACACAAACGCGTGTCACATGCACACGAGCGCTGGTGTCCCATGAGGCTGTGCTGCCATTGCAGGTGTTGGACGGGCGTAAGGCGACAGGAGGGAAGCTGGAGGTGCGAGTGAAGATCCGCGAGCCGCTGTCTGGAGTTCAGCTGCAGCCGGTGACAGAGAAGTGGCTCGTCATCGACCCACTCACACCTTCACCGGAGAAGGACCGAGAGCGGGAGAAAAGCAGGGAAAAGGAACGGGTATGAGATGCCAATTACTGCTGTTTATATTACACACAGGATGTGTTCTTGCGTACAAACACAGCTGGACAAAAACTAAAAAAACATTTTCTTTTGCGCAGGCTCCTTCTCCAAGATCCAAACCCAGGAACGATCACGACAGGAACTCTAAACCAAGGTGACTCTAAAGCTGATCGTACAGCACTGATTTCCTGTCGCTCTGCGAGTGTGTTTAACGCGTGTCTCTGGTTGGTTTCAGCTCGCCTCCTCCGCAGTATAAGCTGCACAGCTTCAGTCTGCTTCACCACGACAAAGAGAGACTGGAGTGGAAGGTGTGTGTCTGTGTCAGTCATGGTAGCATTGAGCTGTTGACTGGATATTGAGTGTATAGCGAGTCATTTTGTGTGTCTCTTTAGATCAACGATTATAAGAAGAACAGACGAGACCCGTCGGAGCTGATCAAGCAGCACATGGACGTCTGTCAGCGACTGCAGTGGCAGAAATCATACCTGGAGAAACATCCGGCAGCACTGACAGGTTCCACATGCAATTAGAAAACTTTTCATTATGTGCACTACCGTTCAAAAGGGGCCAGGCCAGGGGTTTATTTGCAAAGACTCTAAAGCTTTTCTTCAGCAAGGATGCATTAAATTGATCAAAAGTGACAGTAAAGACATTTTATAATGTTACAAATGATTTCTATTTCAAATAAATGCTGTTCTTTTGAACTTTTATTCATCAAAAAATAAATTGTATCATGGTTTTCACACAAACATTGGGCAGCACAACTGTTTTAAACATTGATGATCAGAAATGTTTCTTGAGCAGCAAATCATCATATTAGAGTGGAGTGATTTCTGAAGGATCATGTGACACTGAAGACTGGAGTAATGATGCTGAAAATACAGCTTTGATCAATAAATTTTAATGTATTTTATAACAGGAAACTGTTATTTTACTAGATGTTTATTTTGTTACAAATAAGAGCATAAAATGTTGCATGTGGACTGCTGGGAGTGATAATGATTGATGATTCAAATGAATCGGTGAATCGTTTTTTTAAATGGTTCATTTAAATGAACCCTCTAAATCAACTGATTCACTTCAATGAAATGGACTTTCCAGTGCTACATATTAAAGACATTCAAGAGCAAAACAGATAATCAATAACGTACTGTATCTCTCTGTCTGTGTCTCAGAATATGAAAATGTGCTGCGGAAGTTTGTTCACGGTCTGTCAGATTCAGTCAAAATGTTTTCCAGCCAAGGCAACAGGGTGAGCAAACCACCCCCACACACACACACACACACACACACACTCACACACTATCAGACTTTAGCTGTTCTGCGTAAACGCGGTGATAAACTGTGAGGTGTCTATTTTTGTTCTCATTTCACTCAGAAATACTTGACATTGCTGAAGTGAAATGGGTTGTGAATGTCATTTTGTGTTGACATGAAACACTCATGCAGTTGCTCAGATGTGCAGATGTTCTGTGATGTGCCTTTAAACACAGCAGAAGCTGGATGTCAACATTTTTAAATCAGTCATTTAGATTAAAGCTAAAGAGCTTTTTCTCTGGTTTCTCAGGATGCAGCGAAAGACGCCCTCGGCCGACTGAAGATGGTGGAGAACGAGGTGAATAATAAAGCCTGCCGTGTCTGTGCTTCAGTCGCATCTTCATGTGAACTCACTGTCGTCTTTTTCATTGTCTCTCTCTCTCACAGTTTGAGTCGGTCAGGAAAAAACGGGCCGTCAGAGAGTGAAGAAACGCACTGTCTGCTGGAAAACTCTTCACACTTCTGAAATCATGAGAATAGAAATGAATCTTGACAGATATAAAGGAGCTGCAGAGGGAAACGCAACAAAAACACTACACACAAACACACACACATCCAATTAAGCACCTTTTGCATTGCTGCACTTCATTACTCTGCGGTCTAGACCGTCAAAACAATCCTCAATTTGTCTTTTGTAAGGAGAGCCGTCTGAATGTTTCGAGTGAGATCAAACTCCTCTCACCTAATGCAAAAAAAAAAAACCCCATCAAACACTAAAGGGGGAATCTCACAAAACCCATCAATTTATTTATTTAGCCCCCAAAAAGAGAGAGATTAGAAATTTTAGTTTTTAATGTTTAGTTTAATTTTAGTTTTAATGACAATTAAAAATACACACATTCTTAATGTTTATATAAATTATATATTTATATATAAATACATAATAAAAATAAATATTAAGAATAAGTGGATATGTATGTATGTATGTATGTGTATATATGTGTGTATATATATATATATATATATATATATATATATATACACTTTTTGTGAAATATGACATTAATTTGTGAGATTTCCCCATGTAATGCTTTGTGTGTGTGTATATATATATATATATATATATATATATATATATATATATATATAAAACATAAACAAAATGACGGTTATCAGGGAACAGGATTACAGTCGGTCATTCATTCCCTCTGACAGTTTCATGCATGTATCTAGCACTACAAAAGCGAAATGGTTCTTTTTATTTTAACCCAGTTTTTGTCTCTTTTGTCTTCCATCTCCTCCTATCTGACATGGCTCAGCCTAACCTCTCTTTCACATATAAATGCTGTTAATCTGCAGTCTTTACAGTAATCTGTGTCCTCCAGTATTCTCAGATTAGGATAATGCCGCTGCATGGCCGTGATATGGGAATAATCTCAGCACTCCAGGGAAGATGTTCAAGTGTGTGTGAGTGTGTTAGATGGAGGAGATGTGGATAATATCCCATAATCGTGGATTATCCGCACCCCGATGCTTCGGGAGACAGGGTTGTGAGAGGAAATGAAACGGGGCTCATTGTGCGGGTGTTTCGGGTGGAGGACGGAGGACGGTGTCCATGTGTGCCTGTGTGTGCCTTGGGTCTGTTTGGCTTGATAAGATGGAACGAGAGGTTATGTATCCGGGTGATAATGTGTGTGTTTGTGATGTTGTGGTGTTGGAGATGTGGTCATTCATATGCTGAGATCAGCATGTTTTTAGGGAAGCTGTCACCTCTTTTTTTTTTTTTTTCCCAGTTGTCTGTTTCAGAGTCAAAGGGCATCAACTTTAACCCCTGGCTGACACAGTCCGAACCCCTTGTTGTTTGTGTAGAGCAGATCCACATGTCCCAGTGTGTGTGCGTGTGCTACAGTCAATCATTATATCAACTGTTTGTTTGTTTGGTTGTTTTTTTTTAAAGAGCCAGACATAAAGCTGCCGCGTTTCCATGACAACCTCTTTATTCGGCACGCCGTCGTCTTTTAGGATGCTGTCTGAACCCAATTACCCTTCATGATCCCCGTTCACTCCAGCGTGTACAGATCAGGTTCATTACAGTCTCCATATACTGAAGGCAATCACTGCTAATGTATTAATGTATGTACTGATGTTCTGACGATGGGTCTATTTTTTAAAAGCTGCATTAATTTGTTAATGTGTCTACGGTGAAGGATATGATAATGTCTAATGTAATAATTAAAAAGGAAAGTTGACCTAAAAATGGAGAATCTGTCATCATTCACTCATATACTTGTGGTGTTTAAAGCCACTTTTTTTTTTTTTTTTTTTTAATGTTTAAGTGATACAAAGGAGATGTTTTGCAGAATGTCCTGGCTGCTCTAAAAAGTGAAAGCAAATGGGGACTGGGACTGTCATGCTCAAGAAACAACGGAAAACACCTTTAAGGTAGGTATAAATGTTTGTAGTCCATACTAGTTGTTCATTTAACTTTATGTGATGCATCTTAACAAGCCATATTTAAAAGTTCACAAATGTAAGTGAGCTTTGAAGCTTTCAAACCCCCTACGGACAACGTTTGTTATAGTATTATGGGCCGTTCACACAGAATGTGTTTCTGTGAATGGCCCCTTAAGGCCTGTTCACTCCAAGAACAATAATGTTCTGTTTATTATAAGCATGCACTTAAAGGGATAGTTCCCCCAAAAATAAACCTCATGTCGTTCCAAACCCGCAAGACCTTCATTCATCTTCTGAACACAAATTGAGATATTTTTGATGAAATCCGAGAGCTCTCTGACCCTCCACAGACAGCAACACAACTGAAATGTTCCTAGGCCCAGAAACGTAAACATGTGACATCAGTGGTTCAAGGGGAATTTTATGAATCTACGACAATAGAAAAATAACGACTTTATTCAACAACTCTTCTCCTCCAAATCATGCCTTCTGCCATTTATCAAGAGTACCTCTGCTTGTAAAACACACATGTGCTGCGCCTTGTTTACAAGCAGAGGAAAGCACACGAATGCAGAGGGTGACACAGAGGAGAAGAATTGATGAATAAAGTCATCATTTTTGTTTTCTTAGCACACAAAAACTATTCTCATAGCTTCGTAAAACTGCGGTTGAACCCCTGATGTCACATGGACTGTCTGATGCCCTTAGTACCTTTCTGGGCCTAGGACCATTTCAGTTTTTCGCTGAGGGTCAGAGAGCTCTCGGATTTCATCAAAAATATCTCCATTTGAGTTCAGAAGATAAATGAAGGTCATACAGGTTTGGAACGACATTAGGGTAAGTTGTCGCCTACTGCTTTAAATGTTCGCGCTCTATAAAATTTGTCGGATTCTGATTGGCTGTTAACATTATTATTTTTATTTTTTTATCGTTTTTCAGCTAAAATCTCTTACTTCTGTGTTACACGGGAGAAAGAGTCAAGCACTGATATATATATATATATATATATATATATATATATATATATATATATATATATATATATATATATAAAATGTTCTCTATTATACATCAGTGATTTGAAGGTGATTAAATTAGACAGGATTTTCATTTAAGAAAAAAAAACATACTTTTTTTAATTAAAACGCCTCTGAGGTGACAGATGTCATGACACATTAAAATATCACACTTTATAGTAATCGTCCTTGGTGTGAACGGCTTATTGTTTTTGTCATTTGTGGACGCTCAACAGACCGAGTCCACATTCACTTTCATTGTCAAAAGAGCTGTGGATGCTTTGTTGTTTTAGAACATTAGACCGTTAGCGATTATTAAGAGGAGTACATGGCTGAATTCTTATTTTGGGGAGAACCATTCCTTCGAATGAAAGTCCCCGATGAAGTCACGGCTTATTAAAATATGAACAATAGCGCCTGCGTGTGCGTTTTAATCGATTCCTCCACACAAACATGATCTTACGTGTCCTCATTCCGAGTCTCAAACATCTGCTCTTCATTGGATCCCTCCATTCACTCGCTAAGAATAGTCTGAATCGCTTCATTGTTGCTTCGCCGTAGTTATAAGAATAATAAAAGGCTTCATCTGAATGTCAAACGCGCCTCCGCGGGATGACTGACAGGAGTGGGCGTGGTCAGCGGGGCGGGGCTTCCTGCCAGAGCGAACACGCGGTTCCGTGATCGGTGCGCTTTCCCCCTCGATCCGTGCAGACGCCCACACCTTGTGATTCGCGATTCATGATTCACGAATCGCAGCGCTTCTAACACACCCCGACTCCACCGGACGCGAAGCGGACCGACGGATCCCGTCACACATCGGCGCCAGCGCTCCCGGAATACGTTCAGCCGCATCTCATACGGGTCATGACGCTGGAGGCGATCCGGTACCGGCCCGGTTCTCTGCAGATCCTCAACCAGCTGCTGCTGCCGCACGAGACCGTGTACGACGAGATCCGCTCGGTGCGGGACGGATATGAGGCCATCAAGAGCATGAAGGTAGGCTACGACAGGCCCGCTCGACGGATCCACTGCCCGGTTTCGCTCGCGCACGTCCGGACATCTCGAAGCCGGTAGAGCTCCTTTGTGTCGGATCAGAGCACGGGCTTGCGCTTTTTGTTCGTGCACGCGTGTGCATGTGTGATCTGCATAACCTGCGCTTGACATAACGTCCCTGCGCTGTTTTTTTAATAATGCACGCTTGCGTCTTAACCCATTTAATCCCAATTTTTTTCTCAGACGTGAAAGTATCAAAATGATGTGCCATTAGTAACCCCTTGAAATAATCAATAATTATTTTTGGGGAAAAGTGTGTGTTTTATGGTTGGTCACTATTGTGACCGGTTACTGAAATCAAACTACTTCTGCAGTCATCAAGATTCTCATATATCTCAGCCCAGCTATTAATTCATTTTCATCACTGTGGTTATTATTACACATTAAAACCCCTAATACAACACTGAATAGCTATACTAAGATAAAAAAAAAAAAAAAATGTGACCCTGGACCACAAAACCAGTCTTAAGGGTCAATTTTGTGAAATTGAGATTTATAAATAAGCTTTCCATTGATGTATGGTTTGTTAGGATCGGACAATATTTGAAAACTGGAATCTGAGGGTGCAAAAAAATCTAAATATTGAGAAAATTGCTTTCTTAGCAATATGCATATTACTAATGAAAAATGAACTTTTTATGTATTTACGGTAGGAAATTTACAAAATGTCTTCAAGGAACATGATCTTTACTTATTAATATCCTAATGATTTTTGGCATAAAAGAAAAAAATCAATAATTTTTAACCCATACAATGTATTTTTGGCTTTTGCTACAAATATAGCTGTGCTACTTATGACTGGTTTTGTGCTCCAGGGTCACATATAGATATTATCCCACACCGGTAGTTCACTATTGTCGCTATCAAGATGTTTGTCCACACTCAACAAAATGCATTAATTGTGAATTCATATATTAATACTAGACACCTTAAAGATAATCTGTACCAAAAATCTTTATCATATCTTTGTTAACATATTTCGCTAGCCTTTTGTTTTGGAGCTCTGATGCAGCCATCATCTTCTCATGGTGCAAACAGGAAGTAAACAATTTGCACTAAACACGTGACACTGCAAATATTTAATTGAGACCTTTTATTTTTTCCATATTTGCAGAAAATGCACTAAAACACCCATCAGTAATATTTTTAGAGCTTCGTAAATGAAAACCTTCTTTACGACACGGCCGTTATTTCACTTAATATTTGGGAGTGTTAGTTTATGCTTGTAAAAAAATTAAAAGAAATGTTCCAAAATCAATCATACATTAACGTTAGGGCAACGTTCTGGAATAGCTGGCTGTTCGCGCTCTACATATATATTTGTGGTTTAAATGTGCTAATTTGTTTTATTGTTTGTCACTAATGTGTTTTTATGAAGGAACGTCAAGTTTAAAACGTCTGAACTGTTTAAACAGTACCTGTCCCGTGTGAATGCCCCCTATATAGCACATGTACGTCTGCAAGATGTCTGTTAAAGATCGCTTGATCTGGAAAGCATCTGCTGTGTGCAAACATCTGACAGACGTCTGTAAGATGCCAGTTTTACATAAGTTCTAAAGCCCTATTCGGACGGGACTAGTTTTCTAAACTGTGTTTGAGTTTCGATTCTTATCACCTGACGCCTGTGTTTTTCAAGACTAACATCTTGTGTTTATTACAGAGGTGGGAGGGTCTTTTTTGTACATCTGGGCGTCACAGAGATCACGCGATCTGTGTGCGTGCATTGCGTATAGTCATTTGGATTGATTACCATAGTATAACCACAGTTTTATTACAAATACCATGGTGAAGCTAAATGGCTAGTATAGCAAAACCATGCTTAATGTGTGGGTACTTTAGTTTTACTATTTATATATTTATTTTTTTGTTTAATTTTCACAAAGGTACATATGTAATTAAAACGAACATGAGTAAAATAAAGTATTCTTACTTGATTCTGATAGTATAGCCAGTCTTAACAGTTTACATGATCTGGCTCTGGATTTTATTATTGTTATTTTTTATTTCTTTGCTGGAAGGCAAACATATTAAAAATGTGCATGGTAAGAGCATATACGGTAGTTCACGTTGGCCAAAACACACAAGAAAACACTAGTCCCATCCAAATAGGGCTTATAAACATCTTAAAAACATCTATTTGACATCTGATAGGAAACATCCTATAGACGTCTTGCAGATGTAAATGCTTGCGAACACACGTTGTGACATAATAAAGGTGTTTCGCAAACCTCGAGTTTTCTTTCTCCAGCCGTTGCAGTCTTGATTAACGTAGTGCATAATTAATGTGTTGGGGTGATGGTTTTCCGGCAGCCATGTCTGCGCCTCATTAATAGTCGTAACTGCAAATATCTGGCATGAATTATTGATCAATCGGGGATTGAGGGGCTTTGGTCCCGTGCCAGCCGCTGTCACTGTCATGAGACCTTTACTAATGGACGGGAAATGACAATCACCAGCGAGCGCTTAAGTCACGGTCAGTCCTACATCAGAGAGTCTCTCTTTACTCTGCATTTGTTCAAGGAAAAAACGTTCTGTGATGGTTCATCACGAGTGGCCCGTATATATAGATCATGCTTCCACGCCAGAAATACCCTGTCAGAAAATATCCAGAAACAGAACAGCTAGTCAGCAAAACTGTCTTAATACCCGAAACTGTGTTAACAGTCTTCTATCAGCTAAGTTGACTGAGTAAAGCCAGAGAAGAGCAGAGGCAGGAGATGAAGTGGTGATGATGATAAAAGGAGCAGAGTTTATTGAATAATCTTAGTTGTATATGTTTCAGTTGCTCAGACTTCGTCTGACCAGCACAAATCCAACAAGTCAATAGAAAACTACTGCTTCACAACAACGTCCCGTGACCTTAAGAACCCTGAAAGTAAAACATTCTCTTACTTCGTACTAATGAAGACAAACATCCCTAGAAACCACACATCATAAGACTAAACCACAATGGAAAAAATATAAAAGACTAATCAATGGCTTTAAAATGATCATTGTCAATGATTAAATGGAACAATAAAACGATTAAGTGATAAATGAACACAAATGTATGGTTGAATGGTTAGAATAGTGATGCCATATGATTATTAAAGGGATAGTTCATCTAAAAATAAATATTCTGTCTTCTTTCCAAACCTGTATGAGCTTCTTTCTTCTGCTGAGCACAAAAGATTTCTTGAAGAATGTTGGTAACCGAAGAGTTGTCGGTAGCCATTGACCTCCATGCTTTTTTTTTTTTTTCCCATTCTGTGGAAGTCAATGGCTACCGTCAACTGTTCAGTCACCAGCATTCTTCAGAATATCTTCTTTTGTGCTCAGGAGGAGATGAAACTCAACAACTTGAGAGTGAGTAAATGATGACACAGTTCTCTTTTCTTTTCTTTTTTTAGTGAACTGTCCCTTTAAGTCATTCTGACATCATAGTTAATCAGCTCTTTGAACTGAATGCCACTCTCAGAATGATGTCATTGTTGCTCATTCTAATCATAACGGCTGAAGTTCTAAAGAAACGAGGACGTCACGCTTACCGTAATTTCTCTTTGTAGTTATTGAATAATCTCTGAACTGTGATGACTCCATAATTTCACTGAAACTCTTAAATGGAAATGTCGTTTTCCTCTAAAAGGTTCACTAAATGCAGCGAGTAGTGCTTTTGTACATTTATCCCATTGGATTTCCTGCTGATATTTAACATTTTGAATGTAAAAAGGGTTTGCAAACAGCATTTTGGCTTGAGCGTGTCTTCAGCACACAACTTTTAACTCAGAATGGTGTTTCCAATCAGAATGAATACATTTATGGGGCTTTTCATCCCAAAAGAAATAAAAATTTTCATTCCAGTGAGCTGAGGTTAGAGCTGACTGGAAGTGTTCACATTGTGAAAGCCGATTGAAATGGATGATTTGTGAATGAAGCGCTGGCAGTCCTGTGACCCTGTGACCCTTCACCCTGCAGGTGCGCGGCGCTCCCGCCATCGCCATCGTGGGCTGCCTGAGCCTGGCGGTGGAGCTGCGGGCGGGCGCGGGGGGCGAAGACCTCGTGTCCTTCATCAGGGACTCGCTGTGCCACCTGACGTCCGCTCGACCCACGGCGGTCAACATGGGCCGCGCCGCCCGCGAGCTCATGGAGTTCACCGAGAACGAGAGCATGGAGAAGAACACAGAGCCGCTCCGAGACAGGTGACAGCCCGCCGGACCCTCGAGGGTTTACCCGGGATGGGAGGATTTGGGGATGTTTGAAAAATTGTATTCTTTGAAAGAGTTTTGTTTTAATAGCAAGTAAACCAGATATTCCAGAAAAGATCAGTATGTTCTGCTTTGCTTTCTTTACCATGTCTGTGAAATAATCTTAAAATGTAAAAAATAGTTTTCATTAATTAAAATAAAATATAAATTATAGATGGAAAAACTTCAACTTGCTTTTTCTCAGTTAGTTCTATTTATATAGTTCTAGTTCAGGCAAATTCAATTTTATTTTTTTTAATTGAAGTACTAAAATTACTGAAACTAAAACTGAAATAAAAATGAATTAAAGATAGATAGAAACATTTCAAATATAGATAGCAAAAACTAATAAAAATGTAAAAAGCACAAAACAAAATTATTAAAATGTAAAAAGAAAACAGGAAATACATAAAGGCTAATTCACATTTTTAATAAATACTATAATAGTATATAAATAATAATAAAATTTTTATTTTACATTATTTTATAATGTTTTTGACCAGACCGTATGCCAATTGTCAAAAATGTGGCTGTTCGAGACCAGCTAGGTTATAAAGAATGAAGACCCTGCCGCAACTAAAGTGGACCAAAATAAAAGATATTTATTTAAGAAAATTGTTATTTTAAATATTTTACATTAAAAAAATAATACAAAAATTACAATTGTTTGTTTAGAATATTTTCATTGTTTTTATTTTCTTTAAATACTATTTAAAGTATTTCATATCATTTACATGGCTTTCTACTTTGTGCATATCTGTTTAACAAGCCTTAAAGGAAATTACACTTGTTCTTGTTTGTTTCCAAATTTGGTGTATACAATGTTTATCAGATACTCACTGTGAGAGACTGTGAAGTTTCAATTGTTATTAATTGTTTAATTTAAACCATTTAAATTGTTATTCAAGTTCATTTCCAGCGAAAATGTAAACAAATGATCACAACAGCCTAAATATGAAGTGCTGCATTGATTACTCCTTTTTATCTTCCTCTAACATGCCTGTCTTTTGGCCACGCCCCTCTGCAGTGTGATTGGCTGGATTGAGGAGATGTTGGAGCGAGATGTGAATGACAACAAAAAAATCGGCAACTATGGCGCGCAGCACATCCTGTCAGGCGTCCCACGAGACTCGGTCACCATCCTCACGCACTGTAACACCGGCAGCCTGGCCACCGCGGGATACGGCACGGCTCTAGGTCAGTCCGCGTGTTTAGCATTACTGCAGAAATCTGAGGATCATAATGATGATTTACTCATCCCCATGTCATCCAAGATGTTCATGTCTGTCTTTATTGTCGCAAAGAAATACATTTTTTTTGAGGAAAACATTCCAGGATTTTTCTCCATATAATGGACTTCAATGGCAGCCAACGATTTCAAGCTCCAAAATGCAGTTTCAATGCAGCTTCAAAGGGATACCAGCTGAGGAATAAGGGTCTTATCTAGCTAAACGATCAGTCATTTTTTGAAAAAAATCAGTATTTATCCACTTTTTAACCACAAATGCTCGGCTTGCTGTAGCTCTGCGATGCGCATGCACGTCTTCACACATTACGTAATCCTGTTGGAAAGGTCATGTGCGGTTAGTTCTTCGTCTTTGGACTTCATTTAAAAACTCCATCTCATTTTCTCCTCCAACTTTAAAATCATCCGACATTGTTGTTTTACTTTTTTTTTTAAAGGGCATGTTTGCTTTGTAAACACTGGGTCGGTACTTGCGCCTACGTCATGCGTGACCTTTCCAACATCGCCTAATAAAGACGCGCACGGCAGAGCCAATGCTGGCCGAGCATTTGTGGTTATACATATACATTATATGTGGTTATAGTGTATACATATACATTTTTTAATGAAAATAGCCGATCGTTTCACCAGATTAGGCCTATATTCCTTGGCTGGGATCGTGTAGAGCTCTTTGAAGCTGCATTTTTGACGTTCAAATCATTGGCTACCATTGAAGTCCACTATGTGGAGAAAAATTCTGGAATGTTTTCCTCAAAAAACTTAAATTCTTTGTGACTGAAGAGAGAAAGACATGGACATCTTAAATGACACGGGGGTGAGTAAAGGATCAGGAAATGTTTACTTTGGAAGTGGACTCATCCCTTAAGACTGACTCTGATTATGACTGTAACTGATCCGTGCAGGAGTGGTGCGGTCGCTGCATGCGCTGGGCCGCTTGAAGCGTCTGTACTGCACAGAGACCCGGCCCTACAACCAAGGCGCCCGGCTGACGGCGTACGAGGCCGTGGCCGAGGGGTTCCCGGCCACCCTCATCACAGACAGCATGGCGGCGCTCGCCATGAGGGAGAAGGGCATCACAGGTGACGCATGTGGAGTGCATTGGCTTGAGTGTCGTGTGTGTATCCGGTGTGTCAGATGTTAATGTTCCTGTGTGCACACAGCTGTCGTCGTCGGAGCGGACAGGGTTGTTGCCAACGGCGATACGGCCAACAAAGTGGGCACGTATCAGCTGGCCATCGCTGCCAAGCATCACGGGGTACCGTTTTACGTGGCGGCGCCCAGCACGTCCTGCGACCTGAGTCTGGAGAGCGGACGAGACATCGTGATCGAGGAGCGTCCGGCTGAGGAGCTCACCAGCATCAATGGAGTTCCTGTAGCCGCTCCTGGTAAGTGCACAATTACTCTATTTCACACAAAAAATGGCACAAATTTAGATCCAAAGCACTTTAGTTTTACAACTAAAACTATTGAAATTTAATAAATAAATAAAAATATATTGCAACATTTCTAACTTTTTGAAAAGTTGTAAGTTGAAGCACTAAAATTACTGAGTGGAAATAAGTAAAAGCTAAAATAAAACTGAAATAAATTTACATTTAAAATAAATATAAATTAAACCTAAAAAAAAAAAAAAACTGATAAAAGAACAAAATTGCTGAAAATTAATCTCAAATTAAAAAGAAAACTAAAAATATAAAAATAAGATTAATTCAAAATATTAATAAGTAGTATAATAGTATATAAATAAAACTAAAATAACCAGTTAATATACTACAATAAATACTTCCAAGGATGAAGAAATCACTGAATTTGCCTTAGTTTGCGAAGATTGTGTATAGAAAGATAGTTAAAGTTTAATTTTTGACACTTATTAGCAATTATTTATTAACTTAATAACGAAAACTAAAATTTATTAATATATTCCACTTTTTACCTGCCTTTTAAAGTCACACACAAAAACTGTGATTGGTCATTTTAAATGTCAGTTAGAGAGAAAAATATTTTTTTGTAAAATTCAGTACGTTTCCTTTAAATATATTTATATCATAAATACTGTATACACCGTTCAAAGGTTCGGGGTTTGTATGATTGTTCAAAAGTGACAGTGGAGGCATTTATGACGTTTCATAACATTTCAAATGAATTCTGTTATTTTGACATTCTATTTATCAAAGAATCCTGAAAATAAAAATATGGTTTCCACAAATATATGAAGCAGCACATTAACATTAATAATAATCAGAAATGTTTTTGAGCAGCAAATCAGAATTATTTCTGAAGGATCATGTGATGCTGAAAATTCAGCTTTGATCACAGCAGTAAATTACATCTTAACATATATTCACATAGAAAACAGTGGATTCAACTTGTAATAATATTTCACAATATTAGTTTTTACTGTATGCAGCCTTGGTGAGCAGAACATCTTACCAGTGCTAAACTTTCGAATGGTGGTGTAAGTGTATTAAATGTGCTATTGCACTGTGTTCATTTATAGTAAATGGCTATTTGTGTTTTTTAAAGTTCAAAGCAGCAGGGGGTTTTTTTGTTGAAGAAGGGGTGAGAAAAGCAGAAAAAGATGATTAGTGTGAGTGTGTGACCGCAGGGTTTAAACGAGATTTGAAACAGAGCAGAGCTGCTTTTAATTAAACGGCTCTGATATGAGGGAGGAACGATCCTCCGCACATGTGAAAACAGAAGAGAGAGAGAGAGGAGTCAGAATCATCAGATTAATTAAAGCTGCAGCGTTTAATAGCTGCGGGCGTCTCGAGGGGAGAGACAGATTACTGCACTGCTCTCATGAAAACTGCTGTCTGACGCACAACAGACAAGACCGGGAGATTGAGACGGGAACGCTGGTCCCAGATCAGCACGGGATGCCCCAATCAATTCATCTCAGCAAATTAACTTGTTATCTGACTGGAACTGTTATATGTCTGTTATATCTGAAGAGAAACAGCATGAATTGTATGAGCTAGACTGCTAGTAAAATAGTATAGTGTATATATAGTATAGTTAATACATTTGTTCATAGGAACAGATTTGGAGAAATTTAGCATTTAGGACTTTAAAACGATTAATCGCATTAAATATACACAGTAAACACATATACGTGTAAACAAGCTTTTATTTTGATTATGTATATATAAATACACGTATATATTTTAAAAATTTGTGTGTGTAATATATATATATATATATATATATATATATATATATATATATATATATATTTGTATACGATTTATATTATATATAAATAATTTATATAAATCTAACACATTTTTCCTCAATATATACATGTATGTGTGTTTATATATACACATAATAAATATACACAGTATACACACATATAGTATGCAAACAAACTATTATTTTGAATGCGATTAATCTTGATTAATCGTTTTTCAGTCCTAGTAGCATTCTATCACTTGCTCACCAGTGGATCCTCTGCAGTGAATGGGTGCCGTCAGAATGAGAGTCCAAACGGCTGAACTAAACTCTTTTATGTCTTATTGCGCTTAAACTGTCAAATACTCACAAGTTTATGTTAAAAACACACATGAGTTACAAAAACACAGTAGGTTATGTCTGTGAAGTTAAACATCTGGGAAAGAATCACATGTTTATGTTAGATCTGTGTATTACGTGACAGCAGCCTAATATACAGTACCTACTGCTGTTAATATGAGCCAGACAATAAAATAAAAGCAGAAAATCACTCACTGCTCTGGACTGAATAACTTCTATCG
Source organism: Onychostoma macrolepis (assembly GCF_012432095.1). Classification (NCBI taxonomy): domain Eukaryota; kingdom Metazoa; phylum Chordata; class Actinopteri; order Cypriniformes; family Cyprinidae; genus Onychostoma; species Onychostoma macrolepis. Next base: position 10,750,277 of record NC_081155.1, read on the forward strand.
CTTTAATAAGATATTTCTTACTTGAATGCTGCTTTTAAATGCTAGCGTGAAGATGAACATGGCGGATTGTGTGTTTTTGGCTCGCTCGGGGCGGGGTCTCTGCTAATAAGGCAGTGTCTGTCAACAGTCGTGGGCGGGGCTTGTAAAGTGTGACATCACACTTTACAGATTCTGTGAATGGCTTGTTCTGAGACACTGCTTATGATTTATGGGGATTAAAAAAAAGGAGCTGATGTATTTTTATCATTGTAGGGTGGTTGTGTACACACACTGCCAAGACACATTTATGTTCAAACAACATGTAAAAGTTAATTTTGCATAATAGGTACCCTTTAATGCATTTTAACTTTAACTGTCCAAAATATCAATCCATAACACTGACTAGTTGATTATGAAAAGTGGTAGTTTACACATTAGTATAATACCGTGTCCTAACTACACGCGACGCGACAAGATTCCAGCGATAAGCAATTTGTGTGTCCACACCAGACTCGACGCGACAGAATCAATCAAATATCACAGCCAATCAGAAGCGCGTGTGGGCGGGGCCTCTCTGGAAGCGCACTGCCCTCGCTACGAAATGGAAGTGTTTATAATTTAATTCATAAATATTAAAGCTTTTTAACATCATTAAATGTACACACTGAGTGACTGATAGCATCTCTGTTATGGAATACACGTTGGTTCGCGGTGAGTTCACAGTTTTAACGGACATCTTTGCTTTAATTTATTTTCAAGATCTGAGGTAAACTATCTGTTGTTGCTTTCAGTGTGGCTATAAGGTCACTTAATATGATATTTAAACTCATATTAGACACGTTCAACTTTGAATAAAGCACATAATCACCTGAGATTATCTACTGTCATATAGTTGGTATGTTGTTGTTGTTGTTCCAGCCGCGACGTCGTGGAAATATAAACCGTTTCCAAATTAGAAATTTCGCTGTTATGACAAAAACTCAGATTAACATGGAAAAGATACCTTTTATCGTGTGTCGCGGCACGTGTATTTACGAATTTTAAATACTAAAATAACTACAAATAAACAGACTAGCAATAGCCAAAAATACATTGTATTGGTCAAAATTATCGATTTTTCTTTTATGCCAAAAATCATTAGGACATTAAGTAAAGGTCATGTTCCATGAAGATATTTTGTAAATTTCCTACTGTAAATATATCAAAACTTCATTTTTGATTAGTAATATGCATTGCTAAGAAAGTCATTTGGACAACTTTAAAGGCCATTTTCTCAGTATTTTCACTTAGTGGCACCCTCAGATTCCAGATTTTCAAATAGTTGCATCTCAGCCAAATATTGTCCGATCCTAACAAACCATACATTAATAGAAAGCTTATTTATTATTATATAAGCCTCAATATAATCAAATTTAATATTTAAAAAAATTGACTCATATGACTGGTTTTGTGATCCAGGGTCACATATACAGTCAGGTCCATAAATATTGACTGTACATATTTATAGAAGAAAAACTAAAACTAATAAAAATGACAAATAAATTCGAAGTGCACACACAAAATATCAAAATATTAATATTCAATGCGATCATCCTCTGTGTTGTGTTGCAGGCATCGATGTGTGGAACCCGGCGTTTGACGTCACTCCTCACCAGCTGATCACGGGCGGCATTATCACCGAGCTGGGTGTGTTCCTGCCGTCTGAACTGCAGGCCGCTCTGACGGGGAGACTCACGGCTCTGTAAGCCACTCGCTCTCCTTGTGGTTTCACCTCACTGTGGTGGAAGTGGCACCTTTAATTACACACACAAGCGTCAGCACCGAGGTGTAAACAAGGTATACTAGGCACGTTCGATTCAATTCAACACTTACAACGTGGAAAAACACCATGTGACACACACTTGTACAACCCAGGGATGCTTGTAAACACACTCTCACACACACACACACACACACACACACACAGACACACACACACAAGTTTGTTCTCCTTCTCTCTGTGTGTACAGCTCATGTCACGTCATCTCATGTCTTGTTCCTTTTTCCACTCGTTTCTTCCCCTCTATCTGGCTCAGCTCCAGTTTTTAACAGGAAGTGTTTCACAGAGGTGGTAAACAGTGTAGAACATTCAGAGTATTTCAAAATAAATGTCTTACGATGAATACGGGTCAACTGATGTCCTTTAAGGGGAAACCTCGTGAAAGCTGTTGAGAACACATCCGGGTCGTATTTCACCCCAAAATCAAATGGAAAAATAAGAAATTACATTTTTTCTAAAGTAAACAATGTCTATTTTAGAACTATTAAGAAAGATGTCGCATTGTGATTTTAATGACACTTAAATATTTTTTAATCCCTCCATATTCTCACTAATGTAATGCAAAAAAAACTCTAACTAAATTTTAGATTAAAAATATGGTGTATTACTATACTATATTACAGTAATGAGAAAGATATTTTAAAATATTCTGAAAAGTACATTCCAAAGACATTAAAAAAACAACTTTTAAACGGTAGGTTTTTTTTTTTTTTTTTGCATTACATACATTTTGAGAATTTTGGTGGGAAATGTATTTAATTATCATCTTTATGATACCAAAATGTTTTTGCAAAACTTCTTTTGGTTTTGAGGTGAAGTATTTTCATGAGACTTTCCCTTACAGGTCCAACTGTTTATTAGCTATAATAATAGATTTATGTAAAATATAAGCCCATTTTAGATAAGGGCTGTACTTTAATCTACATATACAGTCATGGCCACAAATATCGGCACCCTTGGTAAATATGATATAGATGTGTATAAAGAGAAAAACATTTATTTCATAATAATATTTCCCCCCATTTTAATTTCTTATTATCCAATGAAAGGTTAGATTTTTTTTTTTTTTTTTTTAAATAAAAGATCAAAAGGATTAACAATGCAGATTAATTTTCACAACCTTCTTTGATCTTATTTACCAAGGGTGCCGATATTTTTGGCCATGACTACACGATTTATGCCGATCTGAGTGCCAGTCCTTGTAAAGGCAGTGCCAGTTGAATAAACTATCTCATGTTACAAAATCAAAATGTTATATTAACATTAAGAGAGATCTGAAGCCTGCAATCGAGCAAATAAAACAAATAGAGAGTATGAGCATCCATATTCAGATGATCTTTAACCTTATTTGAGTAAATACAGTATGTTAGAACAAAGTCATTTAGACCAGAAAATGAGGTACGAATCCAAATTATTTTCACATACAACCACAGTTAAACCTGCGATATTTCTTTAAATCTGTAATTTAGGCAGATGTATTTGATCAAGTTGTGGGAAAATGGTGCTATGGAGCTAGATGTTAGACAATACCTCAGAAGAGATCCCAGACTCCTCTAGTACTTCCACTCTGTTTTTATCCTAGTTCTGTGTTGTATTTATTCACACGATCACACACAAACACGCGATCGATCGCAGTCGAGCCTGGGTTTGGGCGGATCTCGGCTCAGAGTCCGGCTGCGGGTCTGATCGGGGATCAGCACCGCGAGTTGGTCCGGGCTTGTGCTCCGTGATACCGAATGTAACGAGGCCCGAGATCCTCACTGCCTTACGAGACCAGCAAAAACACCCCGCCCACTGATGTCTGATTGGCTGAATGAGACGGAGCCACGCCCACCTCTCATAGAACGGTGCAGCCACTTACGGCTTTCTGAAATCACCACGGCAACCCGATCATAATAAACTTACTTAAAGTAACAATGTATGATTTTTATCATAGTCCAGTTTTTCACAGTCAGAGAATCAGTGTCACATTAATAAACCTTAGTCAAGGTAACTTCATATTTAATTTCTGACAAAAATGAAAAGGAGGCTGGACAGAAGGCTTGAAGGCTGCAAGTTGTAAAAATGGCGATCTTTATACAGTGTGTGCCACGACAGTACAGCCTCGTTTTCATCCGCGTTAAATTCAAAATGGCGTCTAACCTGATTAAAGGCCTGTTCACACTAAGAACGATAACCATTTCTAAAAATCGTTCTCAGTATTAAAGAATAGCACAGTCAACACCACATCTGTAACGATAAAGGAACAGAGAAACTATACAGTTGGAATCGTTTTTTTTTTCAACTGATGAATAATAAAAACACTGACAGCCAATCAGAATCAATCTTGCTGTAATGAGCTCGAGAATTTAAAGCTGCAGACGAGGGTGTGCTTGGCTAATATAGTTATCTTCATAGTTATCGTTCTTGGTGTGAACCGGGCTTAAGGTCTATTTTGATAATAGCTTTGGATCACGCACGGTATTGAATGCACATTTATTTTTACAGTTTCATCTGTTTAAATCGAAAAAATGTAGCATCGAAACACTTAGAGCAGCTGTAAATGTGTTGTCTAATTTTTTTAATCCAAATTCTCATATGATACAGCTCAAAACAAAATTAGTTTTATTTTTTGCCAGTTTATTATCTTTGATTTTGAAGACCAGAACTATGAATGGGAAATATGGAAAGATTCGTTATAAAGACAAATGTAGCATAATTCGAGGTCATCCGTGTGGATTTGTAATGTTCTGAAGGTACGTTTAGTTTTCACATCACATCGATTCTTTTTTATTTTTACTTAAACTGTGTGAGCTGATGATTTGTTTTATGTATATCTATACATTGTATATCCATGAATTGTGATTATTGGTGATGAAACTAATGTTTGAGAGGCCCTCTATAGACGGGACACACCACTCGACAACTAGAGGCTAAATCTAGAATATAAGCAATGAAATTCCTCCGATTTAAATCATTTAAAGACTAAAAGCTTTGGAGCGCTTGACATGCACGGCCTGGCTCTTGTAGAAACTGTGAATCAAGCAGTTAGCTGGCATGCCAAAGCTGCAAACGTTCATGGATTCATCTCTCTGTATTATTCAGAAATGTAATCTAACGATGAGATAGATGGGCCGTTTTCTTCTTCACCAGACAATCTAAACACAGGATGGTGAGTTGCATGTGCAGAGTCGGGCTAATAAATGAGCTCGTATGTTTTCCATGTGCTTTAATGAGATGAGAGGAAACTCTGGTGCCAAAACACCAATGTGACTGTGTCTTTGGTGACTGTGATCAATAGGAAGGATGTCCGTCTGAGAGGACCTCTTTGTGTTTCTGTTTGTTCTCGTTCTTCTAATTGATAATCACAGCTGGGTTTGATTTTGTATTCTGTGGAAGTAGTTGGAGAAAAAACTATTACACTGGATGTTTTTTATACATATGAATATAATATACAACGTACATAAATTAAGAGATGTCTGTTACACATCAGAACAATAAACAGAGAGAACCAATACTGTTGTGTTTGTGGTCGTTTCTTGTGTAATTATTGACCAGTGAGATGCTAACGAGGAGACCCAATATTAAAGCGGTCATCTCATGAGTAATCAAATAGTCCTTTCTCTTTTAAAATTTGATTATACTATTAAAAACATGCATCATTTAGAACTTTCCAGTTCCCCTCACTCAAGTTTCCGTTGTCAGATATAAACACGGTGCAAGCTGGGAGTGAAAACTTTCGAACCGGATGATTATTTTGTTTAAATATATTTTTCATTTAGTACTGCCCTTCAGGAGATTTATTTTAGAAGGTACTTGGATGAAGATACTCCCACAAAGACAAAATAAGTACAATTTACATTAATCTTCAAATTCAAATGGTTTTCACTGCCCAGCTCTTAATGCATCAAGTTCCTTCTGGAGCATCAGTGAATGTTTTTTTGTAATCGTTGTGTATGAGTCCATCAGTTGTTGTCAGTATGAAGGTGGATCTCAAAGTCATACAGTCACTGCTGGAAAAGGTTCAAGTATAAAAAAGATGCGGGAAAACCAAAGACCTGGAGGATTTTTTTCTGAAGAATAAGTCAAGTCACCTTTATTTATATAGCGCTTTTAACAATACAGATAGTGTCAAAGCACTTAACAGTATCAAATTGGAGGACAGAGTGTCAGTCATGTACAAGATTAAACGCTCAATTTTCAGTTAAAGGCATTTCATTATTGAATTCAGAGATGTCAGTGGGCAGTTAAACAAGGGACTCGCAAACAACCATCACAAAACAAAAGTATACAGTCGAGGATCATCTAGGTAACGACACACAGTATTAAGAATCAAACATGTCTTTTTATAAATTCATTTTAGTTGTTATTTTGTGTTGTGGGCTATATGTAAACATCTTTTACATAAGATATCTTATTCAGGACAGGGCTAAATAAAAAAAAAAAATCTTATTTTGGTCTAATAAATAACATTTGTCAGATTCTTCAAGGTGTATGTAAACTTTTAACCACAACTGTATGTATGTGTATACAGTGCTGGCTAGTAATTGATAACATGTAATCTGGATTACAATAAATACTTTTTAAAAGATTTTAAAATAATAGTAATCAGACTAGTTACTTTTTTTTTACTGATTACATAATTACATATCATTCACACAACAGCAATAAATCATTCATAATTTATTGAATCTCATTTTTCTTTTCTTTGTATTTTTATATCGATATGGTACAAGATTATTTTATTTAAATCAATGTTAAAAGTAGTCAGTTTATATAACTTAAAATGTGTAATATAATGGATTACGTTAGTAGCTACAATATTTGTCAAGTAATGTGGAATCAGTGATGCACTACAATCTGTATCTACGCAGCACTATACCAATGAACAAAAACCTGAAAAACTTTTGGTTTAAGAGCAAACAAACGTTTGGGACATTCGAGTAAAATACTCACATTTTTGTATTTAAAAAATGACAAGGTGTGAGTTTTGCAGATGTTGCTCCATATGCTCTGATGGTGACCTCACGACGGCCCCCGACGTCATGACGTCACCCGCCCGTCAGCCAATCAGCGCTCGAGCTCTGCAGCACTTCCTCGAGGCCGCGTAACCAAGCGGGAGCAGCGCGCGCGGGTCGGAAGTCTCGTTCCGAGAGGAAAAAAAGACATAAAACAATAAAGCAACAACAAATAAACACTGTCAAAACTTTGCGAATATGGACCACTACACAAAATACTGAACTGCGGATTGATAAAGCAGCGCTAGGACTGATAAATAAGCGCACATAGGGCGGATTGAGGAAGAGTTAGCCGCTGCTGCTAACGCACGACACTAACTCCCTGATTTATGATTGACTGATTTCAGCGGCATTTCAGCTATAAACTGCGCTTTCTGGAGCATCTCAGACTCAGAAGTGTGCGCGGTGTTAGTAGAGAGTGTGTTAGTGAGTTACAGGAGGCGGTTTGTGTTGTTTTCGGCGGCCGCTGGGCTTGAGGCCTGCTGTATGAGGAGTTAACGTTAGTTGAACAGCTCAGATCACGGAGTTAAACTGATCAGGCAGGTAAATATTCACAGGTGAAGAGAGGTAAACGGGTGAAGATGTCGGCCCAGGCGCAGATGAGAGCCATGCTGGACCAGCTCATGGGCACTGGCAGAGATGGTGAGTGTTTCTCTCATTCCCTTCAAATCGAAACTAAACCATGCGTTTGATTCAGTACTTCATTTGTCGCTTTATACTTTATATGTCGATACTCTCTTGATCTGTTAAAGAGTCGCGATTTTATGTGATTCACGGCTCTCGTGATTTGGGTGATTCATTTAATAGCGCTGAATTTAGTGATTTGATTGACGGGAAGCATGTAAGATTGATGATTTACAATGATTTTGTTGCCATAATTGTATAATTACTGCTGTTCTCACTTTTCGATTGATTAATTTCATGATTCTAACGATTCTGTAGCTATAATCATACATTTTATGCTTTGGTTGGAATAATTTCGCGTCATTCATTTATTATTTCGTGGGAATCATGATTTATTTGCCATTAAAAAAATCACAATTCACATGATTTAGTTGACATGACTTATGGTCACACAATTTTATTTAATTGTTCTAGTTTTTGACTTTGTAATTGACTTAATTTGGTAAACATTATTGATTCTCATGATTTCATTGACTGAATTTGATGGACGATCAGATTTTGTTTGTTAGATGAGAAGCAAATTGTTAATGATCAATTATTAATTTGCCATAAGAATCATGATTGTGTATATAATTTATTTATTTTTTTTACTGATTTTATTGAATAATTCTACTTTTTTGCATGATTTTTTTTTTGTCCCTTGTTTTGAATGACATGATTTGTAAACATTATTTGGTTGGTGTGATTTCGTAGTTTTCATGAATTTCATTGAATTTAAAACATTTCATCAATTTGAGTTTTCATGACTTGATTTGATTAAAACTCCTATGGTTTGGCTGAGATTATTTTATATCCGTCATAAATTCATTGATGTTGATGATATGAGAACCATGAATGATGATTCATTTATTTGCATAATTACATTATCTTAAATAATTATTACAATCATCAGTCTCATTTTTGATGCAGTTATGTCAAAATTGTAATTTGATCATCAGTGTCATAATTCTCACGATTTTTATTGAGAATCATGATTTGATTTGTGGCATTGTTGTGTATTTGATTGGTGTGTCTCGTTGTGTGTTTGACACGGTGAGAATCCTGATTTGATTGACGTGATTTGGTGATTTCTCATGCTCATAACGTGTGGATCTGGTTTCTCGCAGGAGACACGATGAGACAGCGGATCAAGTTCACGGACGAGCGGGTGTGTAAGAGTCATCTGCTGGAGTCGTGTCCACATGACATACTGTCTGGAACCGTAAGTGTCTCATTATCTTTATCTTGACTTTACTCCACTAAAACCGGTTTGATAATTGCAGGACTTTATTTATGCTTTGCCACAGTTACATTAATTTATGACTTCAAACGCGTTGAAAGGTTGCCTGAGGTTTCTAAACTGTTGTATTTGTGGTTGTGCAGCGCATGGATCTGGGGGAGTGTGTGAAGATTCATGATCTCGCTTTGAGAGCAGATTATGAGATCGCATCTAAACAGCAGGAGTATTTCTTTGAGCTGGATGTGAGTATGAACGCTTTACATTCTTATACATCTGACTGTATGAGCTTCAAAATGGCTGATCGTGCCGCGTCTCCTCAGGCCACAGAGCACCTGCAGTCCTTCATCGCAGACTGTGACCGAAGAACCGAACTGGCCAAGAAACGGCTGGCCGAAACGCAGGAAGAGATCAGCGCTGAAGTGGCTGCCAAGGTAAAACCTGACGATCTCCGCTGGGGAACGTTTCTCTGCAACACGAGATTTCACTTGCACATCATTTTCATATTGAAGTTTCACACACCTGCTTTTTGTGCACAGACCAGCGACTAGTGAGTCATGGTCCACAGCTCTAATATACTTTTTATGAAGAAAAAGGAGGGTGGGCCCTTCAATGTGCCCTGTTCCAACTTCCTGTTTCGATAGGAAGTACATGGAAACAGAAAAGAAATCCACTCAATCTGTTTTCTTTTTAAAGGGACCATATCCTACAGAACCTTGTTTCCACCACAGAATAAAAAGGATGATTGCAAAATCCCACAGTTCTGCCTTTATTTTTCGCAATTGTCAGTTTATATCTCACAATTTTTTGTTAACAGCTCATAATTCTGATGTTTTTCTATTAGAATTTTAAGTTTATGTTTCGAACGTTTTCACTAAAAGTCAGAATTGTGAGATGTAAACTTAGAATTCTGAGAAAAAAATGTCTTAATTGTGGAATAATAAGCTTAGAGTTCTGAGAAAGAGTCAGAATTGTGAAGTGTAAACTCCAAATGATGAGAACACAAGTCCAAATTGTGAGACAGAATTCTAAGGAAAAAGTCTGAATTTGCGAGATGTAAAGTCAGAATTCTGAAGGGGGAAAAAAAAAGTGTCAGAGTTGCAAGATATAACAAAAAATTCAGAATTCGGAGAAAAAAAGGCTGAATTGTGTGAGTTCTGAGGGAAAAAAAATGTCAAAGAATAGTGGATCACTATTAGGGTTGTGCAATTAATCGAATTCGATTGTCATGCGCATCTCGTCAGTAAAGCTGGTTTTGTGATTAGCAGTAAATCTCCATCACCTGCTTTCAGATGGAGCGGCAGTTAATACACGGAGCCATAGATCACTGACAAGCTACGCTAAACCGCGTTCGTAATCGAAGGTGATTCGTCTTTGATTATGAACACGATATTGCGTAGCTTGTCAGTATTAACTGCCGCTCCATCTGAAAGCAGGTGATGGCGATTTACTGCTAATCACAAAACCAGCTTTACTGACGAGATGCGCATGACAATCGAATTCGATTAATTGCACAACCCTAATTGTATTTTTTTTTTTTTTTTTTTTAATTGTGGCAGAAACAGGCTTCTATAACATCTCACAGGAAGAGCAAAGTTGGCAAACCGCAGCTCCAAAAGTAGAAAAATATTTGTTCTCACGACAGGTGACGTTTCGAGCCTACAAGCTCTTGATCAGACAATGAGCACATCCATAGTACAGCCCTTAAATACAGCACAAACCTAAATCACATGATCACCCACATGACTAAAAAAGAAAGAAAAAAACATAAAAGTGAAAACGACAATTAACTACAAATGCTAAACCTAAATATATCAAAAGATACCTAACTGCAAAAAAAAATATGATTGAAAAATATCTCACAAAAATATTTCAGAAAATTCCTAATATCAAGAAAAAAACATAATCACCAACAAAATAGAATCAAATTACATAAAATGTAATCAATCCAAACATAAATCAATGTCATAATTATAAAAAAAAGACGAATGTCAAATTCTTCTATATTATATCTTGCCATTTGGTAGCTTTTAGTTATTTTGCCTGAGATAAGTGTATAACAAGTTTTTTTTTTTTTTTTTTTTCCCAACCACGATGAATTCTATTTTTCATGCCCATTTGCCACCCTCTCTGACCTTTACTCTGAATCTGTTTTTCAGCTGTGACTCTAAGTCTTGATGTTCTCTGATTGGTAGGCGGAGCGTGTGCACGAGCTGAACGAGGAGATCGGGAAGCTGCTGGCGCGAGCGGAGCAGCTGGGCGGCGAGGGGAACGTGGACGAGGCGCAGCAGGTGCTGGAGAAGGTGGAGAAAACACGCACCCTGAAGAAAGAAGCAGAGGTCAGTGTGGGGTCAGAGGTCATGGTGGAGATGATATTGTGGTCCTCAGTTCTAGCTCTAGATTTTAAATCTCAAATAAAATTTGATGTTTTTTTACAATATAACAATGGGGGGAAAAAATCCCCCCAAAAATCTACATTAAGTAGCATCAGGGTATACAAATATGAAAACATGCATCATCAAATGGATATTAAATTATATAGGCACAAGTCAAACGGTTCATACTAGATCCAAAAAAATATTCCAGGTCTCTTAAGAAGATGTGGGTTCTGTTTTTTTTTTTTTTTTTTTTAAACTGTATGTTATATTCCATGTGCAGTGTGTTGTAATCACATTTTTAAGTAAATGATTAGATATGTATTTGTATTTGCCGTTAATTATGTTGTTGTGTTTAGGACATCTACCGTAACTCGATGCCGGCCTCCAGCTTCCAGCAGCAGAAGCTGCGGGTGTGTGAGGTTTGCTCCGCTTACCTCGGCCTCCACGACAACGACCGCCGCCTCGCCGACCACTTCGGAGGGAAACTTCATCTAGGTTTCATCGAAATCCGGGAAAAACTTGAAAAACTGCGGGTAAGATGACGGCTCACAGCTCAGTCAGGCTGGCGTCACGCAGCTCCTCATAGACGGTCTGCTCTGTGATTTGCAGAAAGCTGTGACGGAGAAACAGGAGCGCATGCGCACGAGGAGAAGAGAGGAGCGCGACAAAGAAGAGGAGCGAGCCAAAGAGTGGGAGTTGGAGAGAGAGAAGGAACGCGAGCGGGAGCGCGAGAGGGAACGAGAGAGAGAGCGCGAGCGGGAGAGAGACCGAGAGCGGGAACGCAGGAGGTGCGTCTCTTGTGCTCTGCTTTCATTCACCCAGATGTGTGCAGATCACAATCAGGCCTTGATGTTACAGCTGGAAGAGTGTCTCCATATTTATGCACTTTAATTCAAATCAGTGGAGCTCTAATAGTCAAGCCAAACCAAGTCACATTTATGTCTGTAGCGCTTTATACAATACTAATTGTTTCATAGTAATGAGCAAGAAAATAAAAGTATTAATTTTGTAAAACTCATCAGTTATGAAACCAATTCAATTTCAGCTATAAAGCAGCTCTACAGAGGACAATAGTGTCATTGTTGAGCTCAGATTCGTTTTAGATTTAATGTTGATTGATTTTGGTTCAGATTCAATAACAGTGTTGATATAGAATTATGAAACAAACTCAGTTCAACTGCAAAGCAGCTCTAAACAGACAGTAGTGTCATTATTCAGCCCAGTTCAGTGTTGATTCAGTTCATAATATAGACCAAAAACACAAATAGATTCAAAATCTTGTAGTAATTGAAAAACTTCAAGAACTGAAAAAACCTCAATTTAATTCAAATGATCATTTTTTTTGGTTTTGTTTTGCAATTTTGTTGCTTTAAAGGTGTAAACCAAGTATGTTACAGACTCCTGCGAACTTTTTTTTTTTAGTTGACAAGCAAATTGTTAAAGCACTGATGTTTGAAAGGGCTGACTCATAGAAATGAATCAAACTATCTGACATTTATACAAAAAATACTATAAACTATCTATCATAACACAGAAGTGCACAAGTGTTTCATCATGATTTGTTCTTCAAGTTTCTCTTTGTCCTTCTGTTCTCAGGTCCAGATCCAGAAGTGGTGAGCGATCTCGGTGAGGATCAGCTTCCTGTCGAATAACATCTATATCAGTAATATAAGGATGTAATGTGATAAAATTATGTCTGTCTTTGTGCTTTTCAGGGAAGGAGGAAGCTCGTCCTCCCATCGCTCTCGCCGGCACCGTGAGGATGGAGAGAGGGAACGAGACAGGGAGAGGAAACACAGACACAAGGAGCGCCATCGCTCTCGCTCCCACTCACACAGGAGCAAAAGAAAGAGGTACCACAACAACTCCAGCTTGACTCGACCTGTCTGAAATCTGTTGTGGAGGAACTGTTACATTTGAGCAATAAGGCATGATTTACAGTGATTTTACCATAGTCGAGGGAAGTGAAATGTCATAAAAACAACAGCATTATAACATAACATTGATACCAGTGATCAATTAAAATGAATATACACATGTGGTGTGTTACATGGTCACAGATATATTTTAAATGAAGTAGTGGAAATTATTTTTAAGCTAGTAACTAATCTTGATTTGTAATAAATTATTTGATTTTTAAATGATTATACCATAGTCAAGGAGAGTTAAATGTGGTTAAATTAAATGGTTTTTAATTAAGCAATTAATATTTGGAATTTAAGTTCTTTTAAACTATTTTAAATAATTTTGGAATTACTTTTAATTGACTACGTTAATTTTTAGAATTTAAATTATTAGACTGCTTTTTAAATTATATATTGAATTTTGATTATTTAAAATGAAATTCTAAATGCACGTATGTTATTTAAAGCGATGAGATTTAATTAAACTATCATTTGAAATTACTTTAATTCTAAATATACATTTTAATATTTTGAATTCAGAATTTGAAGTAATTTAAATTTAAATTATTTAAATATTCGTGTTAATATAAAATATAGTTAAAACTGATTCCTAATGAATGTTTAATAAAATAGTATATGCCTGTTTTTGCCTGTCGCACTCACTCAGATACTTGTATTCTGATGCGCTTGCTGGTTTCTGCAGGTCTTCACACACCAGAGATCAGGAGCAGCCTCTGTCTCAGGAGAGATGGCGGGAGAACGCCACGGACGAGAGATGGTGGGACAACGGACGCAGGGACATGGAGAGAGAACGATCCCCCGTCTCCCCAGACATGAGCCGGATGAGAGAGCGGGAGAGATCTGTGTCGCTGGAGAGAGATCAGCGCTCCAGCTCCGAGGAGAGGGAGTCCGGAGAGATCTAGATACTTTACATACTGTAGCTTCCGATCCCTGCTCCGATCCCTACACTGATCTGGCAATAACTGGACCAGCTTTCCGTCCGGTTACTCATACATCAGTAGAAGCTCAGCAGCTACAGAGAGGAAGCCAGTCACAGATTGCTTGCGTGTGTGAGATTGTGTGTAAGAGTGTATGTGTGTGTGAGTGTGTGTGAGAGAGAGAAGCATCATTATTTGAGATACAGGTGACGCCTCAGACAGCAAGAGTTACACACTTTGATCTAGTTGATCCAAACTAGTCAGCAAACCAAAAGAACATTTGACAGAAGTGCTGTAAAGGGAAAGAGTGCATTTAGAAGTAGTTTATTTTTCATGTTGCAAAATAAGGAGAGGTGGATGAAGGAGAACCTGCAGGAATATAAAAAGTCGTTTTCATCTTTTTAAACTGGCTACTGTTTTTTTTTTTTTTTTTTTTTTTTTTTAAATAATTAAAGCTCCTTAAATGACTATTTTGATGTGGATAATTATTTTCTCATGTTTTTTCCTCTGATTTCATTTGATATGAATATAAACTCAGAGCTGAACTGAGCAGTAACCCTGGATTACAATGCGAGTGATTTTATTTTATCTTTTTTCTCCGCAAAAACCAAACCAGTTTTTTTTTTCCCCACACATAACGGCACAGGTTTGTAGCTTGGCTTACATTATTTCTCATGGTACCATGATGTGTGTGAGTTTCTCTTGCCCCTTTTTCTCACTCTTTGGTTTTGCTGTGTTGAGAGGTTGTCTTGAAACTTCATCTTGCCTTGTCATTATGCTATGAAATAATAAATCTCTTGCTTTCATTGTTTAAACAAAGTGTTTCAGGCGTTTTGTCTTCATGAAAGCTTCTTTGAATGGATTTTCTGCTTCTGCTGAAATAAATGTGAATAATGCTTTGTTTGCGTTTCTGCATGGAAATACCAGTGTTTACAATTAAACAAACGTATTAAAATATCAGAAGAACACTACACTTAAAATATTTAACCTTAAAATGTTAATTTATTTTATTTGTTGAAGCCCAAAATGTACTTTAACATCACCGAATTGACATAAATACATTAGGTTACACAAATGTAAACTTAAGGGTTAGATCTGACAGAAATAGGTTTTTAATTGCAGGTTACCATGTGGTTGCTAACTTCTATCAGAGTGAGCTAGTTTGAGACTTTGATTATATATAGTTTGAGACTTATGCCATATTATTATTATTATTATTAAATATACATGTGAAATCGACCTAACAGGGGACGTTATTTTTTTATATATATATTCACTTTAATAAAATACGTTGTTTCTTACTTTTTAAGATGCATGTTCCAAAAAAGAGCTTTAAAAAATATATATTCACTTTATTTAATACGTGATGTGTGTGTATATATATATATATATATATATATATATATATATATATATATATTCAATTTAATACAAATAAATAAATAAAACGTGATGTTTCTTACGTTTTAAGACACGTTTCGAGAAAAAAAAAAAGTAAAATATAAAGTTTTAGCGCCAATGTAAGGCGGTTTGTGCACGCGCGAGGGCCGCAGCGCGCGTTCTACGTGTTGTCGCGCTGTGTGACGTCACGTGCGTGAACTTTGAAAATAAGCGCGAGGAGGAAGCGTCGCGCGAATCGCCAGTTTTCGCTGCTTTTTCCCCCGATAAACATACAAACAAATCAATAAACCTCATTTCTGATCATGGCGCTGCTGACTCCGTACAGTAAAGTCCCGGAGCTGAACACCGCGACTGTGCTCGTGAGTAATGCGCCTCAGCTCGTCTCACTGATACTGTTTATAGAGCTACTATAACAATACAACCGTTTTAATGTCCTTATATTGATCTTAATAGTTGGTTGAAAACGAGGAGGAGCTGCAGTCCAAACTAGCCAACGCCTTAGTTCAATATGAGAAAGATTTCAACGTCAATGTGTGAGTGTCTGTAGTGATTATTATTATGCTCAAATGGACGTCGATATTATATATTTCATGTTTAAGCGCGTGTAAATGTCCCTGATGTGTTTCAGGCGTTTGGCCAGGAAACTCCCTCTGCCCGTAGAGAACAAGGAAACCCGTCCTCGCATTGATTTAATAGTGTTTATAGTGAATCTGCTGTCAGAGCGCAGGTACACTGATCTCTCTCTCATCATTGACTGTCTGTGAGCGGACAGACTCTCATCTCTCTCTCTCTCTCTCTCTCAGTCTGCAGTCAGTGGAAAGCTCTCTCACTCATCTGCACTCTGACTGCTTCCTGGGGAAAGTGTGTTTCCTGGTCACTGATGGTGAGCGAGAGCCTCATTCAACAATTATAAATGTGCACACACTCATTTGTGTCTGATTACAGTTTTCCACAAAAAAAGAAATGCTTATTATTTGTGAAAATGCATTTAAAGTCACATAAACTCACAAAAATTGAAATAGGTTGCTTTTATTATTTTTATTTTTGTAGTTGACGTCAAACAATTCAGGGTTTCACAAAAATACAATTTCGGTAATAATGTAGCAAAATGGTTACATTAAATAGGAAATAAAATGGTTTATATGTTATTTGGTTTGACCTCGAGATGGATGAGCACCTTCTTTTACTGATCATTTGCTTAAATAGCATGAGTTTGAGAGTTGTGTCATGTACCATTTAAAAGTCTGAGGTCAGTAAGATTTTAATGTTTACAAAGGAAGTCTTTTCTGCTCACCAGAGCTGCATTTATTTGATTAAAAATACAGTGAAAATTGTGAAAAATTATTACTATTTAAAGTCACTAATTTCTATGTAAATATATAGTCAAATGTAATTTATTCCTGTGATCAAAGCTGTATTTTCAGCATCATTCCTCCAGTCTTCAGTGTCACATGATCCTTCAGAAATCACTCTAATATGCTGATTCGCTGCTCTAGAAGTATTTCTGATTATTATCAGTGTTTAAAACAGTTGTGCTGCTTCTTACTTTTGTTAAAACCCTAGAGTTTTATTTTCAGGATTCTTTGATGAATAGAAAGTTAAAAAGAACAGCGTTTATTTGAAATGGAAATCTTTCATAGCGTTATAAATGTCTCTACTGTCACATGTGATCAGTTTAATGCATCCTTGCTGAATAAAAGCATTAAGTTTCTTGAAAAATAAATCTTCCTGACCCCAGAGGTTTTACCTGCTTTCTGAGAGCTCGGTGTGTCAGTGATTGTCAGAAGTGTTTGTGAGTTCAGTGTGTTTCACGTGTGTGTCTGCAGCTCGCTGCGGCTCTCACACTCAGGAGCGTTTGGTCAGCGTAAGAAAACTGGCTGCTTCACATCAGTGTCCCGTCCTCTGCGCCGAGCACAGGGTAAACGCGCACACACACACACACACACACACACACACACACACACTCACTCTCGGTCACCTCAGGCAGACGTGTGTTACGGCGTGTTTCTCTCTCTGTCTCTCAGACGGCAGATGGCGTGAACGCAGCAGCCATGCGGCTCCTCAGCATCCTGAAGGTGTCGGCGGGAATATCGCCCATAGCAACCACTGCCCTGTATCTGTCCTCTCTGACCCGCTGCTCGGTGACCTCTGACCTTGAAGAGGACTGACCTCCAATATGATCAATTAAGAACTACATTAAGACTCGATTCATTGCTTTGAATTTCCACACAGGAAACTCAAGTTGCAGATAATCACGCTGGACTGCAGATTCGTTCAGGTGGGTGCGACTGTTCTTTTAACATCACTGTCAATGGAAGTTACCTTGCCATGGGACTTTATTAAATACTGCTGTGTTTTCATGGCTGCCCAGCATTTATATTCAGTTCTTGTAACATCCAAACCAGCAGGGGGAGCCATTGGATCGCTCCTAACATATTCCCCAAATAATTATCTTTTTACAATATTTATAAATAAAATAATTGAATTTTTAACCAGATGACTGTACTGTTTTATGCAATTTAAGTATTTTTGTTTTTGTTTTTTTTGTTTCATTTATTTAATGAATTTCATTTCTTACATGCATTTACTACAATACTAGTAAAATGTTTGGATGTACTTGGTGAGCTTACTGTTATTATTATTATTATTATTATTATTATTCCCATGTTTTCCCAGTTTTAATGGCTTAACTATTGTTATAAAATAATAAAAAAGAATGAGTAAATAAGTCCAAAATTTTTGACTGGTACTGAACCTATAAATCAATATTGTTCTTGCCCTAAAATATCTTAGAACCCAATAATTATGTTAGTAAAACATATTTACTATAATATGTCTTCGAGCATTTTTCCTGATTTTTTTGACGGTTAAAAAAATTAAACGATGATTTGTGAGATTAAATATTTGTCTACTCCAGTGTTATTTTAGATACTATTATAGTTTCTATTAATAGTTTGAATTCATTTTTATTTTTATTTCTTCCGTTTTCATCTTAATTTTAGATAAAGTTTTAGTCATTTTGTTGTGTGTTTTAATTGTTTTATTAGTTTTAGATTTTAATGCGTACATGGTTTTGATTCATTTCAGTTTTAGTTATTTTAGTATGTTAAAAATGGGAAATATTTCATTGGCATTTTAAGTTTATATCAAAATATGTTTATTCCATTTTAAGATATAATTTTTAAATATATATTTTATTAAATTTCAGTTGCTGTTTATTTATGGTTTTAGTTTTTGTTAACTTCTCTTTTTGGTGCACTGTAGTAACCTCGTCCCAGAATCCTCTGTTTTCCCCCTCGAATCTTTTGCGTTTCTATGACAACTTCACCTGTTGCAAACCAATCCTATCGGTAACCCGAGTCCTGAATAATGGACGTTCTTTGCGAAGAAATTACAAAAAGGCTTTCTGGCATCTTACCTGTACTGTCTCTCACTCGCCCAACCTTTCCGTTGGCTCCCTCGTGACTGACCTCATTCGACAATCTCTTCACTGACCACTACACACGGGGTCACAGTCCAGATATCCTCTCACCCCTCAGACACACAGAGCGCCTCGACTGTCACGAAGAGTCCATCGCGGTCTAATTTTAGAGTCTTTTTATTGTTCTTGTAATAGACACTTTTGATGACACTCATGAATTGGGCTTGAACCTACAACCTTGAACCTCTGGGAAAGACGTTCTGTATTTGGCTTTATTTATAAAAGTCATTAAAGTACCAAATTATAGGTCCGTTATTCTCATGAGGTCACAGACTGAGACACCACTTCAGTTCATTCTCAGTGGCTTTGTGTGATATTGTTCCATGATCTGCTCTGCTGGCATCCATTAGAGTCCTTCACAAACACATCTACAGTGCAGCCGTCCCTCCAGAGACCTGCCTTTGTCCCACTCGATATTCTGTTACTGAATAATGCAGTGTGTGTGTGTGTGTGTTCACATGCTGAGAGACTGGCAGAGCTGGATGGCAGTAGATGCGTTTCTACCCGCACGTACCACTTTCACACACATTCCTGCCCTTATTTATGGCCAGGTAAAGTGTGTGTTTGCTAAATGGAGCATCACTACTGATATTGCTCATAGTTACTGATCTGAACCAACAAGTAAGTGTTACCTGAAATCACATGTCTTGGTGAGGAAAGATGTCATTTTGGTTAAAGCTGCTTTAAAACAATATATATTGTGAAAAGCACTACACAAGTTCCTGTGTCAAAAATGTCACAGTCCAAATTCATCCGCAGTCCAAGTACCCCAACTCTAAAAATTTACTTCACACTCGGAGCACCTGGTAACTGCAAAGCAACACCCTAGAAACTATCCAGAAAATGCATAGTAATGTGTTAAAAATTTCTAGCAATCACATACAGTCATGGCCAAAACATTTCGGCACCCTTGGTAAATATGATCAAAGGCGGCTGTGAAAATTAATCTGCATTATTAATCCTTTTGATCTTTTATTTTAAAAATTCACAAAAATCTAACCTTTCATTGGATAATAAGAATTTAAAATGGGGGAAAATATTATGAAATAAATGTTTTTCTCAAATACACGTTGGACACAATTATTGGCAACCCCTAGAAATTCTTATGAGTAAAATATCTCTGAAGTATATTCCCATTCATATTCACAATTTTGAGCACAGGGTGATTATGAACATGAAATTATCCAGCCATGGCTTCCTGTTTCACAGAAATATAAATAGGAGGGAAAACAAAGCCCAAATTCCCTTAATCATCCATCACAATGAGAAAAACCAAAGAATATATTTCTGACGTGCAGCAAAAGATAATTGAGCTTCACAAATTAGTGAAGTGGCTTTAAGAAAAGCCACCATCAGGGCAATAATTAAGAATTTCCAATCAACATAAAATGTTATGAAACTGCCTGGAAGAGGACGTGTGTCTATATCGTCCTAATGCACAGTGAGAAGGAGAGTTTGAGTGGCTAAAGACTCTCCAAGGACCACAGCTGGAGAATGGGGTCAGAAAACCTTAAAAAAAAAATTGTCAAACAGCAGCTACATCAGCACATGTTGTTTGGGAGGGTTTCAAGAAAAATTATCCTCGCTCATCCAAAAACAATCTCCAGCATATCCAGTTGTCAGACACGACTGGAACTTCAAATGGGACTGGCTTCTATGGTCAGATGAAACTAAAATTACTTTTTAGCAGCAAACACTCAAGATGGGTTTGGTGAACACAGGGATAAAAAGTACCCCATGTGTACAATTAAATATACTGCTGTATTTTTGATGTTGTGGGCCTATATTTCTGCTGGAGGTCCTGGACATCTTGTTTAGACACATGGCATCATGGATTCTATCAAATACCAACAGATAAAAAAAATTAAGTGACTGACTTTGTTAGAAATCTTATAATGGGCCATGTTTGGATCTTCCAACCGTACAATAATCCAAACACAAACCTCAAAAACAACACAAAAATGGGTCACTGAGCACAAAATCAAGCTTTTGCTGGCCATTCCAGTCCTCTGACCTGAACCCTGTAGAAAATGAGTGAACTGAAGAGAAGAAGCACCAACATGGAGCTGGGAATCTAAAGGGTCTGGAGTGATTCTGGATGAAGGAATGGTCTCTGATCTCTTGTCAGGTGTTCTCTAACCTCATCAGGCATTATAGGAGAAAATTTAGAGCTGTTAAACTGGCAAATGGAGGTTTCAAAAAGTATTGAATAAAAGGGTGCCGTTAATTGTGGCCAATGTGTATTAGAGAAGAACATTTATTTCATAATGATATTTCCCCCATTTAAAATTCTTACTATCCAATGAAAGGTTCGATTTTTATTTATTTTTTTTGTGATTTAAAAAAAAAAAAAAAGATCAAATGGATTAACAATGCAGATTCATTTTCACAGCCGCCTTTGATCATATTTACCAAGGGTGCCGATATTTTTGGCCATGACTGTAGCAGCATGTTAAATACCACTTGGAACACCTGGCAACTGCATAGAAACACCCTAGCAACCAGAAAACTCTAGCAACCATTTAGAAACATGTTCAAATCACATGGAACAGCTGGCATCTGCATAGCAACGCCCTAGCAACCAGCAAACATGTTAGAAACATGTTAAAAACCGATTGGAACAACTGGCAACTGCATAGAAAAGCCCTAGTAACCAGCAAACACTAACAACCATGCAGAAACATGTTAAAAACCATTCAGAACACCCAGCAACTGGGTAGAAACACCATCTAGCAACATGTTAAAAATCGCTTAGAACACCTAGCAACTGTATAGCAATGCCATAGCAACCAGAAAACGCTAGCAACCATGTAAAAATTTCACAAAACCGCTTAGAACACCTGGACACTGCATAGAAACACCCTAGCAACCAGAAAACTCTAGCAACATGTTAAAAATAACTCTGAAAACTTAGCAACATCTTATCAATGCTATAGCAACAAACCATAAAAAACCTGAATAGTTGCACAACAATGTGCTAAAAACTAATTAGAGTTAAAACTGCATAGCAACACACTAGTATTGTGACAGTGAGATCTGCATGATTAGGAACCACTCAATAGAACTAATTTTTGCATATTTCTTATTTCGGTGTTTCTGTGTGTTTTGAGAGTACGTGATCATCATAATGTTCTGACTGATTATCATCGTATGCCTGCGTTATAATGATACAAGCCTCATTCAGAGCTGATTGTGAGCTTGAATGGTGTGTGTGTGTGTTTTTGTGATAAATGAGGACAAAAAGTTGTATAATGACAAGGGTATGACAGGTATTACAAGAAGGTGGTGACTTTTCAGGACATTACTCCATGTCCCCACTTTTCAAAACGCTTATAAATCACACAGAATGGAGTGTATTGAAAATCTGAAATAGCAGAAAGTTTCCTGTAAGGGGTAGGTTTAGGTGTAGGGTTGGTGTAGGACAATAGCACATACAGTAAGTACAGTATAAAAACCATTACGCCTATGGGATGTCCCCACTTTTCACAAAAACAAACGTGTGTGTGTTTCAGACAGAGTCTCTGGAGAGCTCCAGATATCTTAGCTTTCCTGCCCTGCCTCTTCCTCTCACAGTAGATAATACAGGATGACACTGAGCTTCCTTACAAACACACACACACATTCAGTCAGGAGATGGTCAAAAAGTGCTCAGAAACCAGATGCTCTTTTTCAGCAGAACAATGCTGGTATTGAGGAGCAGAAACGCATCAAACCACTGCTTGATTCTAGAGCTCAGAGGAAAGTCTTGATGCTCAGAAGTCACTCTTTTATTGCTCAGGAGACTTGGAGTATTAACTTTGTCTCAAACGTTTCTCTTAGAATTTCTATTGATTTAGAAAAACTCGTAAGTCAATAATTGGAGTACAAACTGGGTTGTTGTTTTAATACGACAGAACTGTAAAAATGACCATCCTCATCATCCCCTATCCTACAATTTAAAAGGCTGCTATATATTCATAAATAAAAACCCAATTTATTCATGGAAAAATAAAATTATAGTTTGAATATGTATATTATTTGACAGTCATTTTTAAATGTATGTATTTTCATGATTTCTTTTTCATTTTAATCCGATTTTACTTATTTGTTGTAATCTCATTTTATATATTTATCTTAATCTGCTTTTTATTTTACTTTATGTATTTAATTTTTATTTTTTAATTATAATCCATATTTTATTTAATCTATTGTGTAGTTTTCTATTTTAATGTACTTTTTATTTATTTTGATCTATTTTTATTTTTATTAATTTTTAAAACAAATATTTCCACAGAACCTATCACTATTTATTCATTTAAAACAATTTTTTTGTTTTTTTTTTAAACAAATATTTCCACAGACCCCCATTACTCCACTGCGGCCCCCTGTGCGTCTCCATTCGCTCTCCTTTCAATCTCGTTGCTTTCTAGGAGAAACTGGGATGTTAGAGCTCAGGCTGATATGCTTTAAATGTCAGCGATCTCGTGTGCGTGTGTGATATCATGTGGAGCTTTCAGATATGAGGTCAGGTCTCCAAACACTCGACTACGTGACAACTAAAGGAAGGCAGAGAGAGAGAGAGAGAGAGAGAGTGTGTGTAACTGTTGTCATGTCTGCTGTGACAAAGAGACAACCCCGCCGGGAGAACTTAATACATGCTCACTACATCTCTTAACACAACTATAAAGTAAAAGCAAACAGCAGTTGTGGAGCAGAAAAACTCTGTGGCTTCAGTCACGTCCACCGACCTCCTGGAAGGAGACTTGCGAGGGATGGAAACGCGCGAGTGACCGTGACCGCGAGCGTGTGCGTTTGTGCACGGCTGCAGATCAGCCCGCACTTTTCTGAGGATCAAGATTTCTGAGAAATAACGGCCAACAGAAGAACATAAACAAGAGGTCGAGGTTTAGCAAAGAGTAAGGGTCACGGTGTCATAAATAAAGCTCATTCCAGACCCAGATCAGGCCAAATGACTTTAGCATGTGATTACACAGCAGCTTAGAATAAAGCACTTGTCAAAACAGCCCAACTGCAGTCGTACTGCAACCATAATTCATCTAATAGTTTGAATAAATGTGACCCTGGAGCACAAAACCAGTCTTAAGTCGCTGGGGTATATTTGTAGCAATAGCCAAAAATACACTGTATGGGTCAAAATTATCCATTTTTCTTTTATGCCAAAAATCATTAGGATATTAAGTAAAGATCATGTTCCATGAAGATATTTTGTAAATTTCTTACTGTAAATGTATCAAAACTTCAATTTTGATTAGTAATATGCATTTGCCAAGAACTTAGTTTGGACAACTTTAAAGGCGTTTTTCTCAATATTTAGATTTTTTTCACCCTCAGATTCCAGATATTCAAATAGTTGTATCTCAGCCAAATATTGTCCGATCCTAACAAACCATACATCAATGGAAAGCTTATTAATTCAGATTTCAGATGATGTATAAATCTCAATTTCGAAAAATTAACACTTAAGACTGGTGTTGTGGTCCAGGATCACAAATATATATATATACAGAGCTGGGCAGTAATAGATAACATGTAATCAGGTAATCATTATGTAATCAGATTCCAAAAATTAACTTGTGATTAGACTAGTCATTAGTCAGGTGCTGCACAGCATTTGACCATGGATTTAGAAAAATCATTTCAGAAGTATTTTACCACATTCGTTTTTATTTGAATTATGACTCAGTAGGTTATTTAACAATGTATTTCTATGTTTTTGCCTTAAGACTTTTGTCTTTCAAACACATTAAATGCACAAATTCACAAACTTTATTATCCGATCCTCTTTTACCTAATATATTTTTATTTGAAGTACCCCTGAGGTGATTTTAAAATAAATATTTTAATAATTAAATATCACATTTGTATGTTCGCAGTTCTGTGATGTTGGTTATGGCCACATGACATGCAGGTAAACAAATAAAATATTTCATTTAACATTTTTATGATTTAATTCTTTATTAGCTTCTCATTAAATTCATAAACCCTCTGCAGTTTCGTCGTAAACCCAATTCGGGAAACCTTGACGTAATAATTAAACCTTGATGTTTAATGCACTTCATGTTAATAACAATGAATGGAATAAATCTTTGTCTTTTGTATTTTTATATCAAGATGGTAGAAGATTATTCTATTTAAATCAATGTGATAAACAAGTTACGACAAAAAGTAATCTAAAAGTAGTCTGATTTTATTACTTAAAATGTGTACTATAAAGGATTACTTTACTAATTACTATTTTTGTCATGTAATTTGGAATCAACAACAGATTACAATTTGTAAGTAAACTACCCGTGTGTGTTTAAATCAGCTGTGATTTTTTTTTTTTTTTGGCTATTTTAGTCCTATTATATTTATAGCAATAATGTCATTCACTTATGAAGTGATTTATGAGGTAATAGTTCAGTTAGATTTCCTAATTTTCCCTTTGAATTGAGAAACAGTCAAATATAATTGTTTCATTTATTTTATTTACCATTTTTGTGTCCTTTTTTATAATGTCAACCAATAGTGAGTGACAAAGGTGAAGTTTTTACTGCATGAATGACAAATAAAGACACGATTCAGTTTTTCAGCAGATAAAAGCAACGTTTATTAATAAGTGTTGCTAAACAAAAGCGAAGCAAATGATTTGTAACGCAGGTTAATAATAGTAAAACAAAGCAAGTGTAGAGAAACAAATATCTATGGCCTTTCAAAATAATAGAGGCATCACTGGAATTAAACAATTTCAATCGTAATCGTCTCCCAAATTTAAATTATTTTATTAATGTGCAATTCAGAAGTTTAGTCCTAATCTGAGGCTCCTCCTGAGACCCTAACGCGCCTACGGTCACTCATAACATCATCAGATCAGCTGACAGTCTAAACCGGACGTGATTGGCTCCGCTCCTTAATCCGGTCAGGCGCCATCTTGGATCTAACGCGGATGAAAACGAGACTGGTCCTAGATCACGTGATTTAACAAATCTCAAAACTTTGAGTTTCATTATACAGAAAGTTTTAAATTTCGTCATCTGAACGAATCCGTATGTTGTCAAACAAAAGTACAATCCAGTGATTCAGCCTCGTTTTCATTCCCGTCTAAATGAAACATGGCGCTGTCCTGACTAACACCTATAAACACAGTTGCATGTTTACGTGGGTTTTTGACATGATTTGTTCTCTGCAGATAGTTTGCGATCGTATTAGCTGCACAGTAGCTTCTACTGACTAATGGCATGAACAAGGCAAGCGTTTTTCTGTGATGCCGCGGAGTTTGTGGCGCTCAGCGTGTCGTTTAACCGGCGAATCCGATCTCCTTGTAGTAAGTGTCGATGTCTCCGATCACGGCGTCCATGACTCTCCTGAACGCGGTCTGTCCGGCCGCGTCCAGACCCGCCTTCTCCGCCATCACCTTCACCAGCACCTCCGTGATCAGCTGAACACACACACACACACACACACACACACACATTAATAATCGGAATCTGATAGCCCCTCCCCTTTTGCTACATAATTAAAGCTGCGACAGGTGAGTGTATTAAGGCACAGCCATTAGAAGGCAAGCCTACAACCATTAGCCAAAAAAACAGTAGCCCCTCACTGCAGAACAAAGATCCGGGGGCGGGGTTGGATCCACATCTAGCGGGTGGAGACGGGTAGGTTTAGGTAAATGTAAGGTGGGAGGAGTTGATGTAGATCCAACCACGCCCCCTGGATCTTGTGTTCTGCAGTGAGGACCATCTCCATCACTGGTATTTAAAGTGCACTTTTTCTTTTGGGAATTTTTCAGTGTGAACGCACTACTCTCAGTATTTGAACTACAAAACCTCATAGAATAGAGCATAAGCACGCGATGTGGTGCACACCAGCAGAACAGACACGACTGGCTGTTTATGCAGGAAAGTCAGAGTGTCTAAGAATACGTGAAATCTGTCTGTGAGCAAATGGAAGGAAGAGAGAGATTCAAAACCTAATGAGTTTCCTCTGCACACATCAGTTTAGGATGCTAAAGTTGTAGTGTATTTTTAGTGTCATGTTGTTAGCTTGGAAACGTGCTAATGTCAACGGTGAAATCTGTTTTAATTCTAGTACTATTATTTTGTATAGAAATAATGCATAATGTTTCTCTATAATGAAATATAACTTTTGTAACTTTATATAACTTAAGTAAAATTTAAGTTTTTAACTGGCCTTATATTATATACGTTTCATCATTATAACAATATTTTATTTAAATATAATATACAGCATTCAAAATCAGTCAGTTATGAGGCTAGTTATACTAGGATTCTTTTACTTTTGTAAAGTTAAATTGTCTTTTTAAAAAAAAAAAATAATAATAATATATAATCTAACATATTCAGCTATTTCATTTCATATTAATAGGGTCTTTTTTACTGGCCTTAAATTTTCTAGCAGTTTTATATATATATACATACATATATATATATATATATATATATAAAATGTGTACAACA
The DNA here is from genome assembly GCF_012432095.1 of Onychostoma macrolepis. Taxonomy (NCBI): domain Eukaryota; kingdom Metazoa; phylum Chordata; class Actinopteri; order Cypriniformes; family Cyprinidae; genus Onychostoma; species Onychostoma macrolepis. The sequence continues at coordinate 10,777,533 of NC_081155.1, forward strand.
ATGAAAATCAGTCACTTATGAGGCGCTGGTTCAGTTAGGATGTAGTCAGGGAGTCAGTTCACTAGGCTTTGAAACAGAAGTCAGAAATGAAGGTCAGGCTGTGACTGAAAGCGTCCCGCGTTACCCTGAAGTTGTTGAGGCCGATCTTGTGCGTGTTGGCGTGTCTGGTGGCCAGTGGTTTGAGGAGGTCAGCGTGATCTCCTTTGGTCTTCAGCAGCTCGCCCAGCTTCTCCAGCACAGTCGCTCCGTGGGCCGCCACCGCCACGTTCCCCTCCAGATCAGACTGAGAGATGCCCACGAACTTCGGGAACAGCTTCTGAGTGTCCGGGTGCTCCTTAAACAAACTGAACAGAGAGAAAACATCAGGCAGGCCTCAGCAGACCACACTGACATTAATCAGGCTCGCGTCAGGAACAGACCGGGTCAGAACTTCTCCTCCGTGACCCTTGAAGTCGGCCTCGATGGCCCCCCAGCATTTCAGAACCAGGTCGTGATCGGCCATCGTCTGCGTGAGAAAACAAACCAGAAAAAAACACCTGTCACTAATAACCAGTCAAAATACTTCTGCGAACATTTCAGCCGTTTGGAATTGCATTTGCATCGTTAAACAAGGCGTTTATGGACGATGTGTTTAAGTATGTGCCGATCAGATTAACATCACATGGCCTTCGCTTCACTCATGACAGATATTAAGCCACTTTCAGCTGTAAAACAACTATATGACCTCCTGAACTTATGTCAGGCAGGAGAGCCTACGGACATGCATTATTTATTGTGCTCATTTACACACATTAAATAAAAAGTTAGCGCTATGAGCATATATGGATGACTGACCTCAACATTTGACCTCTAAACAACTTATAAATTAGCCTAATTAGTACCATGTGTCCAATAAATAGACCTTAAAATAGATTATTTTTAGTCAACATTCATGTTTGTTTGCATTAATCCAAATAATATAGCATCTATTGTAATTATTAAAAGGTGCCATAGAATGGAAAACTGTATTTACCTTGGCATAGTTGAATAATAAGAGTTCTGTACATGGAAATGACATACCGTGAGCCTCAAACACCATTGTTTCCTCCTCCTTATGTAAATCTCGGGAATAAAGACCACTGAAAAATAGGCGAATCAGAACATAACACCGACTGTGACGTAACAGTCGGGATCACTAATAGTTACGCCCCCAACATTTGCATAACGTATACCTGCCCATGTTCAAGGCCAGATGCCAGCCGAATCATCAGAAGTTCTGCAGGTATTGTAAAACCGTTTCTGGAGATTTTTTGCCCTTACCTAAGCCACATACCTTCTATGTAGATATCAGAGAACAATTTAAAATATTGCATCAATGCATTCTATGGCACCTTTAATATTCCCCAGACCCAAACCCTGCAGTAAAGTTCATTAAAGTGCAGCGTGTTGCATGAGGCGACTGGAGTAATTTGAGTTTGAGGCTCCAGTGATCTGGAACGCTCGAGTGACCTTGAGAACTTCCAGATTCACTAAACACTCGTAGATCCCGTCTAGTCCTGTGCCACAGCCACACACTCCACTGTTCATTTTCAGGCCAATAAATCAGTATTTGAACTTATTTTACCTTCAATGACTTTTTCTCTCTCAAAAACTGCACATTTTTCTTTCAATTTGACTTTTTTTTGTGTGTTTTTCCCTTTCATTTAAGTTTATTCCTCGGTTTTAAAAAACCTACATTTTGAAATATCATTTTTAGTTAGTTTTGTCCTCTGTAAAAACTTCTACATAGAAATAAAAAAGTTTTACTAGTTACTTTACTAGTTTTCACTTTCTCAACAAATTCTGCCATGAACTATATATATATATATATATATATATATATATATATATATATATATATATATATATATATATATTATTTATTATTTTTTTTCTTAACTTCATAATTAGAAGTCTTATTTTACTATTTTAATAAATAATAAATTTAATAATTATGATTTAACTTTTAAGTTTCACTTTAACTTTTTAAATATACTAGTTTGTTCTTCTCAAACATATTCTGCACTTTTTAATTTAATTTGAACTTTTTGTGCATTTTTTCTTTACATTTTCCCTCCGTAAAAAATAAAAATAAAAAATAGTTTTCACTCTCAAATTCTGCAACAAACGAATTACTTTTGAGTTTAATTTCAGCTTTCTAATTTTAAATGAATTCTGCTGCAAATTATATTTTAATAAACTACAATTTAACTTTTATGGTTCATTTTACATTTTTAAATGTACTAGTTTGCCCTTCTTATGCTGCAAAAAAACAATAAAAATACTGTTATTTTTATTTAAAATGATCAAAACAATACAGGTAGAATTATTATTATTTTTTTAAAAACATTAAAAAAAAAACATCTTAAGTGTTAAAATAACCTCTAGGAATGATGCACTTTTGCACAAAGCATGAGAAAGTCCAGTCAAGCTCCTTACCGATATCGGTGTCCTCTCTGAAGTGCGTGTGACTGGATGTGGGTTTAGAAAATGAGCTCAGATCATCACTTTTCCCCACTTTCACCTTTTATACAGCGTCCTTGCGATGTCACTGCCCCTCACCTGCCAATCACACTGCCCTCTCCTTGTCTTGAAATGTTAACCCCACCCCTTCGTTTGCCCCACCAGCACACACACACACACACACACACGGACGGATCTGCGACAGAAGTCTTTTGAGATGCTCTCTGTATTATTCCACAGCAGCTGCATTGCTGCACAACACACAGATGCCCACCTGCACAACTATATTCACTTTAAAAGTCATTCTGAGATGTGCCAGATGTTTGTTTTCTAGTTTTTCTGCTTTCACAGCATCATCACTCTCACTTTGTCATGCTCTTCTGTGAGTTCATGAAGTGGAAAAACAGATGAGGCGTCTCTGAGTTTGATTTGGGGTGAATGGATGAACGTTCAAGGCTTTATAGGAGATTTTGGCTCAGGAAAACAAAACAATGACCGGCACGTGTGCAAACAAACACAGGAAAACGCCACTTAACTTCAACCCCCTTGTTTATTATGTATAAAATATGAACAATAAAGCAATAAAGGCAGCGTAGCCCTGTCGTTGGCCATATCTGTCCTAGCACTCATTGTCTGTCACCGGACAGGTGTATTAATAGCATTTGTGGGGTTGAGGAACATGTGTGTGTGTATTTGGATAAGGGAAAAGCCATTTGGACTGGTTCAAAGACGGGTCAAGATCAGCGTCCACTGCCAAACTACCAAAACCTGGCAGAAAAGAGAGGAGCTAAATGCGTTGGTACCAACTCTGAACTTCAAACACTTTCCATGAGATAAAGATAGTTAAACAGTTGTGCTTCAGTCACCAAGAGAAAGAAAAACAGAGAAAATGTGCTCTGCCATAAGACAGTCTTTTTCAACTCGCTGACCTTTTATAGTTAATGTTAATGATGACAGGCAGACAGATGCACTCGGTGATCCGAGACAGTCACAGAGTATTGCTTTTGACTTGATCATAGCGCCATCTAGAGAAAAAACCGCTGAAGTGCCTGCATGCGTCGTCGATTTAAAGTTTAAAATACGTTTTGACGGAAAGTGTTGCTTTAAGAAGCGTAGTCGTATTTTAGTAGGCACGTAGATCGACTAAAAGTTATTTAAAAGCAAAACAAAAATGTTTAAATAAACATTTTAAAATTTTTCCGAGTTCCGGCAAAATAAAAGTCGCTTGGAAACGTTCCAAAAACATTCTTCCAAATAATCTCCCTAATATAATACATATATTTTGCGTGAAATATTGTATTATATGTTTAGTAATATAAAATGTAAATAGTAGATTAGGACTTCTGATTTATGAAAGAATCATAAAAAACAACTGTGTGACTTCGGTGACTTTTATTTTGGCGGGTCGTGCAGCGAAAGAGACGCGTCTCTTGTTATTCAAGCTTCACTGTCGAGTGGCCATTTTTTATGTGCGTCCGGATTCAGGTTCCGCTCGTTTCTCTCCTAAAACCGCTTTTAACACCGATTAATATCGGATATCACCGACAAACGAGTCTAGGACTTTAATCGCCTTCATCGCAGAGAAGAAAACGACAGATAATTTGTTTGTCTTCGTCAACATGAATCCTGAATAGTAAGTTTGTGTAGAAAAGCGCCGATGACACATCAAACACACATCACCTGCTTCATTATTATTCACACAAATCATTACTGCGCCACCTAAATAAAATACTAGAGTACACAAAATATTTACTTGATGTGTTAGGATTCATTTATCAGGCTACTGCTTATCACAGCTACGCTGTGTCTCTTTAACCAGATCCACAGACCGGGAGTCGTCTCGATTTGATTTAAAAGTAATTATATGTGTAAATATTGACGCTTGCGTACATATGTGTAGTAATGTTTTAAATAACGATGTGTTCAATAACTGCCAGTCTGTTTCTGCAGCTCTCTGAGTGCCACGTCGTGAGAATGAACTGATAACTGAAGAATGAACCCGTCTGTATAACTGCTCATCTTATCGTGTTTATAATGAAATCAGATGCTCCTCAGGCGTGTTCATCTGCTGTCAGGGAGCTGATCGTGTACTGTCACTCCTCCTGTGCTGATGAAATGTGATCTTAGGCCTGAACTTACTGAGTTTATGACATGTTGAGTTTAGTTTCAGGGGCTGTTGGGTAATTAAGTCACCTGTTGCCACACCACTCTTTCAAAATCTGTGGTTTTACCATGGTATTGAAAGACTGCTATATCATGTGAATCTGTCATACACGTGCATAGATCATAATTCACATCAGAATCAGAAGAAAACTGTCTTTGCATCATGACATTGTTTTCTTTTTTGTGTCATGCAAAATCGACTTCTTGTTGTTGATTTACGTTCTTTTGATTTTGGGGTAAAGTATGAGCCTGAGATGTGACATTCCTCCATTTACTCCCATTATTTCGTGGCGGTCACGTGATCGTTGAGACATAATGACACACACACACACAAGTGTTGCGTAATGTAATTCCCACTTCCACGTCACACACTGACTGGAGCGAAGGTGATGGATGCATTCATTGATGGTCCTGTGGTTTGTGTTTCAGTGATTACCTGTTCAAGCTCCTGCTGATCGGAGACTCTGGTGTGGGGAAGTCCTGTCTTCTGCTGCGTTTCGCTGTAAGTTAAGATGCTGTTTACACACTGAATCAGAGAGCTCCATGCTAAAGGTGAAGGATGTCGTTTCTGCAGCAGCAATCGGATTGAAAACTATTATTTTTGCAATTGTTTTCAGTGCATGTGTATGAAATCTATCCATTGCCTTATCTATGATTGTGTGTGCGTTTCCTCAGGACGACACGTATACAGAGAGCTACATCAGCACGATCGGAGTGGACTTCAAAATCAGGACGATAGAGCTCGACGGAAAGACCATCAAACTACAGATCGTAAGTGCGCTCCACTTTAACACCTGAAGCGCTTCTAGATCTCATGCATTGTTTCAGCATGCAAAAACATGTTTTTGAAAGTCTCTTCTGCTCACCAAAGCAGCATTTATTTGATCAAAAATACTGGAAAAATTGTGAGATGTTTTTACTGTTTAAAATTACAGTCTGGATATATTGTAAAATGTCACTTATTCCTGTGATCAAAGCTGAATTTTACTGCAGTCTTCAGTGTCACGTCATTCTAATGTACTGATTTGTGCTCAAGAAACATTTCTGATTATTAAACCGTTTTGCCGCTTCATTGTTTTTGTCGAAACTGTGACGCTTATTATTTTTCAGGTTTCTTCGAAGGATAGAAAGTTCAAAAGAACAGCAGTTATTTGAAATCGAATCCTTCTGTGAACATCGTTATCGTCACTTTTGAATGATTTAATGCTTCCTTTCTGAATAAAAGTTGCTGGTTTGTTTGAAAAGAGCAGTTTTAGTGAGCTGAATGTGTTTGCTGTGTTGTCAGTGGGACACGGCCGGTCAGGAGCGGTTTCGCACCATCACGTCCAGCTACTACAGAGGAGCTCACGGGATCATCGTTGTTTACGATGTCACGGATCAGGTGACCAAACATTCTTTTAGCATGACCTTTCACTCACAGCGCTGAGAGCGACGCGTTCAGTCAGTGTTTCAGTGCTGTTTTAATGTGAGTGTTTCCTCAGGAGTCCTTCAACAACGTCAAACAGTGGCTTCAGGAGATCGATCGCTACGCTAGTGAAAACGTCAACAAGCTCCTGGTGGGAAACAAGTGTGATCTGACCACTAAGAAAGTTGTGGAGTACACAGCGGCGAAGGTATAAGATCTGTCTCGTGAACAGAACACTACATTCACCAAAATCATAACACTGCACAGCTGTTTTAATGCCGTTCACTGGATGATGTCTCCCACAGTGCAGCAAAACCTGTTTTTCCCATTTGCAACAGGAAAGACTGGCTGATGAATATTTTACATAATTAAGAATTAATTAAATTATGATTTATTATGTTAATCAATAAATCATTATGTTAGTTATTTGTTTTTTAAATCCTTTTCTAGTTGCAAACAGAGAATAGCTGATTAAATATTTAAGTGTATTGATTAGTTTTTTTGTTTTTTATTAATAAAGACTGGCTGATTAAATGCATATTATTATTTATTGTTAATTTTAAATAATGATTTTTTTTTTTCACGTTTCCTGGTTGAAACTCCAAAGACCGGCTGAGTAATGATTTAAATAGTAACTAATTATTTAAAACATTATTTAATATTAATTATTAAATAATAAAATAATTACAATTAATGTATGTAAAAAAAATAATACAAAAAAAAACGTTCCTGATTGCAGACTGTGAGAGTAGCTGATTATTTAAACCTTTAAAATAATAAATTATTACAATTAATAGTGTATCTGTAATTTATTAATCAAAAGACTGGCTGATTAATAGCCTAAATTAACAATTATTTAAATATGTATTACTAAACATTAAATAAATAATTAATAATTTATGAATAATTTACTATTTAAAAACTTTTCTTGCAAACCACAAGTATTATTTTATCATTATTAATTGTGAAACAATGAATAAATAGATATTTTTGAAATAATAATTGAACATTTTGATTGTTTAAAATTGTTAATGTGAAATGTAAAAACATGTAACTTATTACATTTAAGACTATTTAAAAAAAAAAAAAAAACTGCATTCTACATTAATTTCAAATATATTGTAAATGTATTTTATGATTAGTGCTAATGTCAACTGTGATTAATCACAGAAAACGTTTAACATTTATTAATAAAAAATTTATTTACAGCCCTAAATGCTAAGTGCAACTAAAAAGCGTCTGCAAAATGACTAAATGTAAATGCTGTATAGGTTAGAATATTTAAATATATAGTATCAACATATATAAAAAAAAAAATTATTTTATTTTTTTCATTTAATTCCTAAACTAAAGCACTCTGTTTGAGATCAGTCTGTTGTTTTCTGTGTTCCAGGAGTTTGCGGACTCTCTTGGCATCCCGTTCCTGGAGACGAGTGCGAAGAGCTCCAATAATGTGGAACAGGCCTTCATGACCATGGCAGCGGAGATCAAGAGGAGAATGGGCCCCGGGGCCACTGCGGGAGGCTCCGAGAAATCCAACGTCAAGATTCAGAGCACGCCGGTCAAGATGTCCACCGGAGGATGCTGCTGAGACCCAGCGACCGACCAGCGACAGTAACGTTACCAACCATACGCCACAGCTGAGTTAGCAGGAAGTGTGTGTGTGTGTGTATGAGTGTGTGTATGTGTGTGTGTATGTGCAATAAAGACTGAGAATATTAAAGATAAGGAGAGTAAGAGAGGATCAAATTAAACATGCCTGATTGCCTGATTTGAATCATGCATGCACATTGATGCATGACCAGACAAACACGCGCCCAACCGTCTGCCGGCTTAGCGGCTCAAATTCCGTACGCTCATTAGACAAGCATCCAAAAGCACTTCCGGACGCCAGCGTTTTTAGAGGAGCGCGACCAGGTTTGGCTTTGAACTTCCTCTTTGGAACTTTGAAGGAAGCGGTGGACTGTGATGTCATAACTGACCTCGGAACAGAGGGTTCCGTTACTATGGCTCCCAGTGGGGTTGCTACGGCGACCTCTCGTTTGGTGGACCGTTCGCCTGTTTGGCCATTTCTTCTGTTGTTTTGTTTTTTATTTGTGCTCTGCAGCATTTCAGCGGTCCTCTGAGCGTGACCAACGCAAATCTTACAATGAGCTAGTCATGTTTCTGACCTGTGCTAGTTGTTTGCCACATTTCTAACAGCATTATCATCCTGTGCAGTTTTTTTGTGGTATAATTTGGAAATCAAGAACCAAATCCTGAGCCGCTTGTAATTTACTGAAATCAGCATTCTGTCATTGTTTACTCTCCCTCAGGTTGTTCCACAGCTGTATGAGTTTCTTTCTTCTGTTGATCACAAAAGATGTTGGTTATTTTGGATGTTTAGTTGCCGGTAGCCATTCACTTCCATAGTGTGGGAAAAAAATACTGTGCAAGTCAATGGCTACCGGCAACCATCTTCAAAATATCTCCCTTTTGTGTTCAACAGAAGAAAAAAACTCTGATGGGTTTTGTACAACATCAGGGTGAATAAATGATGAACTATGAACTATGTCTATATTATGAATTAGTTATTATTTCTCTTAATTCATTTTGATGCTTATACATCATGTATATTATATGGAAGCTTGTTTTTGTATCCATGGGATAAAAAAATAAAATGCTAAGTGCAACTTTTTACCTCACAATTCTGACTTTTTTAACTCTATATTTCAATTTTCTCGTAATTGCGAGAAAAGTCAATGTCAGAACTGCAATATATAAACTCCTGCAGGATTACAAGTCATAATTACCTTTTTATCTTTTTTAAAAATTCCGTGGCAGAAACAAACATTAAATTGCGAGATGTAAAATCAGAATTCCGAGAAGAAAAAAAAAGTTATTTTTTTAGTTGCAATTCTTAAAGAAAGTCTGAATTGTGAGATAAAAAGTTGCAGTTTTTTTTTTTACGCCGTGTTGGAAACGTTAGCTTCTGTAATTTCCTGTATGTTGGACTCGGCGTTTGTTTACTGACAGCACAAGAGCAGTGTCACTGTAACAGGAGCTATAGCAGATCTATGTATAAATGTATCTATATTAATCCCACTGATAAACAGAAATTGACATCACAATAGATAAAGCAACATTGCTTATGTAACTTTGTTTTCAGGGAGAAAATGCTCTTTTTCTCCTGTGTTTTTGTTTTCTTTTACGTCACACAATGTTTAAATAAACTATGAAGGAAAAGTTTAATAAAAATGGTTTTAACTGGAGTGTTTGGTAACATGTTTCATGTGTTCCATCTGCCGCGGCGGGTTACATAAAGCCGCCCGTCACAGATTTGGCTCATTGTTTCCAGTGGGTGGCGTCATTAGCCAGGAGCTGATGTGTTCAGACTGGCTGGAGATTGTGAATCATCACTGCTGGTCACATTATCTACTAGTTACATGCACTGATGTTCAAAAGAAATTAATACTTTTATTCAGCAAGGATGCATTAAATTGATCAAAAGTGACAGTAGAGACCAGTGTTGGGGAAAGGTAATGTATTACAATATGCGGTACTCCATAAAAATTTTTTTTTTTTTTTTAAGAAAGTAATGCATTACATTACTTTTGTGTTACTTTTTGTCACCTGAGCTGGACTCGCATATTTATTTCTATTAAGAAAAAACCCAAAAGTGATATTTTTGGTAACGGTAAAGGCCCTTTCACATGAAAAATGACATTTGTAATCGTCAGGCTGAAGGTAGCGCCTCTGAAACTCACTCCCAATTTCTCTCAACACGTGGACTGGAGAGCTGTCGGTCAATAAATGGGTAAACAAAGTAACTGGCGTTATGTATTTGAAAAAGTGACTCTGATATTTTGTTGGGAATTTAAGAGTAATGCAATACATTACTAGTTACTTGAAAAAAGTAATGTGATTATGTGACTTGTAATGCGTTACCAACACTGGTGAAGACGTTCTTTTGAACTTTTTATTCATCAAATAATCCTGGAAATAAAAATGTATCATGATTCCCACAAAAATATGAAGCATCACAACTATTTTCAACATTGATGATGATCAGAAATGTTTCTTGAACGTCAAATCAGCGTATTAGAGTGATGAGTAATGATGCTGAAAATTCAGCTTTACATCTCAGGAATAAATTACATTTTACAATATAATCAAACAGAAAAGAGTTATTTTAAATAGTAATTATATGTCACAATTTTACTGTATTAATGATTAAATTAATGCATTCTTGGTGAGCAGAAGAGACTTCTTCAAAAACATTTAACATTCAAAATCTTATTGACCCTGATTGAACTTTTGCATCCAAGTATTTGCATGGTCCTTTCTGACAACAAATGACTTCTTGCATAAAATAAAACATCTTGAGAGAAAGTGCAGGACGATGCAGGACAAAGTCTGACATCTGCACGCTTACACGCTCCTGCAGAATGAGACAGCTGTCCGTCAGAGGTCAGAGGTCAGGGTCAAGGACAATGCAGGAGTGTGTGTGTGTGTGTGACGACTCGTCTTTGTTTTGTTGGGGGTCTGCTGGGAGTATCCGAGCATGGCGGCAGCTGTTTGGAGGAGAGCAAGACGGATGACTTTGGGATGAACAGAACACAATGTGAGACTGTTTGCATACAAACACAGGTAATCTTGTCAAAATGATATTAATTAAACCGCTACACAGAGGTACTGCTGTAATCATCACTTAATTGTGCAGAACTTTCTAGTGTGGTTTCTTGCTGGTCCAAGTCTCTGATCTTCTGCTCTCTAGATACTCTCAGTTTTTCTGCTGACAGGCGTTCCAGAAGACTCTCGTATGTTCATATGTGTGTTTACTGAGACGAGGCGAGAAGTTGAGTGCATTTCTTTGTGTGTGTGTTTGATGTGGTTTTGATGCAGACGTGTGTGTGTGAGATGATTCAGCTGCTCTGACTGACTGCTGCTTTATCTCGTTCCTCTTGTTCAAGCCATCTGGATAGTATGAAGTGAAGGAGATGATGACCTAGAGCACAGATGTCACCATGTGCACCGTGTGGAAACATGTCTGAACATTTTGACACACGCAAAGAATCTGATCTGCATGGATGTAAACTCAACGACTACCTGGTTATTAAACTGCTAATGTAGATTTGTCTTGTTTTAAATAAGCAGTCTTGGAGCAGAGCGTTGCATTGCTCCGATTTTGGCCTTTAATAGTTCGGAGACTTTAGAAAATTATGCTTTATTTAAATATCAACTTTGTGTCAGATGCATTTTCTAGAATACGGACCTTCAAACTGGGGCCCATAGAAATGTTTAGAAAAAAACTGTACAAATAGTATAATTTAAAAAAACAACAACAAAGAAAATAAATGAGTAAATAAATTAGATTTAAAATGACAAAAATGTCTTAATATTTAACAAATAAATTAACTTATAAAATATATAAATATGTATAATAAAATATGAGTATAAAATTTTATAAGATTAAAATGAATCAATTAAAATAAAATAAAAATTTAATTAGTACTATAGAGAGCATAAATAAAAAAGAAATAAAGAACCCCAACAAAATTATAATAAAAATAAGATTAAAATAAATTAATAGATTAGAATAAATAAAAGTCGGTTGAAATAATTTAGTATAAACATAAATGTATAATAATTATAAGATTATAATAAATTAATAGATTAAAATAAAATGTAAACTAAATAATAAAAACTAGATTACAATAAGCAAATAAATAATGCGTACTGTACTAAAGAGGATAGAAATAAACTTAATAGAAACTAAATATTTTCCAAATTAATTTTGCATGGAAAACCGCTTTTCTAGAATTCCTCTTGGAAAATACATTCAAAAATGATCCAGTAAGAGTTTGTATCTTTAAAAACGAAAGTGGAGAAATGTTTGAGTTCATATTGATATTTTTAACTATTGATGAGGGATCTTCTGAATCTTCATGTGATGATTTCTGTTGTCTGAGAAATATGCGCGTATAAACTTCAGCTGCACTAAAATAAGGGCAATCTATTTGTCATTCTTTTTTCTATTTATCATTCTTTTCTGTAGTGCTCTTGTTGAGTTGAGCTCGAGAGGAAGCTGCGGAGAGCTCGCGCCGTGAATGCTTCACATATTTGCGGCTTTTCCACGGGAGCGCGGAGCGCGAGATCACGTTCATTGACATATGAAGACTGGAATGAGAGAGAGAGAAAGAGAGAGAGAGAGAGAGGAGGGGTGACATCTGTAGCATTGCGAGGTCCGATTCATTCTTGTGAATCGACTCGCTCGGGCGATTCATTTCAATGAACCCTTCAACAACGATTCTTTTGAGCGATCAAGTGTTCCCAGCACGTTTAGGTCTTTTTTTTTTACTGTATAAGAACTGCTGTTTGGTGCTAATAGCCTCAGATGTTTAAGTTAAATGTGAGTAATATTATCGTAGACAAAAATACTGTGGAGAAATAGTGCTGACAATGTTATCGACAGTGTTGGGCTCGTTACTCAAAAAAAAAAAAAAAAATTAATTTATTACTCATTACTAGTTGCTATCAAAAGTAATATTATTACATTACTTATTACTTTCTGGCAACGGTACACTACTAGTTACATTGCTTTTCTTTCTTCCCCACAAAATATTTCTAAACGTTAGCCTACTAACAATTTATTTCTGCCTCATCATTTCACCAAAATCCTCTCTAGATCACAGTCAGAAGTTATTAATAACTATCAGTGGTGACTCATAGTGACCTTTAAGTAAAAGTGAGTATTATACTGTAGGCTATTTACAACACATTAATGAATGTAGTATTAACTATAGTGAACTGATAAACTGTAATGAATACTATAGTATACTTTAGTTTTTACTACAGTAAACTGTAGTATAATATACCCGATAGTTGTAGGAACTTAGTAGGCTACAGTATTGGGTAAAGTATAATTTGTTTATATTACTATAGTTGTTCTATTACCACAGCAACTATAGAACTACCACAACAAATTAATTCAAGCACTTTACTATAGTATGGTTCAAAACACTAGGATATAGTATTTACTATAAATTACTTGTTTCATAGTTACTGCCCAACATCAAGGAGTAACATTGGATACTTTGCGTCAAGTATAGAGACGTTTATTGGCAACCAATAAAAAGCCTGTAGGTAATAAATGATATCGTTTATACTTGTTTTTTCCCTCTATTATCACCACTGTTTACTACTAGCGCGTCTCTTCGAGAGATAAAAGCTTCGCGAATCGGGTCGAACGAATCATTCAAGCGAATCGGTTCAATCAAAAGATTCGTTCGCGAATATCAGTCGACATCTGCGAGGCTTACGTCAGTCTCGAAGACTCCGCTTGCGGGTTTGTTGAACGAGTGAGTGCGCGTTAAACACGGTGAACGGTGAACGAGACACGAGTCCGATGCGTCCCCGCTTGACCTGCACGCGGTGAGCTCTTTATACCTTCATCAGCGAGTCTCTGAAGCGTTCTTACACAGACAACACGACTGGACTTAAAGTTAAAAACTTGTGTTTATGTATGACTGTGTGAGAAATTATGTGTGTGTTTACTTACTATTGGAACTGTAATGTATTGAGTGTCTCAAATGTGTTGTTTTGTCTTAAATGTATTGAAGTGAAACCTGTGGGATTTAAACGCTGCGCTACGCTTCAGAACGCGATGAAACTCGATCCGCCGCGCGCTATTTACTGCTGTATCTCCTGCAGATGGTCAAGTGCGGGTTAATATTATCAGTCACCCTTCAGAGATCGTCTTCTCGTTGCTTGTCGCTTTACTTGAGAGAGTTTTGAACGCTTTCATTTTACTGTAAATCATCTGAGGTTTCACTTTGAGCTGATGCGATGTGGGCGTGCAGCGCTAAATGTCACGGCTTCAGGTCAGACCTCAGCTAATTTTGCGTTAAAACTTAAGAAATTATGTAGTTGTGTAAACATACAAGTTGTGCGAAAATAATAAGACCTTCTGGATTTCTGTTTGGGTCATTTGTTCTCTGTGATATAATGTGCACATATATGAGGTTTGCATTAGACGACACTCTCAAGACATAACGCAGAGTTCTAGAATTCATAAATATAAAAGAATTTCGTAAAGTTCTATAATTCAGAGAGTTGTTTTGCATTGGAGTCTCAGTGTGACTCCAGCTCTAGCTGTTGTTCACACGAACACGTGATTGTTGGTCATGTAGTTTGGTCCGTATCACCCATAAATACTTACTAATCAGTTGAAGGGAGGAAGTGAGGCGACAAGCCAGTGCTCTGATTTACAGTAATCACAGAGTCCAGAGAGAACAGTCATATGTGTAGTCATGAGCTGTCACTGCTGAATGATTGCACTGGTGAATTGACTGAGTGGAAAGTACTGTGTATTTTGCTATTCTACAAAGACCAGTGTTATTTTGTCTCCTTTGTTTCTTATCTAAACTAGCCCTTTAGAGGGTTCATTTGAGCAGAATATTAATATTTAAATACAGAAAAACATAATTCAGTTCATTCTGTTAAAATTTATTTTTCTACTTTTTTATATTTAAAATGTTAATATAGAAAATTTACACTTAATAAACAAATAAAAAGTACATTTTGAAGTAAAATAGCCTATTTTATATATAGTCATTTAATTGCATTCAATTTTATTCATTGAAGCAAAAATAATAATTCAGTTAATTTTTATAAATATTATTTTAGATTTAAAATGTTGTTATAGAAAACATTTAAAATAAAATACACATTTTAAAGTTTTTTCCAAGAATATTTTCACTAATTTGTCAATACTTAATGTATTAATAATAAATTAACTTATATGTAATAATGTATAATTTTATGTAATTTTTGTAATAATTTTATTAAATTTTTAAAAACTTTTTAAAATATTTAAAATGTTAATATAGAAGATGCCTAAAAGCTAAAAACTGGAAAATCATGAAATGTAATAAGATATTAATATTTCATACTTTTTAAAAAATAAAATATTTAAAAATGTTACTGCAGATTTGAAACAAAAATATTCCCTGGAGCACAAAACCAGTCTTAAGTCGCTGGGGTATATTTGTAGCAATAGCCAAAAATACATTCTATGGGTCAAAATTATCGATTTTTTCTTTTATGCCAAAAATCATTAGGATATTAAGTAAAGATCATGTTCCATGAAGATATTTTGTAAATTTCCTTCTGTAAATATATCAAAACTTAATTTCTGATTAGTAATGTGCATTGCTAAGAACTTCATTTAGACTATTTTAAAGGCGATTTTTTTCACCCTCAGATTCCAGATTTTCAAATAGTTGTATCTCAGCCAAATATTGTCCTGTCCTAACAAACCATACATCAATGGAAAGCTTTATTTCAAAAAATGTACCCTTATGACTGGTTTTGTGGTCCAGGATCACATGTTAAA
This sequence comes from Onychostoma macrolepis, assembly GCF_012432095.1. NCBI lineage: Eukaryota > Metazoa > Chordata > Actinopteri > Cypriniformes > Cyprinidae > Onychostoma > Onychostoma macrolepis. The sequence continues at coordinate 10,792,958 of NC_081155.1, forward strand.
AATATTTGAAAATATAATCATAAATAAATTAGAAATTAAAAATATTGTAAATATAATGCGCTCTGCTTCATTTCTGTGCGTCTCTCTCTCTCAGATATACGCTACATGTTGGGTAAAGGCCTGAAGCGGAAGCTGGAGCGGGAGGAAGAGAATGGCGTGATGAAGATGAGCTGCCCTCCGGAGGCGTCCCCCGCCTGCTACTGGCTCCAGCGGCAGACCGTGCTCAACCTCTCGCTGTTGAAGCTGCACAGCCGCCCGGGACACTCGGAGCCGGGCCTGGCCCGCAGGGTGCTGATCACCAACACACTCCGGCGCATCCAGGACGTCCCTGCACCCCAGTCCTTTCCCAGCGGGGTCGAGTCCCATAGTGAGGGCAGTCTGACGCCTGTGTCGCGGTTGGAGGAGGACAGACATCTGTTTCTCTGTCTGTCTCCGTCCATTTCCAGACAGCAGCCCCCATCAGCCTCCATTATTAAAGACAGCTTCACCTCAGCGCTGGCTGAAATTGAAGATCTGTGCCCGACTGTGGGAATAACCACTTTATTTTCTACAGAGACGGGCCGCTCGCTCACATCAGACCCAAATTCAGATGAACCCAGGCATACAGACCCAGATCTTTCTGAAATGAACAGCAGTATGGACTCGGCATCATCTCTCTCTGACTCCGCCCAGTCAGTGTTTGGCCACACCCCCTCGCTCCGCGCCGATTTCTCATTGGACGATTTCCTGTTCACGGAAATAGACAGTTTGCTGTTCGATAACATCCCCTGTGGTTCGTCCCGGAGCACAAGCTCAGGCGTGTCAAAAGTCGTTTCCATGGTAACAGACGACCTCGTTAAAACGCTCGCTGGTTACGGTAACGACGGCACGAGCCAATCGGCGCTTCCGTCTAATCAGACTTTCAAACTGGATCTGAGCGAACTGGATCACATCATGGAGGTTTTGGTCGGGTCGTAATTTGATGTGCAAAACGTTTGAATTTGTACTGAATATTAAGGTCAATTTTTAAAATTTTTTAGGATTATGGTATGTAGACCAAAAGGGTTACTATGGCAAAGAGGATATATGCATATGTGTGTATATTTATTTTGATACAGTATCAAAGGGCACACAAAATATTGATGTAATATATTGCAACCATTTTATAATGTATTTCAATATTTTTCTTGTGGAAATTTCATATGAATTGTTATTTTTAGAATAATTTTTTTTTTGAAATAAACAAAATAAAATAAATAAACTGGTGTTCAGTTTGTCCTTTTAAAACAGGCATGAATGAAGACACAAAAACAGAATTTTCTCTTAAATTATTTTAATTTCTTGTGTACACTTAAAGAAAATTTACACACTTGTTTGTTTGTTTTTTTAAAGAACCTGGGCATGCGCGATTGACCTCGGTACAGGCTCTTTAGAGATATCATTCATCTGTATGAGTTTTCCATAGGAATTTTCCCATAACAATTTTTACATGTTCCATAGTTTGACTGTACACAGTCCGAAGCCACAGTTAACTATGTAAGCAGTTCTTCTGTATATCTTTACAATGTGCAAAATCCTCCAGGAGACAGAATAAACAGTGACACAACTGGAAAAAAAAATAAAAATAAGAACCAGGAGACAAAAAAAGCCAAAAGGTGAGAAAACTCGTTTCTGGCGAACATTTCCCATCATGCACTCCTGGCGTACAGGACCGCAGTGACGGCAGACATCCCCCAAAAGAGTCGCTTAAGATTTATCAGAGTAAATAAAACACAGATACAGAATGACCAAAACACAATGATAACAGGGAAATGAGCAAAACGATACAGCAAATATTGGTCCCTTATTCTCGATACACCTATATATATATATATATATATATATATATATATATTCAAGTTGATCATTCATTCAATGATTCCTTCACTACATTATAGTCCAAAGCCAGTGGTTTCAACTTACATTAAAAAAATAATAAACAACAAAATAAGAACCGAAAACACGAGCAGCTAATGCAAAGATATGGTTTCTGTAGTTGTTGATGGACTCTGTCTGCAGTCTGTCAGTGTGGAAAGCGAGTTAACTGTTAAACTATTTGCACAACAAAAGGATAAAGTGTTCACTAATGCCTCTGCGAAATCAAATAACCTAAAACCTACAAGTATTAACAATATTGATTGTAATGTAATAGCCAAAACGATTAAAAACTAAGGCCTTTGTTACGCAAAATTGAAAGAAAATTTTGCAGGCGGTTTGGTTTCAAGTCGATATAACTACGCATTTATATATCTAAATACAAATCAGATCATTCACATCATCATTTGTGCCATTGAAGGACTTTTAAGCCAGTGTTTCATAAAAACAAGTGACCTGAAAATAACAAAGTGCCTCTTTCTCTCTCTCATACACACTAACTTAACTGTGAAGAATACTCGAAAGGAAATCATCCCTGATTATATACAGATTGGCTCTAATATGAATACAAACTCTTTTCATTCTACAAATAAAATGATCTAGTCTTTTCTCCTCTAAAGCTATCGTTCATTAGTCAATTATCTCATCCTCTCTCTCTTACGTAGACAATGTTTTTGAACTTAAAAACGCCCAGGAACATGACAAACAGGAGCTAGTAAACCAAAAGGATGAGATTAAAATCATAACGGTCAGTTTCGTGAAAGCTGGAGAGCGATACACAGAGAAAGAGAGGTGAAACGGCGCGGCGGATGAGACCGCGTCAGTCGGGCGTGGGAGAGGGCGAGGAGGAGGGGAGGAGAGGAGTCAGTGTGGAGGGGAACATGAGGACTTTAGCCTGCATGAACGACAGATCCGGCAGACCTGAGATCACTCGCCGAGCCTCTTCACTCAGATTCTCCTCCTTCTGCACAGGTTTTCTGCTGAGAGAGATCAGACCGGTCAGAGAGAGAGAGATCACATCAGAGAGAAACATTTAAAACAGAGATCAAACCAATTACAAAGAGATCAAAGAGATCAGAACAAGAGCTCAGACAGAATAGACAGAGATTAGAACAAGAGATCAGACATATCAGAGAAAGATATCAGACAAAATAGAGATCAGAACAATAGACCAAACATAGATCAGACATAGAGTAAGATAACAGACAGAACAGACAGAGATCGGAGAAAGAGATCAGACAGAATAGAAAGAGAGCTCAGAAAAAGAGATCAGACAGAATAGACAGATCAGACATGGATTCGACAGAATAGACAGAGATCAGAACAAGAGATCAGACATATAAGAGACAGAGATCAGACAGATCAGAGAAAGAGATCGGACACAGAATAGACAGAGATCAGAACAAGAGATCAGACAGAATAGAAAGAGAGCTCAGAAAAAGAGATCAGACAGAATAGACAGATCAGACATGGATTCGACAGAGATCAGAACAAGAGATCAGACATATAAGAGACAGAGATCAGACAGATCAGAGAAAGAGATCGGACACAGAATAGACAGAGATCAGAACAAGAGATCAGACATATAAGAGACAGAGATCAGACAGATCAGAGAAAGAGATCGGACATAGATCAGACAGAACAGACAGAGATCAGAACAATAGATCAGAGATATCAGAGAAAGAGATCAGACAGATCAGAGAGAGAGATCGGACATAGATCAGACATAATAGACAGAGATCAGAGAAAGAGATCAGACAGAATAGACAGATCAGCATGAGATCCGACAGATCAGAGAAAGAGATCAGACAGAATAGACAGAGATCAGCCTAAGAGATCAGACAGATCAGAGGAAGAGATCAGACAGAATAGACAGAGATCAGAGAAACAGACATTCAGATCAGAACAAGAGGTCATGCACATCAGAGACAGAGAGATCAGACAGATCAGAGAAAGGTATCAGAGCAAACAATCACTTCTGACTAATCAAAAAAGCATCAGATAACTTCAGAACAGCTTTTCTACATAAAACTTTTCTATTGTTTTTTGCATTACTTCAGTGACAAAACATCCTAAATCAGTAGCTACCACAATTTATAACATCCCTTTCTTGACTTATTGTTTGATCAGACTTAGAAAAGTTGGAACAAAAATGCAAAATAACCATATTTTTCTAAGGGTAATAACTGAACGCCAATCATTAAATTAACTAATAAACCTAGTACCTACCATGCTTTAAAAAAACAAAAAAAAAACAGTATGAGCAGCACAATAGAAGTACGCAGTATGTACTAATAAAGGTTTCAAACAGCAGAAAGTACCAAAGGCATCACATGACCTTCATCCAGTTATCCCATTAAAAATGTATTCAATTCTGTGTAAAAACACCTAACTTCTGACAGTCGGATCAAATAATGAGTCCATGCCTACAGAAGACCTGCTGTTCTGAACTCATCAGGAACTGTCGTGTGGCTCCTCCTGGTGGCCCAGCAGCAGTACTGTGAATGTGAGAAGCTCACTGACCTGGTGGAGGTGCTGGTCTTCTCGACGGTCGACATGAGGCGAGCAAACGCATCCACGACTCTACTACTGCCTCCGCTGACATCCAGCTTCGCTTGGGTCAACTCGTACAGCTCCGGGTCCACACCTGCACACGCATATCAGCACACTTGTGATACGCCAGTGTATGCACGCATGCAAAAACGATCGATTGAATGGACGGTTAAAGATGTAGATGCAAGCAGAAATCAAGAACACACAGACAGCTTTGGTGTTAAACTGGAAATGTTTCGGCAAACCTGGTATGGAGGTGGCCGTGCAGGAGGGCGACTCGTCCACAGGGCCGAAAAAATCGAGGTTGAGCAGAGAGGAGCCTCCACTCGCTTCAGAACGAGGGATGGTGAAAGAGGAGAGAGAGGTTACAGACAGAGAGAAAGAGAACACAGGAAAGCAGAAGTTGACATATGCTCAGATCTGGATTAGTGATGAAACTACATGACTGGATTAGTGCTGGTTTCTGTTAGCGAGAAGCATAGAGAGTACATGAGCATCCAACATAACGTGGAGACTGTTAATCAAGCATTTAGTTTTCGTGACACGAGGCACGTTTCCATATGTGAGAATGAGAAAAGCTTGTTTCTCCATTTTTCCCTGCGATGTTCCTCCTGAAGAAACGATTGATTGGTCTTACCGTCCAGAGGGTTTGTAAGGCCACTGCTGCTCCAGTCAAACTGAACGGGAGGAAGAGACTCCTGACGACAAAGAAAGAGACCAGATATCACATTTTACAAAGTAATGCAAAAATAATAATTACAAATCTTAATGAAAAAAGTTGTTCTATTTAGCTTTTGTTTGTGAGACAATTACGATTTCTTTTTTTTATGTGCAGGACTAGGTTTATTGTTTAATAAATGATTGTCGCCCAGTTATTACCCTTAGAAATACAGTTGTTGTAACTTTTTTAAGTCAAGAATGGTCTGTTATAAACTGTGGTAACTACTGATTTGGGATGCTTTGTCACAAAAGTAATGTAAAAAAAAAAACGCTTAAAAAAATCTTCCTATAGAAACGCTGTTCTAAAGTTAAAGTTTTAACATTTTCCACATCAGTCTTACGTGACCGATATCTTTCTCTCACAAAAAGACCAAAGGTTGTGCTTCAAATAATAGCCTAATTATCCATCACTTCGTCAGACTGGTATGATAAATGACCATCGTAGTCTATTTATCTCCATCTTTCTTGTTTTTATTTTTTCCAATTATTATTTATATAATATGAAATTTAATTTGCATAGATTACATGTGGTCTTGCTACACTTAAAATTTAGACAACTAAAAAATGACAATTTATAACCCAAAAAAGCATTCAAGCAATAGTGGCAAATATTTAGATGCATCATATTTCAGTTTACATTTGTAATAATCATTAACTTGCCTTTGGTAAATAAGTCAAACATATATTTAGATTTTTCAATGATACAAACAATCCAGCAGTTGAGATTTACTATGTAGTAGGGCTGTGCAATATATCGAATGTGATGATCATGCGCATCTCGTCAGTAAAGCCGGTTCTGTGATTAGTAGTAAATCTCCATCACCTGCTTTCAGACGGAGCGGCATTTAATACACAGAGCCGTAGATCACTGACAAGCTACGCAACATAGCATTCATAGGCGATTCATCTGCGATTATGAACGCGATATTGTGTAGCTTGTCAGTGATCTATGGTGAGAGTACAGTATGTATCCAATTTCATATAAAGAACTTGGCCATAATAGTTACATTTTCCAACAATATAAACAGTCAAGCAGAGACTTGCTATACAGTATATTGCTTAATGCAAGTATACTGTATGTATACAAATAAAGTTGGATATACTATAACTATATATAGAGAGGTGTGTAATATGTGTATTATTTTACCAGGTGAAGGTTACTGAAGACGCTCACCTGGGCGGTGTCAGGTGGACAGGTGTTCAGCTCCGTGGCGACTGAAGGAGATTGTGCTATTGAGGCGATCATCTCAGCGGCAGAGACGGGCTTCACCGGCTCTTTCGTGGGTTCCAGCATCCCCTGCAAACCGACAGTCGTCAAAGATGATTGATTAAACACATATGAGCTTTAGAGGACGTCTAAAATAAACCAGCGTCCATCCTCTCTCTCACACACACACACACACACACACACACACACACACAGCTCGCCTGCAGCTGGGTTTCACTCACCAGACTGGCAGCATACATTGGCACAATTACAGGCTGCTTTTTATGGCCCGTGAACAGCTGACGAGAAAGAGATAAAAACAGAAGAGGAGAGGGAAAGTTAAAGAGAAATCAGTTACAATTTCAGGAAGAATACAGCTTCTTGACTAAATCCTATGTTTTCCCATAACCAAACTCACTATGTTTCTGGTGTCGATACCAAGCGAGCAGAGCAGCACTTTATTGGTATGAGAGCCGCCCCATTGGTACCGGAGGCCGTAGGCATTATTAACATCCTGCAGCTGCTGCCAAACGTCCCGCAGTGCCCTACGCAACCAGGAGGAGACAGACAGCGTTTCATTGACCACAGGACAATAAAGATGACTTAACTGAGGTAACAGGCCACCAGCAGCACTAAGCAAATAAACTCGTAGCTCCTCACCCATTGGTCGGCCCTCTGTCAGTGTCTTCCTGTTGTGATGTGTCAGGAGGCTTGAGAATGGTGTTGAGCGTGGTCACCTCTTCCTCTACCTGAGGGGCGACAACCGGCTCGAAACTGGCCTGGAAAATCTTCTCCAAACGGCTGACCAATGCAGACTTAATAAAACACAAAAGGTTGTGTTGCTCAGTAAAAAGTGTAGAATAGAGAACAAGACTTTTATAATGTTACAAAAGATAAATGCTGTTCTTTTGAATTTTCTGTTCTTCCTGAAAAAAATTATCACGGTTTTCACAAAAATATGAAGTAGCACAACTGTTTTCAATACAGATAATAATCAGAAATGTTTCTTGAGCAGAAAAACAGCATATCAGAGTGATTTCTGAAGGATCATGTGATACTGAAGACTGGAGTAATGATGCTGAAAATCCAGCTTTGATCACAGGAATAAATTACATCTGTCCAAATAGAAAACAATATTACACAATATCTACTGTATTTTTGATCAAATAAATGCAGCCTTGGAAGAAGAAGAGATGTTTAAATTTTGAAAACAGTAGTGTACTTTTATTACATTTCATTTATTACTGAAAGGTTTTGGTAAAAATAGCTTTGATTTGGTAAAAATATTAAAAAGGTTTTGGTAAAAAAAGGTTTTGCAAATACCCTAGCATTTATGTATCTTTATGCTTATCAGAGAAAGAAGACAATATTTAATTTGACAGAAATAGTTATTTTTAGCATATACTTAGTTTTGACCTAATAACTGGCACAGTGAAATGAATGAAATAGAGACGTTATAAAGGCTGTGTTTGCGCTTAATCAGTCGTGTAGACAGAGTAAACCATCCTGTCCAGGTTCATTCCTCAATCTGATTTCATTTCCTGTGCCAGTTTTACTGTCAGGACAACAAAATGATGAATAGAATGGGGCAAAGTAAAAACTAAAAACTATAAACCATCAAACTAGTGTTTTTAAGGAATCAGACCTACCATTGTACAACTTTTGTGCTCCGCAGCAGCAGTAGGGGGCGCCGTAACCGGCTGGCTTTCCTGCCAGTCATCTCTGTTATTTTCTGTAGCCTCTGCATTCTGTTCCTGCCCAAACGTTGCCCACGACTCCCCTCCATTCTGGCTCTGATCCGGCTCAGAGAAAGCCTGCCATCCTTCGTTATCGCCCACCTGCGCAGAGCTAAAATCCGCGAAACTGTCACTCCCAGGAAAATCCGCAAACGTCGTTGCCTCCTCAACCACCAAGTCTGTTTTACTAGCTTCTTTTGATGTGTCAAAATCGCCAAAGTCATCATCTTCGACCTCCACCGGGGGACTCGGGTCCGGCTCGGGCTGAGAGACCCCCTGCTGGTCAAAATCAGCAAATCCAGTCGCGCTAAACGTGCTGGCGTCTCCAAAGTCACCGAAATCTCCAAAATCCTCATCGTCATCCTCGGCCAGCTGGCTGTGGTCGGCCGGAGTGGCCGTCTCCTCCTGAAGCGGAGGCGAGGGTACGGATCCCGTCGTGCTAAAGTCGCCAAATTCTTCGAGCGCGTCTGTCGATAGCGGCCGACCAAAGGACGTCTCCGTTTCCGTCTCCGTCTCTAAAGTCTCATTCTCGGAGCCTTTCTCATCTGATTGTTCGCCACTAGACTTATCCCCAGTAGAGTCGGGGGACACCCTGTTATCATCGGTTTCGCTAAAAGTGACACCATTAAGAGCTAGCGGTTGCACTGTGCTAACGACTTCAGTAGTATCAGCTTCTAGCTCCCTTCGAGCTAAATCCGACCCTTCATGGAAACCCCAGTCACCGTTGCTGAGACTTCCAGAGTTTTCTGAAAAGAATCCAAACCCTGTGTTTCTTGAGTCCCTGCTATCGTCTTCTAAACTAGCTCCTCGATCGTCAACACTGTCGCTAGCATCATTCTGTGGCGGTACGCACCCTTGATTCAAATGTTCCCAGTCTGTCTCTGAGGGCTGGTTGTGTTCAGCATTTGAAAAGGCAGAGAAATCTGCAAAATCATCTGGACTGACATCAAATTCATTGGTTTTGTGTGGCGTAGGCGGGCTTCCACCTTGGTCTAATGTCGCAAACCCGTTCGTGAGCACTTCAACTGTGCCATTGCAGGCAACGGCGTCACTGTCAGTCCGAGACCCCGTTGCGAACTCCAGGGATGTGATGTGAGCTTGGTGCTCGCTGAACTTTTTGAGTTCCTCTACGCTAACCGTTCTGCCGTTGGGCTTGGGGGTTTGGCCAGAGCCAGGTGTCACGCCGTTAGCTTTCGCAGACCCTGCGGGTTGAGCAGACAGTCCCACGATCCTTCCGTTGCTCAGCAGCTCCGGCGGCGAAGTGGCGTTTAAAGCCTGAGACTGGTTGAACGTGGTGGGCGTGTCGAACTCCGAGAAGCTGGTGCTGTTCGGGACGCCGGTGAAGTCGCTGAATTCGTCGTCCTCATCCTCGATGCCTTCCTCCATCGGTGGCGGAGAGGAGGAGTACATGCGTATCACGTCAGGCTCCATGGGGCCTTGAGCAGAAACACAGCCGAGAGCTCACACCTGCGGCAAAGCAATGCAATGCACAGATTAGCATTCAGGAATATGACTAACAAAACATTAAAGTACAAATGAATGGTAATTTATTCTCAGGGCCTTTAATCTAATCTTACATATGAATATTTTCCAATTAGACATTGGTTTTTACAAAAGAGAGTTTTACTAGATTTGTTATTAATTGTTTGAGAAAACATTTTCCTTTTCTGGCAAAAGAAATACGATGCATGCACAATTAATAAAAAAAAAAAAAATACAAATCAGCATGGATAGGTGCAATTATCAAATCGCAATGCAAAATATATAATTTAATTGAATACACAGCCTACTGCGTGTTTCAGAGTAACATGTGGCACTGTGTTCATTTACATGTTCAAAACATGATCTGATTCACAGTAAATGCTAATCCACATCTAAATCTATGCTACTAATCGGAGTTTGTGTCGCACAGGATAACATGCATTTGAAAATGCAACATGCACCAATCATCTTGTCATTTTGTAATGTGAAGTGCCCATCAAAAAAAGAGCTTTAAAAAAAAATAATAAAATAAAAAGTTTTAAGGGCTCCCTCTGTTTTTCCACCAAAATAAAAGCTAAAGCTGTACTGTAAAGTAAAATTATTATTATTTTTTTTCTTAAATGCTACACTGAAATATTACGATAGTAATAGTTATTATTTTTTTGTTTCATATTTTTATTTAGTAGTAATAATTAAAATGATTATTATAGTTATATATAAAATCACAACCGTTTTTTTTAAATCACATTTTTTTAAATTATCAGAAAAATCATAGTTAGGTTTTTTCCCCTGCATTGCTCAGCACTACAATGCATGTAACATGACGAGACTGTTGGACAGATACTAATATAATTAAAGTGTCAGGATGCCCTCGGGATTAGTTCAAAACTGTAATTAGATTTAATGTGAAATGCAAGTCGTTTGGAAATGAGTTCTGACACAGCAACAGGAAATCAGCTCTTCTGCAACGCTGCATGTTTTAATCACAACAGTGGGAACAGCAGGGAGACGCTGCATTATCACTCATGCTTCCTCTTTAATGAACTCAATCCTCGTTTTTGTACATCACCATCATCCTACGTCTAATCACTGGTGTTTGCAAAGACAAGCAACACTTTTGCTATTGCTCTACCAAAGTGTTAACTTAATGCTTTAAGCCCTAAATATTAAACTAGTGAGTAAATCATCACACACCGTTTGTGCTTCAGTACCTCGCATCAAGGACACAACATCAATAAATCTTCTTAATCTTAACATGAATAAGACGTATGCTTATTTTCTTTATACAAACCACTGATCACCATTGTAACACCGCTAAGCAATCGCCCTCTGTTGGCAGCGCTCATTACGATAGTGCTCAAGGGCCTATTTACAGGAACAGGTTCTTGTTGTCTAACTCAAATCAAATCAACAAGAGTAAAAAAAAGAGAGACTGTCTTCAAATCAGACGCTAATTAAGTGCTAATGGGAGAAGTGGTGACTTAAGTGCAGCAGGTCAACCAGATCAATCGGCGGGAATAAACCACAAGAATTCTGTCACTCAATGCAATAATTTACAAAGGAGAGCAAAAGCACAAACAGAATAAAACAGGGCTTTTAAATGGTCTGTTGTATCGCTCTGGGAGCTTCGTCAGAGCTGTTTGCTCAAAGGTGGGTCAAACAATGACAGAGTGACACACAAGAAAACAGCAAGATCTTTGCCAAACCTCAGTTTACAAGTGACCTACATCTTATGGACATCTTACAGCACAAAATAAATGACAATGTTGCTATCAGAAAGCATCAACAAATTTACAAATGAAATATTTACTGAAATATTTGAGTTATATCATTGCAAATTCAAAATATATCACGCAATGAACAGCTTCGTAGATTTGATAGGATTGACAGTAATGCTCAACTTTCTTGTAAGGATAAGAGGGATATAAATAACTGATATAAATAATCAGAACCGTGCATTCATTTTATGATTATTATGAAACTGATACTTTTAAGAACAGGAAGATTAAAACAGAAAACAGAAAGTAAATTGTGCTAAACTACAACTTATGTTTACACCATTTTAACTGCAGATTTCTATAATCTAGTACAAACACAAAAAAATTTACTATCAGAAAGCAATAACAAATGCCCCACTTAATTATTTTACTCCTCTAGTTTATATTTTTGCGAATTAAAAATTCACATGCATTTTATCAGATTGACAGTGATACTCTTATTTTCTTATAAGAATACACTACATGTATAAATATCTATAATTATAACTATATATTCATAGTACACATATCAAGACAGAAATGTAGTAATATAACGAATATAACTAATACAGTTTCTAAACTAAATGACAGTATTTAAGTGCATAAGACACACTTTAGGAGTAAAGTTATTAAATCTGTCATTAAATCATTCATCACAGCTGTTCAGAAACACCAGGCCTTCAGCAGATAAACTGATCAAACTACTCTTCATAACTGTATAAATCTGATGAGGAGATTAGTTTAGCCTAAACTATGCTTATCCGAGATTAAATCTGGATTAAACTGAATTACTGACATGTAGGCTTTTGGACAGAATCAAATCGGTTTTGGAGATGTTTACATTACGGCTAGCAGTTAGCCGTTAGCCTGATCACAGCAGTGCAATTACACATGACAGCATAAAATACGGTGTTTAAATCAGTCAAAATAAGCTGCTTCTGTCTAAACAATGACATTAAGTTGCCATAAGAGTCGTGTTGTTGTTCCACAAGTGATTTAGAAGAGCAAACTCATCTGTTAGCATACCAGCTCAGTGTAGCATCAGAACCCATTGATTAACACAGGCGATGCTAGCAGGCTAACACTAGCACTAGCCTCGGTGCTAACGGCTAGCTGTCGCGCAGCTGTCAGTCATCTTCTTACCTCACGAGACCGGAGTGAAGTGTCCCATCCTCACGAGCGCATCCCGCGCACCGGCGTCACGGGAGATCCGCTCAGATCCCTCTCTCTGTCTGTTTGTCTGTGAGTGTGTGTGAGTGTGTGTGAGTATGGGAGTGTGAGCTGTGGATCCTGCTCTTTTCCCGAGTATTACCCAGCATGCACCATGCGCTGGTGTGGCACTGCTGGACTCACGTGTTGATTGGGTGAGACTGCTTTGGGAGAAATCAACTAAACCCAGCACTCGTGGACCCTCAAATGTGACCCTGGAGCACAAAACCAGTCTTAAATATCACGGGTATATTTGTAGCAATAGCCAACACCACATTGCACGGGTCAAAATTAGTCCTTTTTTCTTTTATGCCAAAAATCATTAAGACATAAAGTAAAGATCATGTTCCATGAAGATATTTTGTACATTTCCTACCGTGAATATATCAAAACTTAATTTTTGATTAGTAATATGCATTGCTAAGGTTTTAATTTGGACAACTTTAAAAGCAATTTTCTCAATATTTTTTATTTTTATTTTTATTTATTTATTTTTGTTTGTTTGTTTGTTTGTGTGTTTTTTTGCACCCTCAGATTCCGGATTTTCAAATAGTTGTATAAATCTCAGTTTCAGAAAATTAACCCTTATGACTGGTTTTGTGGTCCTGGGTCACAAATATGATCATCCTCATGTGAGCAAAAAGGCTATTTATAAAGACACAGTTTCTACTCTGAACAAATAATATTATAAATATGTGTAAAAGATTATTTGGGTTATTTTTTTCTCACTATAGTACTGTACTCTTCTATGTTTATTTGTTAATTTAATGTCATTTTTAAATAAATTTTAATTAGTAATAATTTATTATTTATTTAGTTCAGTAAGTTATTTAGTCATTTCTGTTTTAATTCATTTTATTTATATCATACTTTTCTTTTTTTTTATTTCTTTTTTACACTGCTTAGCTAAAGACCCAATTTATACAGTGAAAAGATAACATTATAAATATGTGTAAAATACAATCTGGAAAATATTGAGTCTGTTAAATTACATTCAGTTTTTTTTCTACTCAGCATAGTACTTCACTGTTCTATGTATTGTTTATTTATGTATTTTAAGGTAATTTTTACATCTATTTATTTTAATCTATTAATTAATTATATTCTACTTTTTATTATTCACATTAATCTATTTATTTATTATTTTAATCTACTTTAAAAAATGTTGTAATAATTTTTTTTATTTTAATCTACATTTTTTTACACTACTTTTTCTTAAAGTCCCAATTTATACTGTGAAAATTAATATTATAAAAATGTGCAAAATATAATTAGAAAAATAGTCAAGTCAAGTCACCTTTATTTATATAGCGCTTTTAACAATACAGATTGTGTCAAAGCAACTTTCCAATATCAGAATAGGAAAATAGTGTCAATAATGTAAAATGATAAGATTAAACACTCAATTTTCAGTTAAAGGCATTTCATTATTGAATTCAGTGATGTCATCGTCCAGATCAGTTTAGTTTAAATAATATCTGTGCAATCATGTAGACGATATCACTGGAAATGAAGTGTCCCCAACTAAGTAAGCCAGAGGTGCCAAGGAACCAAAACTCCCTCTGTGACAGAATGGAGAAAAAAACCTTGGGAGAAACCAGGCTCAGTCGGGGGCCAGTTCTCCTCTGACCAGACGAAACCCGCAGTTCAATTCCAACCGCAGCCATGTCAGATTGTGTAAAGGGCTCATCTGATTCCCGTGGTCTTGTCCCGATGGCTGTCTAGGTGACGAGGTCTTCACTGGGGATCAGTCTCTGGGGCTCATCCAGGTGTCCTGACCTCCGCTGACGATCAGGGCTGTAGAAGTCATCTCTAGGTGCTGATCCACCATCTGATCTGGATACGGACTGGATCGGGTGGCTACGGTGATTTCGGAATAAGAAAGAAACAGACTAATATTAGCGTAGATGCCATTCTTCTTACGATGTAACGAGTACATCGTGTGTTATGGGAAGTGTTCCTGGTTCTGGTTGACCTAATTAATGCAGCCTAACAATCCTTTAACGGATTTGAATAATAGAAGCGTATTAGTGTGTTATGTGTAAGCCAGGCTAAAGAGATGGGTCTTTAATCTCGATTTAAACTGTGTCTGCCTCCCGAACAGTGTTAGGTAGATTGTTCCAGAGTTTTGGCGCTAAATAGGAAAACAATCTCCCGCAGTTGATTTTGATATTCTAGGTATTATCAGATGGCCAGAGTTTTGAGAACGCAGCGGACGTGGAGGACTATAATGTGATAAGAGCTTGCTCAAATACTGAGGAGCTAAACCATTCAGGGCTTTATAAGTAATTAACAAGATTTTAAAATCTATCCGATGTTTGATAGGGAGCCAGTGCAGTGTTGACAGAACCGGGCTAATATGGTCATACTTCCTGCTTCTAGTAAGGACTCTAGCTGCTGCATTTTGGACCAACTGTAGTTTGTTGATCAAGCGTGCAGAACAACCACCCAATAAAGCATTACAATAGTCTAACCTTGAGGTCATAAATGCATGAATTAACATTTCTGAATTTTCAATTTTCCAGAAATGTGGCTGTCAAAGGAAAGATTGCTATCAAATAGCACGCCTAGGTTCCTAACTGATGACAAAGAATTGACAGAGCAGCCGTCAAGTGTTAGATAATGTTCTAGGTTATTACATGTGGGGGTTTTAGGTCCGATAATTTTTTCAGTTTTTCAGAATTTAGCAGTAAGAAATTACTCGTCATCCAGTTTTTATATCGACTATGCATTCCGTTAGTTTCTCAATTTGGTGTGTTTCACCGGGCCGCGAAGAAATATAGAGCTGAGTATCATCAGCATAACAGTGAAAGCTAACAATCTGATAATATCTCCCAAGGGTAACATATAGAGCGTGAAAAGTAACGGCCCTAGTACTGAGCCTTGAGGTACTCCATACTGCACTTGTGATCGATATGATACCTCTTCATTCACTGCTACGAACTGATGGCGGTCAGATAAGTACGATTTGAACCATGCTAAGGCACTTCCACTAATGCCAACAAAGTTTTGTAGTCTATTCAAAAGAATGTTGTGGTCGATAGTGTCGAACGCAGTGCTAAGATCCAGTAGAACTAATAAAGAGATACAACCACGATCAGATGATAGAAGCAGGTCATTTGTAACTCTAATGAGAGCAGTCTCAGTACTATGATACGATCTAAATCCTGACTGGAATTCCTCACAGATTTCATTTTTCTCTAGGAAGGAATATAATTGTGAGGATACTACCTTTTCTAGTATCTTTGACAGAAAAGGGAGATTTGAGATCGGTCTCTAATTAACTAGATCTTTGGGGTCAGGTTGTGGTTTTTTAATGAGAGGCTTAATAACAGCCAATTTGAAGGTTTTGGGGACATATCTTAATGACAATGATGAATTAATAATAGCCAAAAGAGGATCTATGACTTCTGGAAGCAGCTGTTTTAGTAGTTTAGATGGAATAGGGTCTAACATACATGTTGTTGGTTTCGATGATTTAACAAGTTTATACAATTCTTCCTCTCCCACAGTAGAGAATGAGTGGAATTGTTCCTCAGGGGGTCTATAGTGCGCTATCTGATGCGATACTGTAGCTGACGGCTGCATGGTTACAATTTTATCTCTGATAGTTTCGATCTTGGAAGTGAAGTAGTTCATAAAGTCATTACTGCTGTGCTGTTGGGAAATGTCAACACCTGCTGATACTTTATTTTTTGTTCATTTAGCCACTGTATTGAATAAATACACGGGGTTATGTTTGATTTCTTCTAAAAGAGACGAAAAGTAATCAGATCTAGCAGTTTTTAATGCTTTTCTGTAGGATAGGGTACTTTCCCGCCAATACGAAATACCTCTAATTTAGTTTTCCTCCAGCTGCGCTCTGAGAATACTGAGTTTCTATTTAGTTAAATTACGTTTTTCCTACTCACTATAGAACTGTATTGTTATATGTATGTAGCCTATTATTTGTGACCCTGGAGCACAAAATCAGTCATAAGTATCACGGGTATATTTGTAGCAATAGCCAACAATACATTGCACGGGTCAAAATTATCCATTTTTCTTTTATGCCAAAAATCGTTAGGATAGTAAGTAGAGATCATGTTCCATGAAGATATTTTGTAAATTTCCTACAGTAAATCTTTCAAAACTTCATTTTTGATTAGTTATATGCATTGCTAAGGTTTTAATTTGGACAACTTTAAAGGTCATTTTCTCAATATTTAGATTTTTTTGCACCCTTATGACTGGTTTTGTGGTCCTGGGTCACAAATATGATCATCCTCATGTGAGAAAAAAGGCTATTTATAAAGAATAAAGTTTCTACTCTGAACAAATAATATTATAAATATGTGTAAAAGATTATTTGGGTTATTTTTTACTCACTAAATTACTATGCTCTTCTATGTTTATTTGTTAATTTAATGTCATTTTTAAATATATTTTAATTAATAATAAGTTATTATTTATTTAGTTCAGTAAGTTATTTAGTAATTTCTGTTTTAATTAATATTAAATGTATTTATTTATATCATACTTTTTTCTTTTTTTTTCACACTGCCTAGCCTAAAGACCCAATTTATACAGTGAAAAGATTATAAATATGTGTAAAATACAATCTGGAAAACATCGAGTCTCTGTTAAATTACATCGTTTTTTTTTTCTACTCAGCATAGTACTTCACTGTTCTATGTATTGTTTATTTATGTGTTTTAAGGTAATTTTTACATATTTATTTTAATTTATTTTAATCTATTAATTAATTGTATTCTACTTTTTATTATTCACATTAATCTATTTATTATTTTAATATACGTTTAAAAATAGTTTTAATCATTTTTTAAATTTGAATCTAGCTTTTTTACACTGCTTTGTAAAGACCCAATTTATACTGTGAAAATTAATATTACAAAAATGTACAAAATATAATTCGAAAAATTTTCGAAAAAGAGTTTCTATTAAGGTACATTAAGTTTTTTCTACTCACTATAGAACTGTATTGTTATATGTATTTGTTTTGTTTATTTCTTATCTATTATCTATCTACTGTTTAGCATATCTCTTTATTATTATTATTATTATTATTATTATTTGTGGTCATTTTTATTTTAATCAACTTTTTCTACGTTTTTGCTTACCGGCCCAAATCAAGCAGAGCCTTAGTACCACGGCATTACCATCTATACTGCAGTGCAGTTGAGAAACAGCTCTACTATAATAGACATAATCATCAGGAAGCAGAACAGAGATAAGAAAGCCAACAGGAAAACCGAAGGCAGGAGTTTAACAGCACAATATGCAGGAAGACTCTTCCATGAACACTAAAATGTCACTCTCCAGAACGGACGGAAAGGAGTGCAGCACACCAGTCATTTGCATGTTTGAAATATCGTTCTGTATACACCAAATACTCAGTGCACCTCAAGATAACTAACTTTAGAGTACGTTTTTCTACAAGCACCTGGTTCATGCAAATGATCTACAATATTACTCAATAGTGTGTCCAGCCCTGCTACAATCACCACTGACAATACAATTTCATTCATTCGAAGCCTTTATTAATTAGGAACAATGTGTGTGCAATCAAGAAGAGGTTGACGTGACACACCGTGTGCTCAGAGACAATAAATACACAGAAAGCACTGGAATGCAACGGTTTTCTCCCTGATTTTATGCTGGTCTCAAGTAACGAAAGCACCTAAATGAAGTTCACATTATTAGCGGCTCATCACGCGTCTCGTTAACACAGCTAAACATAAAATGCATTGCTTTGAAGTATGTTTAAGTGCTTGTCAATGGAATCACAATGGAAAGGAATCACTATTGCTGTAAGACAGATGCAACTCTCAAATCACCCTGTTTGTGCTTTATACACGTATTCAGGGAATAAATACACCTCTTTGGGGTTTCCACCTGAGTACATTAGCTGGAGAGTTACACTGGTAAATTCAGGCAGTACGTTCATATATCGCTATTCGCTGAAGCTGTACATTGTTAAACGCTCTGTTGTTAGTTCAGCATCTGTATCTGGCCTCGTGCAACATTCATCTTACTTTTCGCCATTTCTTTCATCTCCACTTTAATGCCATAAAGTCAACATTAAATCCAAACTTACCCTTTTTACTTTCTGAATGCATGCTCTTGGTAGGGTTGCAAAGGGGTGGAAAATATCCGAAAACTTTCCAAAAATCCCAGGAAGATTCCAAAAAATCCCGGAAAGTTTCCAAAATTTACTGGAAATTTTCCAACTTTTTGCAACCCTAGCTCCTGGTCTTATTGACTTATTGGTACGTTTAATATTTTGTCTTCATAACTTGTTCTTCCTCTGAAATTCCTCTACTGATGTCACTTAATAGTGCACTATTTTTATAGTCCAAAACTATGAAAAAAGTGTAATTTTAGCACTGAAGTCCAGAGCTGAAGAGCTGAAGTCAGTTGCACTCAGAAAAACAAACTAAATTGGATGCGAATGGCATTTCATGTTGACTTCTGCTAAAATGCTACTGAGAATTGTGATGCTCATAAAAATAAATGCCTCCTTATAACTCAAAATGCATCAATTCATCAGTTGTAGATGATTCTGGATTCTCCTTCGGTATCACCGACAGTCTTTAATGCTCAGAACGGACGGGCTGGTGGGAAGCTGGACTCATGAGACGCGGCAGGCATCAGTTGAGCTTGGTGATGGTCAGACTGCCGCTGATCTGTATGGTGTCGATGGCCGTCACCGGCCTCACGCGATGGTAGAAGTCAAAGAGCTGATGGCCGTCCACGAACACGCGGAAGCGCGGGTGGTCGCAATGAATCTCAACCTGAACAAACAACAAGAGAGAAAACTAACGCCATTATGACAGGAGACTTAGCAAACGTCAACTACAGCTTCAAACTGCATGTTCATGACATGTTCCTGCTGTTTTGTGAGGACCATGAGTTTCATGCAATAAACACTTATTTACCCTATTTATTTTTTGCATAGTCATCAGTCACTCTATACTCTATATTAAGAGTTCAGATGCCAAAAGCCTTTAAGCGCTTAATTATAAACATCCCTCTTCAGCTTGTGCTTCACTTGTCTATTTGCTGTGAAATCTTCACTGATTTCTATAAAGTAAACATGAGAATAACTTGTATGTTAGTAATATTTCAAGATGAACACTTACTGGACTGAAGCAACTTAGAAGCAACTTTTTTTTTTTTTTTTTGAAAAATCAGCATCACATTTAATCATCAGGCTTCTGATATTTAGTTCATTAATCTCTCAATCAACAATGTAATGCATTGCGTAATATGTTTTGACAGAGCTTTGATCATAAATCTAAGCATTTAAATATCATCTCACTAAGACACATTATTGGGAGATATAGAGTGACAAAGATATTTATATCATGTTTTGTATCTGCTATACTGTTATGAAGATCTCCTGGATTTACAATACAAGCTATCAGAATTTTTTCTTACTTTTCGTCCATATAAACATCAGGAACTGCACCAAATTGCTTTTCCTTAGTTTGGGCCTTGTTCCTCCATATTCACATTATACAAGCCATAGAAGCCTGATGTATCAAATATAATACTGAATAAAAAACACATAAGCAAACCTTTAAATGTTCCTTTTAAAAAATATATATTTTTCACACTTTATTTTAAGGTCCAATTCTCTCTATCAACAAACCGTTAACTACAACTTTTGCCTCAATAAACTCCTAACTCACTGCTTATTAGTTAGTGCGGTATTTGTTAAGTTTAGGCATTGGGTAGGATTAGGGATGTAGAACATGGTCATGCAGAATGTGTGCTTTATAAGTAATAAACAGCCAATATATTAATTTGCATGCTAATAAGCAACTAGTTATTATTGAGAATTGGTCCCTATACTAAAGTGTTACCACTTTTTATGATTTTTATGAACTATTATTTCATATGTTTATGGTGTTAACAAGCCTTCATTAGCACCAACAAGTCAACTACTTAGTAGACAGCCAACCATTCAGTTTTGCAAATATGTACAGTAGCCCCTCACTGCAGAACACAAGATCCAGGGGGCGGGGTTGGATCCACATCTAGGGGTGGAGATGGGTGGGTTTAGGGATCAGGGGGTGGAGACATATAGGTTTAGGTACAGTATCTCACAAAAATGAGTACACCCCTCAGATTTCAGCAACCATTTTAGTATATCTTCTCAAGGGACAATACTATAGAAATGAAACTTGGATATATTTTAGAGTAGTCAATGTGCAGCTTGTTATTGTCTAAATAACTGGCTACAAAAGTGAGTACACCTTAACAGTTATACGTCGTTAACCATGCAAAGCCTCATGTCCTATTCATCATATTCATGTTTTTGTCTGCTTGACAGGACTATACAAATTTGTGTATCTTGTTTTAGAGCAGTTAAAATTTGGTGCTTTGAGTACAATTCTCTCATACTGACCACTGGATGTTCAACATGGCACCTCATGACAAAGAACTCTCTGAGGATTTGAGAATTATAACTGTTGCTCTCCACAAAGATGGCCGAGGCTATAAGAAGTTCGGTAACACCCTGAAACTGAGTTACAGTACAGTGGCATACAGAGGTTTTCCAAGACGGGTTTCACTGGGAACAGGCCTCACAAGGGTTGATCAAAGAAGTTGAGACCTCGTGCTGTGCTTTAGGTGCAGAAACTGGCTTCAAAAACAGATGTATGAGTGCTGCCAGCATTGCTTTAGAGGTGGCAGAAGTGGAAGGTCAGCTTGTCAGTGCTCAGACCATACGCTGCACACTGCAACAAGTCGGTCTGCATGGCCGTCGTCCCAGAAGGAAGCCTCTTCTAAAGCTGGCTCACAAGAAAGCCCACAAACAGTTTGCTGAAGACAACCTGGCCAAGAGCATTAATTACTGGAACCATGTCCTGTGGTCTGATGAGACTAAGATAAACTTGTTTGGCTCATATGGTGTCCAGCATGTGTGGTGGCGCCCTGGTGAGGAGTACCAAGAAAACTGTATCTTGCCTACAGTCAAGCATGGTGGTGGTAGCTTCATGGTCTGGTGCTGCATGAGTGCTGCTGGTTCTGGGGAGCTGCGGTTCATTGAGGGGAAACATGGATTCCAACATGCACTGTGACATTCTGAAGCAGAACATGATCCCCTCCTTTCAGAAACTGGGCCGAACGGTGGTTTTCCAACATGATAACGACCCAAAACATACCGCCAAGATGACAACTGCCTTTCGGATGAAGCTGAAGGTGAAGGTGATGGAGTGGCCAAGTATGTCTCCAGACCTGAACCCTGCTGAGCACATGTGGGGCATCCTCAAGCTGAGGGTGGAGAAGCACCATGTGTCTAACATCCAACAGCATCCGCAGCTCTGGTGAACTCCAAGCCCAGGAGGATTAAGGCAGTGCTAGATAGCAATGATGCCCCTACAAAATATTGACACTTTGGACACAGATTTGACATGTTCACTTAGGGTGTACTCATTTTTGTTGCCAGTTATTTAGACAATAATGGCTATATGTTGAGTTATATTTAGAGGACAGTAAATTTGTACTGCTATACAAGCTGCACATTGACTACTCTAAAATATATCCAAGTTTCATTTCTATAGTATTGTCCCTTGAGAAGATATACTAAAATGTTTGCTGAAATGTGAGGCGTGTCCTCATTTTTGTGAGATACTGTATATGTAAGGTGGGAGGAGTTGGATCTGGATCCAACCTCGCCCCCTGGATCTTGTGTTCTGCAGTGAGGACCATCTCAATATGTATCCCTACACAAAACATAACGTCATTCAGTTGAATTCAGATGACGATGACACTGACCCTGAAAGGCTGCTCTGCGATGAAGGGGAAGTAGGGTATTGACCTCTCCTCCTCGCCCCAGCTATCAGAAACGCAGGCGTTTCGCAAAATCTCCCGGTCTTCGAACCGCACGCACATATCCAGAGCGACGTCCCCGCAGCCGCACGTCAGACTGATGTCAAAACTGCCCCAGAGAGAGCAGGAACATTCAACATGGAGTTAAAATCAGCAACTGAATCAACAGAATACAAGAGGTCATCGTCTAGACGCTGTGATTTTATCTGAAGTTTTTCTGTCTAACCTCATTCCTAGTTAACTAGCTAGAAGCTTTGATCGCTTAAGTTATACAGATAAGTATAAGCGCATGACAGCTGTGCCTCTCTGGGTGTGTCCCGCATGTGTGTGAGCACTTACAGGTGTGAGTGTGCGTGTGTGAGACATAAGCTACCTGTCCGGATCTGCATTCACGACGCCCATGATCGTGATTTTCTTCCCCGGTCTCAGTCCGTCCCGGATGCCGCCGCAGAACGGCACGGCCTGTCAAACACAACACAGCGACATGAGACAAAACAGCATGCACATATAAACAAAACCACATGTGTCAGGACATTACCAGTTTCTGTTGCTCATCTTTTTGCGGTGACACACACTGAGGCTCCCCGAAAGAACTGCTCAGATTTCTGTTTCTCTGTGGTGGATAAAGCACAACCAGGAAGTTAAGAGGTGGCCGTTTGTGCAAAAAACATGCAAATCACATGTATAGATACACAGCACTGAACAGGTGGAAATACTGATTCACTAAGTGGTGATGACACAGGGAACATACAAATTCACAATATCCAAGCTGCTTTGTTTTACACACAATGAAAGTGAATGGGGACTGGAGCTGTCAAGCCCCCAGAGGACTAACAGAACCATAAAAATATCCTAAACATACTCCATATTAATTATATTCCAAGTCTTTTGAATCTAAATCATCACAACTAACAAGACATCCAATTACATTTGACAAAACTGAAAACAAACTGTTTATGTGCCAAATTTGTTCTTCACACAAAACTACCGTGTCGCTTCATAAGACAATATAGTGCATAAGACAATATGCACTCCTTTTTGTCATGCTTGGAATTTGACAGCTCCAGTCCCCATTCGCTTACATTGTAGAACAAGCGTTAACGTTCTGCTAAACACGTTGGGAAGGAAACCAGGGTAAGTAAACGATGCCTATTATTTCAATGTGTACTATTCCTTTAAACCATCAATACGTGCTGATTCTCTAGTCTAGTTCTCACTGCTGACAAACTTGTTTTCGTGTGTGAAGCAGGACACACGGCTTCCAGTCCCCACAAAACCCGCGGCACTCTTCATTATGAAAATACTCACAAGTTCGTGTCGGACTGCGCTCAACTCCGCCATCTTCCACGCAGATCCACACGGAAAGCACGAGCGCTCGGGCTCGGTTCGGGATCCGCTCGGTTCGCCTGTCTCTCCAGCAGCAGCGGAGCAACGCAGAAAGAAGCGTCTGTCCAATCAGCGCGCGCCCAGCAGGGTTTGCATTGTGACGTGGGCAGGATGTTAATCCGAGCGCTTGTCCTAAAACTTAATCAGCTCTAATGACTTTAGTCTGTGTTTATCCCCCTGGGACTGAGAAGAAATGTTTTTTGGAATTTATTTCTTTACGTCATTATAGTATTTGGAGCACATGACTTTTTATAATATAAAGTCAAATATAATATTTGATCAGCATATTCTTGCAAACTCAGCACCTGTTCAAAAACTCACTGAAAAATTCCTAAAATGTTAGTTTGCAAGACATGATTTGAAAGTCGAGGTATATTGATGCAGTGTGTAAAAAAAGAACTGACAACCATAAGCACTAACGTAACTAAAAGTAGCATGTTAAAACATATTTTGGGACATGATAACATAGTAAAACTGTATTTTTTGGGATGTGCACCATGGTACCCAGCTAACAAAATATGTTGTAAAAAATTTTTTGCTCTTATGGTATGAAAACGTCCGATTTTTAATAATAATAATATATATATATTTACATATTTATATATATATATATTCTTTTTATTATTTATTTATTTATTTTTTATTATTTGTGTGTGTGTGTGTCTGTGTTTGGTTATAACCTTAAGGGAACATTCCATTTTATAATTGAGCAAACATTATGGGAACGTTACTTCTCATCAGAAGTAACGTTCCCATAATGTTTGCTCATAAAATGGAATGTTCGCTTATCGTTCTAAAAGAGGAAGTAACATCAAGCTGAAACGGATCAGGAAAAAAAAAAGCGCACTGAACGTTTTTGAGCTAAGTGTTTAACAATGTTTTGAAAACATTTTTTAAAACCAGATGACATTAAACAAGCGTTCTATTAACGTTAAGAATGTTCGTTCATAAATTCGAGAGAACTTTAGAAACTTAGCCAAAGTTCTGAGAACGTTCCCGCGGAACGCTATGAAATACTATGTGGCAAGCAAACGCACTGAAAAGAGGGGGGGGGGGGATCAGAAATGAAATCTCTTTATATCATATGAAACATCCTATTTTGTATGCAATTAAAAGTCATAAATCTGAATGATGATTCTCATAAGATTCTTCTTCGACCAAATAATATGAGCTTTGCTGTCAGAATCATTCGTTTTAGTCAAGTATCACTTTAATTTCTCATTGGTAAGTTTAGGAAAAACATCGGAAACTGAGTCCCTCAAGCTGTGAAAGAGCAGCTTCTGAGCAATCGCCGTTTGATGTGTTTAACTCTAGACTTGTAGTCATAAACATTTAATATCTCAAAATACATGAATACAGCAGACAGATTCCATATTAGGGAAATGATGAGATATAAATAATGTGAATTTAAACCATGTGTAGACGGTAATTCCAGCCTACAGTTGCGTAAGAGTGAAATTTGTTAACATAAACTAATTCAAGCCCGAGGAAATGGAAGGAAAGGATTTGCAGACAGACGTTCGTTCCACTGAGCTGTAAAACATTCCGCTCTGTAACTCATTTATGCCGACGGAGGACTTTGGACTGAAGTGGCATTTCACACAGTGACTTTCAAAGAAAGTCATAGTTTGGCTGTTGTGATGTTCGCAGGACTGATAAACTGTCTGTCTGAATAAAGGTGAAGGCAGCACAACAACAGACACATGTATTGTGTTGTGAGTGTTTATACAGCAGGTGGCGGTATAGAGCAATTCTTTAGTTTCTGCCTTTACCTGAATACTGACTGAAACACCTATCTATCTATCTATCTATCTATCTATCTATCTATCTATCTATCTATCTATCTATCTATCTATCTATCTATCTATCTATCTATCTATCTATCTATCTATCTATCTATCTATCTATCTATCTATCTATTCAACAGTCTGTCTGACGATCTGTCTACTTTTTTTATAAAAGAAAATTATAAAAATAGTAAATAAAGCATATTATTATAACCACCAAGTACAGGATGTTCTCTCAGCTTGACCTACAGTGTAACATCAACCAGAAGACTCTCAAAGCAAACTGATCTCCAAACATCTCATTGCGTTTGTTAACAACCTGTTGCCTCATTCAAGTTTAAAAGCGTGACAGTTTTAGTTGAATCCTTTGTAAAGAGTTGTAAACTAATCATAAAGCTCTGCTGTGTCATGGTTGACTGTTCTGTGCCTATGGTGCACGACCGGTTTGAGATCCATAGACTCAATAAGACTGCACGTTAACAACACACTAATGTGTTACACAGACAAAGACATCTAATGCAATATCTCTCTTTTCTATCTCCTACGCCCAGTTATAACACACACACACGCACACACACACTCAGACATCAGGACTCCAGCCAAGCAGTCCTTTTGTTTCCCTCCCTAGTCCAAGTTCAGGGTATTTAAAACACAGTGTAAACACACTCATACTCATGGCAACTGTCTCCATGACAGCATGACAACAAGCCCTTGGCAGCTGGGGTAACTTAATATTTGCCTTGCGTTAGCATAACATTTTCATTATGTAAGGCCGTGGCAGAGAGGCGGCGCGCACCCATTGAAGTTCAGAGCAGTCGGCGCAGGACGGTTGCTATGTTGCTGTGTGTTGAGTTGCAACTGTGGCAACAAACCCATGCTGAAGTACTTCCTTTAGAGGAACATCTGGTGAAAAAAATGTCCCCGGGGCGTAATGTGCTCTGAGAGAGAGCAAGAGAAAGAGAGAGAGAGAGAGAGAGAGGGAGAGACGGAGTGAGGGGTGGGCTGGGCAGACAGACAGACGGTCAGACAGACAGATATGAAATAGAACAGATGCAGATTAGTGCCTCTGCCAGGCTCATGGCTTTGCCTACGGCGGACGGGTGAGGGAAGTGTTTGAATGCTGTTGCTGTGTGTTGGAATCTGACTCATTTTAAAGGGTAATTTGGGGATTGCTTGGTCTGAAGAGAGACTAAAGGTTAAACTGTGTGAGTAAACGCATGGCTTTGCCTGTTTATGTTTGTGTGGACTACACCCATGACTACACCTGTGTCGATTCAACACACCACAATAACACCCTATCACTGCATGGCAAACACTCGCTTAGTCAAACATGCATTTATGGGTTGCTGTCGGACTGAGCAACAATGACGTCACCCTGGGCTTTTATATTCCCACATTTTAAGATCTGTTCTATTCTATTATTTTCTGTTCTATTCTGTATTGCTGAATGTTTTTAATCTAGTCTGTTACATTTTATTATTTTCACTCTTATTATGCCATATTATGCTACAATATACTATATCTTATGCTGTTATATGCCATATTCTATTCTGTTCTAGTCTCAGGCTGATG
Source organism: Onychostoma macrolepis (assembly GCF_012432095.1). NCBI lineage: Eukaryota > Metazoa > Chordata > Actinopteri > Cypriniformes > Cyprinidae > Onychostoma > Onychostoma macrolepis. The sequence goes on from NC_081155.1 coordinate 10,820,097, forward strand.
ATACACTGGGCAACGTTTTGAGTAACGCAGCTGGGCAACTTTGGGAAATTTTGCCTCAGTGGGCAATCAGGTGAGACACAGGGCCCACGACTGATCTAAAATATCCAGATTGAAATTTGTTACCCATTTTCAATGGGAAAATGCCCAAGCAACATTGCTCAAAAAAAATTGCCCAGCAAAATTGTTCAAAAAGTTGCCCCATGTATCATCAGCCTAAATCTAGTCTGGTCTGTTTCTTCTAATTGAGTCTAATTTCTATTCTATTCAATCATATTATGGCATATTATGCTACAGTCTATTATATCTTATGCTGTTATATGCCACATTCTATTCTGTTCTATTCTGTTCTGTTCTATTATGCCGTATTATGCTATCACATAGTACTATACTATTAAATTCCACATTCTATTCTATTCTATTTTTTGCTATATGTTCTCAACTGGTCTGTTTCTTCTAATATAGTCTAACATTCTATTCTATTCTGTTCTATTCTATTCTGATGTTATTTGTTCCATTCTAGTCTGTTTATTTCAGACTGTTACGTTCTATTCCATTCTGTTATACTACTGTTTTTTAATGTTATGCTATTAAATGCAGCATTCTCTGCCCTTCCCTTTACATTCTATTCTATTCTATTCCAGTACATTCACATTCTAGTACATTATAGCTTTGTTCTTTTGCGCTGTTATTCTATATTCCATTCCATTCTGTACAGTTCATTTAAATGTTAAAGGTGTGACATTGCTAACCTAGTATAATGTTATTGATAAATAATTCACTTATTATTTATGTAGGCTACTAAAAACACTTTTTTGTGGTTATAACTGCTACAAATCCAAATGTAAAGGGGTGATAGTTAAGGACTAATGGGCGGACTTCGTTACCCATAATCCCTCGCGGTGCTCTGTGACGTCGGCTCTCACGCTTTGTAGGCAGACGCGGAGTTATTCTGGAGAGCTGTCAGTGCACGGAGACCGCTGAAGACATCCTGCCTCACTCCTTTACATGATTATTTTTGGCATTTTATCCGACAAACAGAACGACTGTTGTCACTTATTTCCGACAACTCATGAGTCAGTCCACCTGGAGTTTCTTTAGTTTGGCGCATATCTGAGAAGGCACACTAAAAAGTCTTATTAGAGGTAAGCTTACCTTTAGTGAATAGAAATTAAAGCACTGTAAGGCAGCCCGGGCACATTTCATTTTGTTTTATATCTATTATGCAAACGTTTGCAAGAAATGTGCAAAATGCATTGAACTCCACAGAAATGTATAAACCAAACCAAAAGAAATTCAAAAACTTTTGTTAGTCTAAGAAATAAATAGCTAATTCTATGTGCTGAATGTGATTAACCTATGATTCAAATGAAAAATTCGTTTCAGAGAGTTCAGCATATTCTCATATTTACATCTAGTGTCTGCTTTATTTGTTTCTGCGTCTTGTTAATTAATTTCACATAGGCTATATGCGTTTTTTTATCGTTTCTTTGTTGTGAGAAGGTATGCTTTGGTTGTCGTTGAACCGTCACTGATTGATTGACAGCTGTCAGCATATATGTAATGATAGTGTGTGATTGTCAGCGTTGATTTCCGCTCAGGATGTTCACATCTATGAATACTGCTACAATACAATATAATGTGAATAAGCGCATTATCATGTTTCATGTCTGAAGAGGCTCCGGATCTTCCTCCTCCTCCACAGGCTCGATCGCGCGCGGTGTGCACTATACACTCTTAAAAATAAAGCTTCTTTATTGGCATCAATGGTTCCACAAAGAACCTTTGCCATCCATGGAACCTTTTCATTCCACAAAAGGTTCTTTAGATTGTTAAAATGTTCTTCACACTGTAAGAAAAAATGGTTCTTTTAAGAACTGTTCACTGAAAGGTTCTTTGGGAAACCAAAACTAGTTCTTCATGGCATCGCTGTTAAAACCCCTTTTGGAACCTTTATTTTTTTAAGAGTGTAGTTTGTCATTTCTGAGGATACAAAGTAAGTTTAAAAACATCTGACAATGAGAAAATGAGCACAAAAAACGTTTTTGTCAACAAAAACTGTGACAACTTGGTACTAGCGACCACTGTCATCAATAAACTTCAAACTTTTGAAGAAGAAAAGAAGTCTAATAGGCCTACGGTAAAAAATAGCTGAAGTAAAATTAATCAAACTATGTAAAGTTTTTTATAGGCTATTGAATAGTTTACTTTGCTTCATTTTTTCATCTGTTTGCCCATTTGTTCCCCTAAAATTAATGAAAAACATAACCATTATAACAAAAATGCTATCAAGTTATGTAAATTCTTTTATGTAAATTGATTTATTTCATTTTATTTAAAGTTGTTGTAAAAAAAGTAACTGCCCTTTCCTTTCATGTCGCTTTCTTGTTGAATAATGAAAACAGCTTGCACATATGCTTTCAGTGTTCATTTTTTGAGTTGAATAATGAAATTTGCCATGCTTCATTGAAAGAAAAACATTTTTTGTCAGCAGGGGCCACGTCGTTCTGTTATTTTGGGCAAACTCACACGTGCTGAAATGCATAACAAACATTTTAATTACATTTTACAGTTTTTTTCAACTGCTTACACACATTTTCAAAACGTTGCCTCTTTTTTCAAAACTTTACACACAAATCCAAGAATTGCACACGCAAAATGCAAAATGCCTCGCATCTCTTGCAAAATGAAGCACTGCATTCAAAATATCACAAACACATCTCAAAAGCAAACATTTGCAAACACCTTTGCCATAACATTAATTCCTGTTAGATTTTTGTGTGTTACATAGAGAATTGTGTGTTGTGTTTTGCAAAAAGTGTTTTATGAAATTGAAAACTGAGTCAAGGGCCAAGAATTAGTGAATAGTTCTGCAGATTTGATGTGTGGTTCTGCTGTTTGAGTGTTAGCTTTCAGAAATTGTGTGACAAGTAAAGATTTTATGTTGTGAGCATTTGGAAAAAATTGTAAGTAATGAACAAACAAACAAACCAGTAAACCAAAACAAAAATAATTTTTTTTTTTGTTTATTTTAAATAATTGCTTAATCGGTCCAACAAAAATGTCACCAATGATATTCAGTATCATAAAAATCACACTGTCCCTTCACTGTTTTTGTCTTCTCTTCCTCACACTCATCTCTGTCTTCAGCTGATCTCCGGATCCATTCGGCTCTCTCTTTTTAAAATTTTAGGATATATTTTCTGCAAAGTATTCCATAAACCTCAAATTCTCTTGTATGTTTAATTCAGTGCAACTCAAACACTGTTCATAGTCAATGCTAAGAGTAAAGCTGCTCTCCCGACAAAAGACTAAACCAGCATGCATTGGGTCCGATGCTCGAAATCCTTAACGCACACCAATGGTTATGTATAAAGAGGAGGGATAAATGTACAAGCTTCTGTGGTTGCTGTTCTGGTAAACACTGTGATCTTCTGTGGCCATATTCCGCCTATCCTGAAAACATTTTTCATGCAAAACATGACATTGATGAAAATGTGCAAATGTTCCACATTTGTTCATAATTTCAGAACATATGAATAAATAAAAAATCATTTACACAGAATCAGCTGGAATTTCCTGAATATTTGGTTGTATATTTGCATTAGATCCGTAAAGAATGTGAATCAGAAACACAACAACACTAACTAACTTTGCATTTACATTTATATATAAATCTGAGATAATAAGCCTTTGCAGCTTAATCAAAACAAAGACTTCTCTCTATTGCACTGCTAAAATGACGTGGTTAAACAAACAAACTAACCGTCTCTCTCACACATACAATAGATGAAGAGAACTGCAGCTCTGTCTGAGTCGAGCGTGCTCTCAATCTCTGCATCAGCGTGGAGGTCGTGTGAGTGTGTGTGGATAGCGTGTGTCATGAAAGATCCTTTGTTGTTGGACAGTGAAGTCACTCTTTGACTCGTGAGTTGGTCGGGTGGGACTATGCAGAGCTCAGAGCCCAGCGAGGGGCTTTCAGAGTCAGACGTGGGGTGAATGAAGCTCTGTGTCGGCCCACCTTCCCTCTGGAGCAGGAGGAAACCACTCACACGGCCAGCTTTGTCAGATCTCACCATCAGAGCTTCAGCTGCTATTAGCAGTCTATTTGCTAAGGCAAGAGTCACTCTTGCTCATACTTTGGGTTTTTGTCCATCTCAATTTTAGATATTACTTCATTCACTTCTTAAATGTAACTATTGTGCCTCAAAAAGTACCCTGAGGGATAATACTTGAATTTAAGAAGTTTATTTTGTTTAACTGTGCACAATGCAAGGAAAATAACTGTGGCCGTTTGTGTAAAAAACGAAAGCTTTAAAATTAAAACCAAGCAGAAGCCACTGCTGGACGGTTAATTCAAAAGTGGGCGGAGCAAACGTGCAAGCGGTAATCCCATTCCCATGTATATATGTTGCATTGTATACATGTAGTACATGTATATTAGTTTTGTTTAATATGAGTTTATATGACATTTTCATTCATACATGGTTGCAACAATGTTTTAGCACTAAATATTTAGGTTTTATTATGAAAGTGCTCAATTAACTTTTGCTTCTTAAAGTTTCGTAGACATTTAGTTGCTTTCAAATTAAACCCCATATAAATGTCGCTCTATCATTACTTGCAATTACTTTTATAAGTGATCAGACTTGTGATTTTCACCTGGTGATGTTTACATAACACCCTAGCAACCGCAGAGCAATACCCTAGCAACAAGCCTGAACCCCCCAGCAACTATGTTTATCTTTAACCATTACGCCTCACCACCTCAGAAATCTGAGCTAAACATGCATGCTTATATGAATACGTGTGTGTTTCAATCCTTATAAATCGCTCATAAATCACAGCCCATCATTAGCAAACGTTCCCTTGCATACTTCAAAGAGCATAAACTCAGAGAGGTGTGTGCCCTGCATCACCCAGTGTATACTGGTCGCTGTGGAAACGCTGCGGTGTGTTGTAGCCGGCTGGCAAGAGTGCAAATGTCTTCTGTATTCTGAGCAAATGTCTGGCATGGATACAGGGACGAGGCCGGGGTGTGACACACACACACACGCACACACACACATGCTGCCTTTAGGGCTGACAGTATCTGTCCTTAAGAAACATATCTGGCTTTGTGTGGCTTGGTTAGTGTGTGTGTGTGTCAGGCAGGAATGAGGTGAGGAGTTTATTCACACTATGTCAGAGTCGTCCTGTCAGACAGATGATTAAGTGCTTCAAGCCTGGATCAGATATCCGTCCTGTTTAAGAGAGCTCTCTCTGGGTCATTCATACAGACCCACAGGAACGACAGCAAGCGGATGAAGGTTTGCACATTTACATGCAGGTGTGTTGTTGTTAGCCATGCAATTGCTAAAAAATAATCATACACAGATGCTTCAGTATACAAAGTAGTTTTCTCTATTGATTTTGTGCTTTTGTTGATGCTTGTTAAATGATTTAAACCTGTGTTTGTTTGTTTGTTTGTTGTTCAGTTCTTGTATTTATGTTAGATTATTTTGTTTGTTGATTTGTCCTTGTGTTGTTGTTGTTTTTGCTTATTTACATTTGTTGGTTTGTAATCATTTGTTATTTTGCACTTGTGTTTATGTTGGTTTGTTTGTTTGTTTGTTTGCTGCTGCTTTATATTTTTATGTGTTTCTTGTTTTTTGTTGCTTTGCAGTTTGAGTTGTGTTGGTGTGTCAGAACTGTGGACAGTCTTGTGTGTGTTTTTACTCCCCATGTGCTCCGTGACCCAGTTTCTGTCTCCCGTTCATTATGTCATTTGGTTCAGGTGTGTCTAGTCATTAGTCCCTTAATTCTCTGTGTATTTAAGGTCTTGTCCATTCAGTTAGTGTTTGTCGGTTCATAAACGTCATTCTGTGTTTCCTACGTTCCCTGTGTTCCCTGGTGGATATTAAAGACTCTCGTTTTGACAAATTCCTACGTCTCCTCGTTCAGTGTTCCTGAGGAATGTGACATGATGTGTGTGTGTGTTGATTTGGAGTTGTGTTTGTTGGTTTGAGCCCGGTGCGAGCGCCGTGGGTCGCCTCTGGTCTCCTCTCCTCTGGCTGTGCCTCGTCGCTCCGTCCCACCAGCTCCGTTGGGCTTCTTCCTCCCGCCAGCTCCACCTTGATCCTCAGTCACTTCGGCTCCGCCGCGGATCCCCAGATCTCTGCCTCCGCCTCTGTCGCCAGAGCCCTTGGCCCCCCGGATCCTCGGCATCCCCCTGGTTCGTCGGCTCTCCGTCTCCGCCTCGGGCTCCTCCACCACCTGCTCCGCCACCATTGGTTGGCCCCTTGGAGTCGGCGGCCATCCCTCCTCCATGGCTCCTCTCTCCGTCGGCTCCACCGTGGTCCATCATCATGGCTGTGGCCTGGGTCCTGCTGTGCTCCTCCTGCTCCAGGTCCCTTCTGTCTCTTCCCTGGCTCCTCCCTCCTTCGTTGCCCCCCTGGTCTCTGTCTGCCAGCCCTCTCCCGGGGGTCCGTCCTCCTCCAGAGCCACCTCCCAAGCTCCCACCCGTCCCTCCCTCAGTTGTTTCTACGGCGCGAGGACGCGCCTTCCAGGAGGGGGTCGAAATGTCACGCCTGTGGACTGTCTTGTGTGTTTTACTCCCCATGTGCTCCGTGACCCAGTTTCTGTCTCCGTTCATTATGTCATTTGGTTCAGGTGTGTCTAGTCATTAGTCCCTTAATTCTCTGTGTATTTAAGGTCTTGTCCATTCAGTTAGTGTTTGTCGGTTCATAAACGTCATTCTGTGTTTCCTACGTTCCCTGTGTTCCCTGGTGGATATTAAAGACTCTCGTTTTGACAAATTCCTAGGTCTCCTCGTTCAGTGTTCCTGAGGAATGTGACATGATGTGTGTGTGTGTGTGTTGATTTGGAGTTGTGTTTGTTGGTTTGAGCCCGGTGCGAGCGCCGTGGGTCGCCTCTGGTCTCCTCTCCTCTGGCTGTGCCTCGTCGCTCCGTCCCACCAGCTCCGTTGGGCTTCTTCCTCCCGCCAGCTCCACCTTGATCCTCAGTCACTTCGGCTCCGCCGCGGATCCCCAGATCTCTGCCTCCGCCTCTGTCGCCAGAGCCCTTGGCCCCCCGGATCCTCGGCATCCCCCTGGTTCGTCGGCTCTCCGTCTCCGCCTCGGGCTCCTCCACCACCTGCTCCGCCACCATTGGTTGGCCCCTTGGAGTCGGCGGCCATCCCTCCTCCATGGCTCCTCTCTCCGTCGGCTCCACCGTGGTCCATCATCATGGCTGTGGCCTGGGTCCTGCTGTGCTCCTCCTGCTCCAGGTCCCTTCTGTCTCTTCCCTGGCTCCTCCCTCCTTCGTTGCCCCCCTGGTCTCTGTCTGCCAGCCCTCTCCCGGGGGTCCGTCCTCCTCCAGAGCCACCTCCCAAGCTCCCACCCGTCCCTCCCTCAGTTGTTTCTACGGCGCGAGGACGCGCCTTCCAGGAGGGGGTCGAAATGTCACGCCTGTGGACTGTCTTGTGTGTGTTTTTACTCCCCATGTGCTCCGTGACCCAGTTTCTGTCTCCCGTTCATTATGTGATTTGGTTCGTCTAGTCATTAGTCCCTTAATTCTCTGTGTATTTAAGGTCTTGTCCATTCAGTTAGTGTTTGTCGGTTCTTAAACGTCATTCTGTGTTTCCTACGTTCCCTGTGTTCCCTGGTGGATATTAAAGACTCTCATTTTGACGAATTCCTACATCTCCTCGTTCAGTGTTACTGAAGAGTGTGACATGGTGTGTGTGTGTGTTGATCTGGAGTTGTGTTGGTTAATTTATCCATGTGTATGTTTGCCACTTTATGTTTTTATTTATGTTTTGTTTGTTCCACTTTGTTGAGGTCTGCTGGTTTTTGTTTGCTACTTTACTCTTATTTTTGTTTGTCTGTTGCTTTGCATTTGTTTGTAGATTTGTTGTTGTGTTTGTTTTTGTTTTGTTTGTTACTTTGCACATACAGTATTTGTTGATTTGCAGTTGTGTTTGTTGGTTAAATTACATATGTATTTTCGCTGCGTTACATTTCTATTTATGTTTGTTGCTTTGCACTTTGTTGAGTTGCACTGATTTGTGTTTGTTATACTTGTTTATGTTTGTTTGTAATTGTTTGTGTGTTATTTTGTTGTTTGATGTATTGTTTGCTGGTCAATTTGTGCATGTTTGCTGCTTTGTATTTTTATTCATGTTTGTTTTGTTGTTGTTTTTTGTTGTTGCTTTGTTCTTTGTTTAGTTGCACTGGTGTGTGTTTGTTTATTTACACTTGTTTATGTTTGTTTGTAATTGTTTGTGTGTTTTGTTTGATGTTTTGTTTCTTGGTTAATTTGTGCATGTTTGCTGCATTATTTTTTTCACGTTTCTTGTTTTGTTTGTTTGTTTGCACTTTGTTTAGTTGTGCTGTTTTGTTTGTGTTTCTTTGCACATTTATTTATGTTTGTTTGTTGCTTGGAACTTGTGTTAATTAGTAGAATTGTACTTAGGGTTAGGTGTGTGTGTGTGTGTGTGTGTGTGTGTGTGTGTGTGTGTGTGTGTGTGTGTTGCTTTATCCATTTATTAGGTTTGCTTGAGAAAACATGTTATCAACATCTGTCTAATCTATCTAAATTTTCAAACTTCAGGTTTTTACAACTGTTTTAAACTTTCAGGCTAGGCTTTCTCAAACCAACCTAAAGTTTGTCTTGACTAACTTTTTTGTCTAGTTTATGGTTGTTTTCTAGTTATGTTTACACTGATGTTTGTATTGTTATTTGTGATGTCTTGATTTTGCATCTATGTTTATGTGTGTTTTTTGTTTTGCACTTGTTTATCTCTGTTCATGCACATGAGAGATTAAAGTTCTGTCATTTGTGGCTGCGAGAGTTGTTGATGTTTTTTGTGTCGGAAACCGCAATGTCTGTCACCTGCTATTTTTATGTTTGTGGTTTCATCGCGTGCCAGCGCTAACTTTTCGTGAACGCTTGACCCTGACAGAGCAAAACAGTACGGATGCCAAACCACACTGAGAGGAAGTGAAACCATCTCAGTGATATTTGGAGATGATCTCCTTCATCTTATTTTGCAGAAATCATTACTTACTTGTGTGCTATCGAATGTGTCTTTTCTGGGTAATATTCTCTTTCTATAATTTCTATTTGTTTGTTGCAGTGTTTTTTTGCCCTATAGTCTCAGTGGCGCCTCCCTACAGGCGGGAATAAGACTAACATTTGTGGCTTTAGATTTTGTGCTGCTTTCAGAGGCGTATGGTAGGAGGAGTATGATCCATACTCATAGATATGATCAGAGGCATCTGTCGCTTAGTCATTCGTTTAGTGCCACAGATTAGTGTAACCTGCTTTTGTTGTGTTTTTCATTAGATGTCTTATGGTGAGACCGTGATGGTGGAGCATTGAGGAAGCAAGATCAAGAAGGGAAGACAGAGAAATATTTCAGAGGAAGTGTTTGAGCTGTAGACCAGAGTGATGTTGGCCCCTGAACAGGAGCTGCTGAGCTCTTCCAAACCCTTCAAATATGGAGAGCTCATCGTCCTTGGGTAAGAAAGACTCCTCTTTCTAAATCAGATTTACATTTATGACTAGTAAATCTTACTAATGCAGCATTGTGTACTAACATTTTGTCTCCACAGCTACAACGGCTCCCTACCGAATGGAGACCGGGGCAGAAGAAGGAGTCGTTTCGCTCTGTTTAAGAGACCCAAAGCCAATGGAGTCAAACCCAGCACCGTTCACAGCACATGCAGTCCACAGACCGCCAAGGTACATGCCCATTTTCCCGATAATCATTTTTATATGTTTTTAAAAGCCTTTATTGCTCATTTATGTGTCACATTGAATTTTTAAGGGCTTCTGCACAAGCCGAGTGTTTAAATGTGAGCTGGTTTTCTTATCATTCTTCGCTGCCAGTGAATGTGCATCTAAAGCATGTGTAGCATGCGACACATTTATCCAGAGTGACTTCACCCTCACGTTTCATTGTCATCTGTTACTCCTGCATGCCTGAATATGATAAGTGAACTGTAAGCTGATTTGACTGATGCAAATATTATGAGCCGCCATGCTCTTGACGAGGGTTCTGGTGTGCATGTGGTGTTTCTGCAGGCCATCAGCAACAAAAACCAGCACAGTGTGTCGTATACACTGTCCAGGGCGCAGACGGTAGTCGTGGAGTACGCACACGACAGCACCACAGACATGTTTCAGGTATGTTTATGTTTCTTCAGGTAACTGTGTGTTTGAATTGTGTACAGATTTAGTGGGTGCATTTGTATTGTGATGTGGTTTGCATTCTTCAAACCAGTGAGGCACCGAAATGCAACACCAAAACCAAAATTAACAAAATTAGCTGAAACCGAAAATAAAGTTTATTTAATAATCAATTCATCACATTGATTTAATAATAAACACTCAAATAAAAACAGTTCTACACACACATTTAAATTGCACATAAAGATGTTTTTATATCAACTTCTTAATTATATAATCATGTTTCTAATATAAACATTTAATTGGTATCTGTCATTAAAAACTTATTTTCATGCCAGATTTATTCAAACACATTAAATATCGAAAACAACAGGTTAAGTCAAATATAATAATGTAATGGTGCATATATTTAGCAAAGTTTTTTTTTTTTTGTCTGATGAATTTATGGACATTGAATGGCTTTCTTGGGGTAAATATAATGTTTACAAGCTGTTTTACTGACGTCTTTCTGTGGTTGAAACACTGATTGAGTGATTGATACATTTCAATAAGTTGAAATCTCAACACCTCCTGATGTTCATTCATGTTTATTTTGTACTATTATCTAGTATTAAAGAATGATCGCTTGAAATGAGGCACTACAGTAACCGGTCACTCTATGTTACAGAGCAATATAAACAATCTCTAAACACTGAAAGTTCTTCATCTCTTTCATTCATGTCGATCTGTTTTTACTCTGTGGGTCACAGATTAGAGATTCCCACACAATTTCCCCTTAATCATTGCAGAAACCGTCTTTCTTTTGCAGATCGGCCGGTCCACTGAAAGCCCCATTGATTTCGTGGTGATGGACACGGTGCCTGGTTGTCACGGCAAAAGCGACACGCTGTCGTCTCAGAGCACTATATCGCGATTCGCGTGTCGGATCGTGTGTCAGAGAGCACCACCCTACACCGCGCGCATCTACGCCGCCGGCTTCGACTCGTCCAAAAGCATCTTCCTGGGGGTGGGTCAAACACACTCCTCCGACACAATCTCTCTCCTCTCTAACAGTCTTTCATACTCATCCATCCATCCATCCGTTCCACGATGCTTTCATGTGTTCATCTGTCCACTATCACTCATCCTGGAGAGGCTGGAAATGAACAAGTGAGTGAGTGAATGAACTAATTCATGATGCGAATGAACTACACTGCTGTTCGAAAGTTTGTGGCCAGTAAAATTTTGTATTGTTTTTGAAAGAAGTATCTTCTGCTCACTAAGGCTGCATATATTTGATCAAAAATACAGTTAAAACTGTAATATTGTGAAATATTATTATAATTTAAATAACTGTTTTCTATTTGAATATATTGTAAAATGTAATTTATTCCTGTGATCAAAGCTGAATTTTCAGCATAATTACTCTAGTCGTCAGTGTCACATAATCCTTCAGAAATCATTCTAATTATTTGCTTCACAAGAAACATTTCTGATTATTAGCAATGTTGAAAACAGTCGTGCCACTTCATATTATTGAGAAAATGGTGATAATTTTTTTCAGTATTTTTTTATAAATAAAAAGTTCAAAAGAACATTATAATTGTTAATATTATAAATGTGTTTACCGCCACTTTTGATCAATTTAATGCATCCTTGATTAATAAAAGTATTAGTTTATTTAAAAACAAAAATCTTACTGACCCCAAACATTTAAATGGTAGTCTATGTGTATGAATGAGCGAGTGAATGAATGAATGAAGTGAGCGATTGAGTGAATCTGTGAATGAAGTGTGCGAGCAAATGAATTAGTGAACAAGGTGAATGAATGCATGAATCAGTAAACGAAGTGAGTGAACGAATGAATCCGTGAATAATTGAGTGAATCAGTGAATAAGAGTAAGAGAACAAATTAATTAGTGAATGAAGAGAGCAAACGAGTGAATCTGTGAATTAGTGAGTGAACAAATTAATTGGTGAATGAAGTGAGCAAATGAATGAATGAATGAATGAATCGGTTAATGAACGAATGAATCCGTGAACAAAGTGAGTGAATGAATGAATCAGTGAGCGAATGAATGAATCAGTGAACGAAGTAAGTGAATGAATGAATCAGTGAATCAGTGAATGAGCAAACAAATTAATTGGTGAATGAATTGAGGGAACAAATTAATCAGTAAATTAAGTGAGCAAATGAATGAAATAATGAATGAATTGGTTAATGAACGAATGAATCAGTCAATGAAGTGAGCGAATGAATGAATCAGTGAACGAAGTGAGTGAATGAATGAATCGGTGAACGAAGTGAGCGAATGAATGAATCAGTGAATTAAGTGTGCAAAGGAATGAATCAGTGAATGAAGTGAGCAAACAAATTAATTGGTGAATGAATTGAGGGAACAAATGAATCAGTTAATGTAGTGAGCAAATGAATGAATCAGTGAAGCAAGTGTGCAAATGAATGAATCAGTGAATGAAGTGAGCAAACGAATGAATTGGTGAATGAATTGAGGAAACAAATTAATCTGTAAATGAAGTGAGCAAATGAATGAAATAATGAATGAATCAGTTAATGAACGAATGAATCAGTGAATGAAGTGAGCAAATGAATGAATGAATGAGTGAACGAAGTGAGCGAATGAATGAATCAGTGAACCAAGTGTGCGAATGAATGAATCAGTGAATTAAGTGTGTAAAGGAATGAATCAGTGAATGAAGTGAGCAAACAAATGAATTGGTGAATGAATTGAGGGAACAAATGAATCAGTAAATGAAGTGAGCAAATGAATGAATCAGTGAACCAAGTGTGCAAATGAATGAATCAGTGAATGAAGTGAGCAAATGAATGAATGAATGAATGAATGAGTGAACGAAGTGAGCGAATGAATGAATCAGTGAACGAAGTGTGCGAATGAATGAATCAGTGAATTAAGTGTGCAAAGGAATGAATCAGTGAATGAAGTGAGCAAACGAATGAATTGGTGAATGAATTGAGGGAACAAATGAATCAGTAAATGAAGTGAGCAAATGAATGAATCAGTGAACCAAGTGTGCAAATGAATTAATCAGTGAATGAAGTGAGCAAACAAATGAATTGGTGAATGAATTGAGGGAATGAGTGAATCGATGAATGACTTGAGTGAACAAATGAAAGAACGAATTAATCAGTGAATGAAGTGAGTGAATGAATGAATCAGTGAATAAAGTGTGCAAATGAATAAATTGAGGGAATGAATGAACTGATGAATGACTTGAGCGAATCATTGAATGAACCTGTGAAAGAAGTGAGTGAATGAACGAATGAATCAATGAAAGAAGTGAGTGAATTAATGAATCAGTGAATGAAGTGAGCAAACAAATGAATTGTTTAATGAATTGAGGGAACAAATTAATCAGTAAATGAAGTGAGCAAATGAATGAAATAATGAAGGAATCGGTTAATGAACGAATGAATCTGTGAATGAAGTGCGTGAATTAATGAATCAGTGAATGAAGTGAGCAAACGAATGAATCTGTGAATGAAGTGCGTGAATTAATGAATCAGTGAATGAAGTGAGCAAACGAATGAAAGAATGAATGAATCAGTGAATGAAGCGAGTGAAAGAATAAATCAGAGAATCAGTGAATCAACAAACGAATGAACACCTTCTTTTCCCTCTGTCCTCAGGAGAAAGCAGCGAAATGGTGGTGCGCTGACAGCCAGATGGACGGCCTGACCACTAACGGCATATTAGTGATGCGACCGCGGCACGGCTTCACCTGCGAGTCCAAAGCAGGCTCCTGGAGAGAGATCTCCGTCTGCGGCAACGTCTTCACGCTCCGAGAGACCCGCTCCGCTCAGAAACCCGGAAAACTGGTGAGAGCTGACACTACACTGACTTTAATAGACCAAATTTAGATCAAAGAATGACCGAGGCTTGATGAAATCCTCCAAAACGAGGTCAAAACTTTGCCATAGCGACATCTCTGTAACGCTCAGATAAACATAAGGGTGACATTTCCTTGTTTCCCAGCTTCGCCATGACAACTCTGATGATGTGTTGGTAAATACTCATTTTAGTGCTTGACACTTCCCACTGTCCTTATCTGGAATCACACAAACACTCACAGTTTGCAGTGTGAAGAAGAATTTGTGTATTTGTGTATCTTTTCAATCAGCGAAGGCCCACAGGGACTGAATCAGCACATAGCTGGTGTGTTTGTGTGTGTGTGTGTGTGTTGTGCGTGATATGACTCCCGCCCGACTGCACAGTTTGTTGTGTTGTTCAGATCTGGTCTCCATGGTGTCAGAAGTCCTGTCCGTAACCTCGCCATGCAGCTTTTTCTCTCTGGATGCACAGTGTGTGAGAACCAGAGGTTATGAAATGACTGTCGCTGGTAAACAACTGCCACTCTGAAAACCTCTAAACCAGTTCCTCTCAGAAATATGTTTCTCAATATCTCTTGAGTTTTATAATTCAGAAAGTGCCTTGTTTGAAGTTAAAATCAAAAGAAGCAACAATGCTTTAGTTAAAGAAAATGACCTATTTTCATTGTTATTTTAGTATCATTGATATACTATTGTAGCTTTTTTTAATATTGATTTCACTTTAATTTCAGTTAAAGTTCTAGTAATCTTGAAGTGTTTTGGTCATTTTTATTAGTTTTTTGTTTATATGTTTTTTATTACTTTTTCTTGATTAGTTGTAGGCTAGTTGTTTTCGTGCTTAAAGTTAAAATGAAGAAGAAATGTTACCTTGGCGAGTAGCAAACATGTTTTTGAATGTTTTTAAATTTTTTAATATAAATTTTTATTTTAGTTTAGTTCAGTTATTGTTTATTTTATTTTAGGTTTTAGTTAACTGTAATAAACCTGCTTATTTAGGTAGGCATTATTTCTGTATATAAAAGCCACTACCGTTTTCGTGAGATCTCGTCGTGTTAACTCTGTGAATTGTGTTAATGCAGTGTTTCTGATGGCACACCTGTGTAAACTCATCTGTATATTGGCGGTAGCTGTGTTTGGTGTGTCTATCTGGCCGTGGTTTGGCGATGCAAGCTGGATTTGTGTGTCCTGGCTGAGACGGCAGACCTGAAGTGCATAGTCTGCTCTCTCTAAATAGTGGATGTGGTTTGGACTTGTTTCATTCTGACTCTGTATGTACTCACTGTACATTACTGACTCATGCAGAGCTGAGCGCTTGTGTTTGAGGAGGAGGTCGTGTGAATGAGAGCGTCATCTACTGGACGTTTAGAGTCAGTGCAGATTGAACTTTGGATAACTCAAGTGAAAGAAACTACCTATAGATGGTTATATTAGCCAGACACATTACTCGCTCAATATCTGACTGTTTTCCATTGTGTCAGTTCCAAATGCCGGCCTTGTTGTTAATGGATAATAGACGTTTTCTGTTTTAAAATAATTTTAGTGAATATATTAAATATTAATATAATTATAAATGGATAACATATTCCATTTTAAAGTAAATTTAGTGAATATATAAAATATTTTTTTTTAAATCATATATAAAATGTATGAAAAAAAAATCACAATCATAATTTTGTTTTTTAAATATTATTTTTTATATGACATTTTAGATGATTCATAAAGCAAACTTTGGATTTGGATGCTAGTTAGGTTTGTTGAAGTCAGTATGTATGAGCAATAGTCATTTTTTTATTTTTATAAGGAAAATTTTTTTTATTTTTAATTTTTATTTTAAAATAGATATTACATAAAATCAATATAAATATTATGTTGCTCCAATATTCAATAAAATGAAACATGAAATAATATTTTTTGATCATCATATATTTATATTGAGACCATTAAATAAATGTAAAAAACCACACACACACACACACAAATGTTGAGGGAGTGTAGTGGCAAACAGGGTTTGTTCAAATCAAAATGTTTAAGGAATAATAATGTTCTATTTTAAAATAATTTTGTATATATAAATATATATTTATATTTTTAATTGTATATATAATATATAAAACATAAAAAAATGCTTATAATGAAAAATATTTTTTTTATTTTTATATAAAATATAAAACATCAATAAGCGAGCATTTCGTTTTAATCATTTTAATGTGATTTTCAACCAAAACAAACTTCTGTTTCCATTTCTTTTTGCACAAATCACGTTGCTCCATCAATATCCAGTAATATGAAATAATATTTTTTTGACCATCATTTATTTTGAGACCATTGATTTTAGAGAAAAAAATAAAATAAAAACACATTTTAGTTGCCAAAATCACACAAAAATGCTGCAAGGTTTAATGTGGAGTTTATTGAAATATATATATATATATATAAGTAATGGAGAAGTGATCAGTCCCACTAATTACGAAACATGTTCTGTCTCTGTCTCTCTCTGTAGGTGGAGAATGAGTGTCACGAGCTGGTGGATGGCACTTTAATCGACCTGTGTGGCGCGACCCTGCTGTGGCGTTCGGCGGAGGGTCTGTCGCACACGCCGACCCCCAAACACCTGGAGGTGCTGCGGCGGGAGCTGAACGCGGCGCGGCCCCAGTGTCCCGTGGGCCTGCACACCCTGGCCTTCCCCAGCCTGGAGCGCTCCTCCAGCCCCGACCACCAGCCCTGGGCCTACCTGACCTGCGGCCACGTGCACGGACAGCACGGCTGGAGGGGCTCCTCCGAGGAGGACGGGTCCCAGAGCGGAGAGGAGCTGGGGCTGGAGCAGGGTGAGCGCGAGTGCCCGCTGTGCCGCTCCCGGGGCCTGTACGTGCCGCTGAAGCTGGGCCGCGAGTCAGCCTTCTACCTGGACGCCGCGCCCCCCACGCATGCCTTCAGCCCCTGCGGACACGTGTGCTCGGAGCGCACCGCCGCCTTCTGGAGCAGACTGCTGCTGCCTCACGGCGCTCACGGCCTCTGCCCTGCCTGCCCCTTCTGCATGCGGCCGCTCGCCCGCCACAGGAAGAGCGTCAGGCTCATCTTTCAGGGGTCGCTGGACTGAGTGTGTGGCTGCGTCCCCAATCACCGACTACACCCTTGAAAGGATAGTTTACCCAAAAATGAGAATTAGACCATGCTTTACTCACCCTCGAGGCATCCTAGGTGTATATGACTTTCTTCTTTCAGACGAATACAATCGAATACAATATTTGTGACCCTGGAGCACAAAACCAGTCATAAGTAGCACGAGTAAATTTGTAGCAATAGCCAAAAATTTGGACAACTTTAAAGGCGATTTTCTCAATATTTAGAGTTTTTTGCATCATCAGATTCCAGATTTTCAAATAGTTGTATCTCGGCCAAATACCATACATCAATGGAAAGCTTATTTATTCAGCTTTCAGATGATGTATAAATCTCAGTTTCCTTATGACTGGTTTTGTGGTCCAGGGTCACATATTAAAATGATCCCTGCTCTTCCAAGCCTTTGAATGGAAGTAGCGGGTGTTTTTTTTCAACAGTCCGAAAGTAATCAAGTAAAGCGCATCCATCCGTAATAAAATGTGCCTCACACCGCTCCGGGGTGAATAAAGGCCTCCTGTAGCGAATCCATGTGTTTTTGTAAGAAAAATATCCATATTTAAAACGTTATAAACACCTTTCCTTCACTTCAGCTGACTGTCATAGACGGAAGCCGTTCCGGTAGATGATACAGGACGAATGCGTAGCGTAAGAACCGGTGATTCGTGACGAACGTGGAAGCGCGGAGGCGAGAGCAAAACAAAACACCAGTCATGAATTAGAAGCACAATACAAGGATTTGTAAAGAAAAATGCCGGAGGATTTTGATATAAGCCAAGAGGAGACTGGTTTTCCTTTGCTTCCTTTGCTCCTGTAAACAAACTCGCAAGATTAGCATCCTACGTCATCCTCCAGAACAGCTTGCTCGTATGACAGATAGCAGAAGTTAGTGATGGGCTCTTTCGAATCACTGCTTCGTGAAGCTTCGAAGCTTTTGTTAATCATTTGTTTCGAAACAGTGGTTCGGAGAGCATGTCAAACTGACGAAGTCACATGATTTCAGTAAATGAGGCTTCATTATGTCATAACTGTTTCGAAACGTTTCAAAATTTCAGTGGTTTTCCACCAGGGGGCGATTTCTATAAACCAGTGAGATCGCGAACCATTGAACCAGCGTCTCTGATCTCGGATCAGTTTTATCAATTTGTAGACATTTTTACGAGACATTTGTGTAATTAAAAGGATGAGAAGTAGTTAATAGTCTTTTACTGGCATCTATATACTCTCCATAAAACAAACAATACAAGCTGTGCGAATTAATATAAAATATTTAAAAAACAGCATATTGTACAGACACTTCATATTTAATGGTATTTTATCATTTTTATTACATTTACACATTTTTGACCAGCAGGCGTCACTAGCGCGTGGTGTTCCGAATGATTCGAAACAGTGAATCATTTTGCGAAGAAATTGATTCAATTGATTCGTAGCTCCGAAAAGGTTAGTTTCTCCCATCACTAGTGGAAGTGAGAGAAAAGTGTTTACAGGAGGCCTTTATTCATCCCCCAGAGCCATGTGAGGCACGTTTTATTATGGATGGATGCACTTTATTGGACTTCTTTTGGACTGTAGAAAAAAATTTTTTTTAATTAATTTTAATAATTTTTAATATAACTCCGATTGGATTCATCTGAAAGAAGAATGTCGTATACACCTAGGATGCCTTGAGAGAGAGTAAAACATGGGCTAATTTTCATTTTTGGGTGAACTATCCCTTTAAATAGGGCAATGTTTGAGGGGACAGCCATTTGTAGTGTTGTCCCAAACCTTAGTGGACATTATCGAGTGCACTCACTCAATCCCACAATGCACAGCAATAACAGGTGTACAACTGATGTATGCTCAACTGCTAGAGAATACCCATAATGCACTGTGAGAGTCACTCGCCGAATGAATTCCCGCGTCTCGCCTGAAGATGGCGCCTGCGGCGGAATCGTCCATCCATTAATTTTACAAAGCACTCGGCCTACAGCGTAATACGATACAGGTATAAATTCATTGTAAACTGATTATTCCATTATTTAATTAGGGTTTATACATCATTTCCATGACAGAGTTCAAGATAAATCCTTTCATCTTACTACTGGAGCTGCCCGTTTCAAACGATTATTAAACAGCAGCACAAACTATGCAAAAGCGGCATTTTTCCGGTGCACTTAGTGTCCGAATTCACTCACTCGTTTTCATTCACTCCTTCAAGTGGACTGAACTAGTGGACTAATGTAGGGAATAGTGAATGAGGGTATAGGGGTGATTTTGGAGTTTAAGACTCTTACATGCTGCTCCTCTGCCAACACACACATTCAGCTCTGATTTTCCCACAAGCCATCTGTTCTCTGTCTGACTGGATGCTGTTCACTGTATGTTCAGTAGTTTACTGTTTAAAAGCCACTGTGCTTGAGCTGTCCTGCTCGTGCCATACAAACAATGTTATGTTAGGAATCTGTACGAATACACTTCAGTGGGTGTGTGAACCTGTTTTCTGAATTCAATTACTTTCATGTGTGCTTGTTTCAAACTGCCTTAGACTATCACCTCCAAAATACCAATGATGTTCATCGACAATGAGTTTGAAATGAGGTTATTATATTATATTATGTATATTGTATTAAAGCTGTATTGTTGTTGCATTTTCTCAAAAATGTTTTTGTATCATTCTTGAAGAATAAAGTTATAGATATATTTCAATAAACACTGAGCACGTCTTCCACCTATTTTTAAAAATTGTATATGGTCAGACAGACATAATATAGAAAGAAATATAGAGAAAAAAAGCTGAATGAATGAATTAAAATACATAGTAAAAAAATGTATGAATGAATGAGAATAATGCAAAAATGTAACAGAAAAGGCAGAAAACAACGAATGAAAGAAATTAATGAAAAATAATCAGAACAAGTTACTGTATGTATTTATTTAGCAACAAAGAACATACAAGCATAAAGACAAATAAAATATCCTAAGAGAGTTTTTCATGAAATGGACTAAAGTGTATTATATTATATCATAGTTGAAAACTGTATTGCTTTTGCATTTTCACAGAAATATTTTTGTATTGTTCCTAAAGAATAATGTTAATTAATATTAATATGCATACTTCACCTATTTTTTTAAATTTTAATATAGAAAAGAAATAAGGAAAGAGAAAAGCTGCATGAATGAACAGAAATACATAAATTGCAAGCACAAAAATTAATGAAATATTGAATGAATGAATGAAGACAGAAAAGACAAAAAAAAGTAAATATAAACAAAAATAATTCATGAGTTCTTTAAAGAATTCAAATATATGTCGATATCTTTCTTGAAAATAGTAAAAGAAGGTGCATTTATGAAAGTAACGTTAACTTACGTTACATGTAATTTTTCGAGGAACAATAAAATAATACAATAATTATAAGCTCAGTATGAAAAGTGTCTATTGTCAAAGAGTCTCCAAAGTCACGTATTTTTGGCTAATACAAAAGCATGGCTACTTTTTTACAAACAACGAATCGAAAGACTTTATGACGGAGTGAGGTTCGTCTTGAATTCGTTGACAAGTGTAAACCGGAAGTACCTTGGTTTCGCGCGCAGTGTATTATGGGCCGGTGGCCGGCGGACCGCAGAGTTAGTGATCTGATCCGTCAGTGAGGATGTGAGTGGGATCTGACGATATTATGATCGCCAGGAGCTGCTTTATTTCATCTAACAGGTACTCGAGAGGCGCTGCGGTGTTTGTGAGCGTGTGAGGCGCTTTAACGGAGCGGAAGCGGATGTTTATTGTGATTAGCGCTCAGGCTAACAGCGGCTCATTACGTGGAAGCGTACAATAACAAACACAACACACCAAACTACTGAATCTGCAGTGAAAACCATCAGAAATCACACACATATGCTCTTAAAATGTGTAATTAGACGTCTTTGTGTCAGTTAAAGCGAATGCGATGGAGTTATTAGCGCTGAGGTGATTGTGTTGCTCATAACAGGTGATTTTATTATTAATTATTATGTATAAATAATCATACATCATGTTCTACATCTGTGAAATAACATAAAGCGGAGGTTTGTGTCTCTACATCACTTTTATAGTGATTAAAATAAGATACTCAGTGGGGTCGAGCTGTCATTGAAAGGTTTCTGGGTAAAGAAGCGTCTATAAAACAATATAACGTTACATAGTTAATTAAGTTTGAATGAAGTGAGAGGCTTCATTGTGAGTTGATGATTGATCTGTGATTTGATCAGTTCTCAGCTGACTGATGCTGCACTTCATCTGTCATATGTCCTGTCTTATCCATTAAAAATCATTAATTATTCAATATGTCAGTATTTAGTATTGGAGTGCACTGGCATTTAATTATTTGGAAATTTCCTGGTTTCATGCTAGAAGCCCTGTTAATTCGGGCTGAAAGACATTGATATATATATATATGTAGGTCACAATGCAAAACCAGCGATGAATTTTCGATATAAAGTATAGTTTTATATGTATTTGTGGAGTGAAATTTGATTAATCAGTTGAATCTTGCAATCATTTCCAGTTGACATTTGACCCAAAATTAAAAATTAAATGATAAAATAAAACTTAAACAATTTAAAATGTAAATTATTTCCAAGAAATACTGCTTTTCGAGAAAGAAATGTGGTCAGTTATGAAAGTGACATTTAACCCATTAAGAATATTTTTGGATAGGATTTAATTTATATCTTATGAAAATGTTTTAGGTAATTGTTTATTTAATTTATGTAAAATTTTATATATATATATATATATATATATATATATATATATATATATATATATATAAAAATTTCTCTCAAATCTAAATTAGGTTCTGGCCAAAAAAAATGCAGTTTGTTTAGTTGTGCAGTTTTTATTAATTTTTATTATAATTAATTTAATTATTTACTTATTTTTTGCCTAACACTGAGAATTTGTAGAAAAATGTGCTCAGTTATCATAAAAATACTGTCACAATGCAAAAAAACCCCACATTAATCCGTTGAATCTTGCAAACATATCCAGTTGTCATTTAACCCAAAATTTAAAAAAAGTATTAATTTTCTTTACGTAAGGCATGGTTTTGTATTTCTTTTGAGTCTTTGAGTGAAGTTCATGGGTGATTTGTGGTTGGTGTGGGCTTTGTCTTGTGTAGTCTTTATAGAGCAGCGTGGGCTCTTCCTGCTCTCTGACTCTGCAGCAGCTGAAGTCAAACCGCAGCGCACACAAGTGAAACCTCTGCACTTTCCGTTCTCCTTCTGAATGATTAGAAAGCAGACGCGAGCCAAGCAGATCTCCCCTTCACACTAGTCCAGGGTCAGAGTCCAGTTTTCTCAGTATCTGCTCACTCAGGTGTGAAATCTGCTCTGAAAATTTGATCAAACAGCTAAAAGTGATTCAGATCGCTGAGCTGCAGGACATTAGGGGTGTGTGTGCATCTCATTTCATCTTCGTCTTAACGGTTTTCGCTCTGACTCACTTGTTTTTGTGCTCGGTGTGGGCGGAACAGATATTGTGCTGATTATATTAATAACGAGTGTGTCACGGGGAATTTTGAATGAATCTCTTGTGTTTTTTATGTTCGAACCTGTTTTCCATCATTCAGCTGATACGTTTAGTATTACACAGCTGTTTAAACCAATCCGACATTAGTTTGAAGGGAAATCTAGTGCTTTTCTTCAAAAGGACAGGTACTTCCTGTGCTGGCAGGAAGTTGATGTGTGTTCTTGTGCTCTCCTTCCAGTCAGCCTCGTATGTGAGGGATCCGCAGTGATGTCCTCCAATCAGGGCTCGTCTCCGATCGCTCAGTCCGGCGGCCCCAGTGATGGGCTCTTCAGGAAGCCCAGGGACCCGTCGATGGCCCCCAGACACTATCGGACGCCGCGCTCCTTACCGGACGTCTGTCCTAAAGAGCCCACCGGTGAGAGACCTGCTGCCTTCCGCTTAGAAAGCCTACTTCACACGCTTTTGAAGAAGTTAATTGTAATCAGATGTTTTTTAGTTATTGTTCTGTATAACTGAAGTGTTATTATAGTATAATTGATATATTTTGTTTTTATTTTTATATTTTCTGTTTTTAGTTTAATTTCAGTTAAAGAAATTTATTGACTTTGTTGTGGTTTTGTCATGTTAATATCATTTTTTTTTTTTTTATATATATGTCTATATTTGTCTATTTTATGTGTGTCTAGTTTTACTTTTTTATTTTCTGTTATTTTAGTTTTCAAAGCAAACTAAATGAAAATGGGAAATGTTGCCTTGGCAACTAGCTGAAATAAAATAAGTTTAAAATAAAGATAATAAAAAGTTTAAATAAAGATTTTTACACTTTATTTTATTTCAATTAAATGTTCATTTATTTCAAGTAATAAATGCAGTTTTTAATGGTTTTTGTTGACTTTAGTCAGTCCAAAAACCACCAATACCAGTTTATTATATTTTATTTAGTTTAGTTTTATCTTATTTTAGTACCGCAAGTTAAACTTATTTTATTTTAAACACAGTTATTTGTCAAAGCAACATTTGTCATGTCATTTTTACCAAAATCTATTTGACTAGTTTTAGTTGTAGTATATGAGAAATTAAAAAAATGTGAAATTTGAAAATTAGAATTTTGAAAAAAAAAAAAAAATGTAATTGTAGTTTTTTAAAATATTTATTTTATGTTTGTTTCTATTTCTGTTTATTTTCTTTTTCATTTTAAGTTACAACATTTTTGGGGGGTTTAAGTTGATTATAATAGCTCTGGGTAAATGTCTGTCTAAAAGCCTTCAAAGCCTTGTTTTGTAAAGTAAATGAGTCTTGCTGACCCCCTGTCGTCGTCTGTACAGGTGAGGGTCGTGCTCTCTGTGACGGGCCGTCCGTTGTGGCCGACCAGCACCGCTGGACTGTGTATAACTCTAAAGTGAACCTCCCCGCGGCCCTGAACGACCCCAGGCTGGCCAAGAGAGAGTCGGACTTCTTCACTAAGACGTGGGGCCTGGACTTCACCGAGACTGACGTCATGCCTTCATTCTACCTGCCCAACATCAGCCGAGAACACTTCAGCTCCTACCTGCAGGAGACGGCTCAGGTGACAGCAGCGTCTCAATTATTCACACACTGCCTTCTGAAACCGGCCCCTGCACCGTCTACATAGACATGGTCATAACGGTCTTCACAACTCATAATGGGACTGATTTGCCGGTGATTTGTGCCTGTGACGCTCTAATAAGCACCAATGTTTTATTAACTGAAACTATTAAAATCATTTTTATAATCTAAATAAGGCTGAAATAAAATATGTGGATGGAATATGGATGGAAAAGCTTAAAAAAAAAAAAAAAAAAAAAAATTAGAAACTGAAATAAAATTATATTGTTTAAAATTAGAATTGTTTCCTTGGTACTGAAAAAATACGTATATTTTGAAGTACTAAAATTACTAAAACTGAATTAAAAATAATTTAAAGGTAAATAGAAATATATAAAACTAATACAAATGACAAAAGCGCATAAAATTACAAAAATTTAAATAAAAGCTGAAATTATTTAAAGAATAAAGCTCATTTAAAAGTATATAAAAATACTAATAGTATAGACGCATAAAATAAAAAAAATAAAAATGGAAAATATTAAAATAAAATCTAGTTGAAAATATTAATAAATACCATAATAGTATAAGTAGTAATATTTTAAATAATAAT
Organism: Onychostoma macrolepis; assembly: GCF_012432095.1. NCBI lineage: Eukaryota > Metazoa > Chordata > Actinopteri > Cypriniformes > Cyprinidae > Onychostoma > Onychostoma macrolepis. The sequence continues at coordinate 10,844,901 of NC_081155.1, forward strand.
AATATTATATAAATGATACCACCAATAATTATAGCACATATAGCACACACAAATATTGAGGTAAATAACTTAAGTCAGTTGAAGGGCTGAAATTACTAAAATTGAAATGAAAATAAAATAAAGCAAAGCTAAATAAAAATATTAAAAAAAGAAGACAATAAAAACAACAAAAGCATATAAAATTACTAAAAGTTAAACTAATGTAAAAGAGTAAATATATAATAAAAGCTTATTCATAATATCAATGCATACTATAATAATGTACAAATAATACTAGAATAACAACCAACACACAGCACACAAAATGATTAAAATAGATGATTTTAAAATCAGCTTTGTTGCTGTCTATGTAGGCATCTCACTGAGGGTGTGTTAATAGACACTGAGGGTCTTGTTCTGTTGAGCTGGAGAAGTATGTATGTTGTCTGGGTTGGTGTGTTTATCTCTCACACTCGTGAGAACTCGGGCTGGGCTCCAGACGATGGCAGGCTGTTTGTCTCTGTGGTTTTCTGAAGGTTACGTGACTCTGCTTTTCCACCGGTGGCTCTGCTTTTAGTTGTCAGCTGGTTCTGTTCTGCGTGCCTGGATCGGAAAGTCAGAATCTGTTTTGTAAATGTTTCTGTCGAGGGTCTCACGCTGACTGTTTGTTTGTGTCTCTCAGAGGGAGAGGATTCACGAACGCTGTAAGAACATTTGCCCGAGCAAAGACGATCTGTCAGTGCCCACCATCACCAATAATCACGGTGCGCTTGAGTTTGAACAATAATGTGTGCCAGCATACAAACATGCACTTAAAAGCTGTATTGTGATTGGAGGAACTCGAATGAATCTGTTTTGTGTTTGTGGCTCATTTGTCTTGTAGATAAAGCCAGAGCTGAACTGGAGCAGGTGCCCAAGGTGAGAACTCAAGCTTGAAAACCACGTTCAGTTTCTCCATGCAGAAATCTTCCAAAAGAGGTTGTGAAGTGATGATATTCACTTAAAGTGTGTGAAAGTTTGAAGAAATGATTCGTTTTATTGATCAGAATTACATTGTTGATCAGAATTGACAGTAAAGACATTTATAATGTTACGAAAGATTTCTTACGAAAAACTTTTTATTCATCAAAGAATCTTGAAAAATAAAATACATCACAGTTTCCACAAAAATATGAAGCAGCACAACTTTTTGTTTTCTTAATTGATAATGATCAGAAATGTTTCTTGAGCAGCAAATCAGCATATATCATGTGACACTGAAGACTGGAGTAATTAAAAATTCAGATTTGATCACAGGAATAAATTACATTTGAACATATATTCAAATAGAAAACAGTTGTTTTGAACTGCAGTTATATTTTACTGTTTTACTGTATTTGTTTGATCAAATAAATGCAGAAGAGAGACTTGCTTCAAAGATAGATCTGCTTTAAACCAAAGTATGAAATGATGTTTGTCATCTTTACTTGAAGAAGTTTATGAAATCCCTGTGGAGAAAATGAATGGAAAATTCTTCTGGATCTGAGTCTGCTTAAAAAGCGTGTGTCACCATTGCTCTCTTAGTTTAAAAAGGGCAAAAGTTTCCATGCCTCTTGACTTCCTTCTTTCTTCGTCTCCCTCAGATCTTCATGAAGCCTGAGTTTGTGCTGAATGATCCAGCCACGTTTAACGCCGTGTTGCCGTGGTCTCACTTCAGCGTCGCTGGGGGCAAGAACAGCCGAGATGTTGCATCGTCACGGTTACTGCAGGAAAAGGTGCCAATCTGTCATTATTTGGTACCATAACTTGTCACCAGCAATCAGTGTTATATGAGTAAGATTACAATACTTGTATAGTTCTTAATAAAAAAAATCATATTTTGCATGCGATTGTCATGCGCATCTCGTCAGTAAAGCCGGTTCTGTGATTAGTAGTAAATCTCCATCACGTGCTCTCAGACAGAGCGGCATTTAATACACAGAGCTGTAGATCACTGACAAGCTACGCAATATCACGTTCAATATCGCAGGCGATTCATCTGCGGTTCTGAGCGCGAATTGCGTAGCTTGTCGGTGAACTATGTTTTTAGTAATTTTGTTGTGGTTTTGTAATTTTTATTAGTTTGTAAATTTGCCTGTAGTTTTATTTTAGTGTGTCAAGACAATTAAAATGAAAACAATTGTTTTGACAACTAGCTCAAGTTTTTATTTTATTTTATTTCAGTTACATTTATTTTATTTCCAAGTAACAAACTTATTTTATTATTTTTTTATTATTTATTTTTTTATTTTTATAAAATATGCCAATATGGTAATTTTAAAATTTAATTTTAATATACTTATTTTTCAATATAAATATTAACAAATTAGGTGTTTCTCAATTAAATATTTCTTCTGGTTTTTCAAGTAGCCCTAAACTTCAAGATACATAAACAGTCATGACATAAATAACAATGAACAATTAAACAAATAAAACAGTAGTACAAGTACATAAATGAAGCGAAGAGTCTATCCCGTGGTAAAAATCTGTGAATCTCTGTCTGTGTGCAGTTGAGTCACTATCTGGACGTGGTGGAGGTGAGCATCGCTCGGCAGATCTCTCTCCGCTCCGAGGCCTTTTTCCACGCCATGTCGTCGCAGCACGAGCTCCAGGACCGTCTGCGAGAAACGGCGGACGCTGTGGCTAAGCTCCGCGCGCGCACCGCTGCCATCGACCGCGTGATGTGCCGCGGGCCGCTGCGAGCGCTGCGGGACGCCCTGACCCACAACAACTGCATTAAACTACACAACAAACTCAAGCTGATGGCCGCCGTGCACCAGACGCAGCCCACGGTGCAGCTGCTCCTCTCCACCTCAGAGTTCGTGGGGGCGCTGGAGCTCATCGCCACCACCAAAGAAGTGCTGCAGCAGGAACTGCAGGGGATTCACAGCTTCAGGTGCGCAAACACACGCACGCACGCTAACCAGGAAACATACTAGAAGGATAGGAATGTGCAATGCATGCTGCTTACTTCCTGCTATTTGTGTCCGCAGACATTTGGGTTCTCAGCTCTGTGAGATGGAGAGGTTGATCGATAAGATGATGGTGGCCGATTTCTCCACGTATGCTCAGAGCGATCTCAATAGACCCTTCGAGGAGGACAGTCAGGTCCTGGAGAAGGTCAGATGTCTTTCATGTGTCACCAGGAATCAAATGTGCCTTGATCTTCTGAAATAAGAGTTCATTGTAGTGTGACAACATTGTAGTGCACACAACTTCCTCTTAAAAGAGCATTTATCATAGCTAAACTACAAAAATGTATGCGGATGTATCTTATTCAAAGTGTAAGTTTGGGATCAGTGAGTTTTTAAATCTCTTCTGCTCACCAAGGCTGCATTTATTTAATCAAAAATAGACATTTTTAAAAAAAATATTATTATAGTTAAAATAGCAGTTTTCTATGTGAATGTTAAAATGTAATTGATTCCTGTGATCAAAGCTGAATTTTCAGCATCATTCCTCCAGTCTTCAGTGTCACATGATCCTTCAGAAATCACTCTAATATTCTGATTTGCTGCTCAAGAAACATTTATTCTTAATATCAGTTGAAAAAAGTTGTGCTGCTTCATATTTTAGTGGAAACCTTGAAAAATGTTATTTTTCAGAATTCTTTGATGAATAGAAAGCTCAAAAAACAAGCATTTATTTAAAATAGAAGTATTTTGTAGCATTATAACTGTCTTTACTTATAAATTTACTTTATCAATTTAATGCATCCTTTCTGAATCAAAGTATCAAACAATTTCAAATAAACACTCACTGGCCCTAAACTTTTGACGCTTTTTTTGGTCACATGAAAACCCAGGCATGCTGGCATTGGTGCAGATTTTTTCCAAATCCGTCACTTCTTTTCAAATGCGAAACTGAACTTGAGAGTAAATGTCGAAGTTGAACATGAATTGTTTGAAGCAGACCACAGCAGCGGTTTCCAGTGCCCAGGTGTGAATGCATTTAGCCCTGTAAATCTGATCATGTGACTGCGCTCGGTAAATCAGGTCATAATTGTCTTGGATGTGGGCCAGTGTTGGTTTGAGGTTACAGTGTGAGATCTTCTCATACAGGTCACAGAGCAGCCTGCAGCTTCAGGAAAGGTTGGTCACGCTCCAGATCCCACGCCGACCTGCAAAACAAACCGCCGCTTGCATTTAATTTCCTTAATGAAAGTACAAAACCACAGACGATGATCGTGAAATCTGATTCATTGTAATTGGAAATCAAATCAAGACAATCTCAGCAGCATGTGTTATGGGTGATGATTTAATTTGATTATGATTATCTGAGTGTGTGTGTGTGTTTATCACAGGATCGCTTGCAGTCTCTGGTCTTTGGCCTGTTGAGACAGAGGAAGCTGGATTTCCTGGACATCTACAGCGAGGAGATGGTGCGCGCCGCCAAGAACGTCGTTCGACAGGTACGGCACATGACAGACACACGAGACGGAGCAGAAAAGTGGAAAATCAGATCAAAAATGAATGTTTCTCTTTCTTCCCTGCAGTGTGTTGTGAAGTCCGTGTCGCAGATCAGTGAGATCGATGCAGACACTGTCAAGTGAGTTATGAACACATGTATTCAGTGTAAATATGACAGCACTGTTCATCACAGCTGACGGCGTGTCTGTGTGTGATGTAGGTTTCATGAGCAGATGCGCTTGATGACGTTTCATCAGTGGTTTGATCTGCTGCTGGATATTTTTGAACACTTCATCCTGTTCCTCAAGAGGATCAAGGTAACGTAACATGTTCTTCAAGACATTAAGCAAAAACCCTGACAAAACACAGTATGTGTCTTAAACCACTTTTTGAGCAGCCAACGACATTCAGAACGCTTCACTCAGTCAACACGACGTCAAAATAGACTCTTAATAGACGTTCCTGCTCTTATTAATCTGTAAATCAACACGTACTGGTTCTGCCTTTGAAACAACTTTCATTTTTGGCTGACCTGGGTCATGTAGGCTATTAGTCGATGTAAACAATACTCAAATAGCTGTTGAGTCAGTTTAGATTTACTGCATTGTCATGCTAATAGAAAATGCAGTTGTTTCATAACAGTTATGATAAATATAATACAGATTACTATGTTAATAGCATGTAAGGGTCTACTATTTTAGTATTATTTATATCCTGTAATAGTATTTAATAATATTTTTATTAAACCTATTTTTATGTTTTTGTTTTAGTAATTTTATGTTCTTTTGGCATTTGATTTTAGTTTTTGTATATTTAATATTTCTATTTAGCTTTATTTATTTCCTTAAAAATTTCATTTTATAGCATAGGCAGCATTTGTAATTTTTGTTTTTTGTAAGTTCATGTTTTAGTTTTTCATCTATTTATTTTTTTTATTTTGATATTTTCAGTTTTAATTTTAGTTTAATTTCTTGTGCTTTTGTCCTTTTTAAATTATTTTTTTATTAGTTTTTTAAAAATAATTTTATTTAGCTTAAATTTATTTTTATTTAAGTTTTAGTCATTTTAACTTGAACTTTCAATAAATCATTTCTAATTTTCATTCATTCATCTAATATTTAGATTTTATTTTGATAGTTTCAATTTCATTGTAATTTTAATTTGGGTTACATATTTTATTAATAAGTAGATTTAAAAAAAAAATCATTTTAGTACTAAAACTTGTTTTATTTCAGTTGATTTCCACATTTAACATTTATTATTTACTATTAATATTTTATATTATTTTTAGCTTTATTTTAGTTAGCAAAGTATTTTTTAGTTAGTTTTTGTTAATGTGCAGTCTCACCGATGTTTGTTTCAGGCTACGCTCAGCGTAATCCGCAACGTGGTGCTGGAGGTGCTGGACAGCAGCCAGAGGAGTCGGCTAGCAGACGTTTCCTCGGCAACCAATCATTCTGACGGCAGGACCAATGAGGACGAAGAGGAGGAGGAGTCCGTAGGCGGAGAGGCGGAGCTGGCGTATCTCACGCACGAGGGGCTGTTCATCAGCGATGCGCTGAATGAAGCGGAGCAGCGCAGTAACGCGGCAGCACATGCGCAGACGAGAGCGCAGACACGCACAGACGCCTGCGGGAGCGACTCGGCCTCCGCAACCACCGAATCTTCCTCCAGCAGGGAACACAACTCCAACACTACCTCCTCCGTGCCCATAGGGGGCGCTGCTGCGATGTGAGTTACACTGCATGCTGTTAGCATTACAGAAACATACTATTCATGGGTTCCAAAGACGTCACTTCCGCTATGCTCGCCGCCATATTTGTGTCCGATGTGACAACGAGCACAGCATATCTCTATGAGGTTTAATAGATAATATTAATATATTGAAATAATAAATTACCTTTTACTACCATTTCTGCAATAACATTTCAGTTACAAATGCTTTTTATGCTCTCAAAATGTATGCCATATGTATGCATGTAGGCTATGTCCTAAAATATTACACCACTTGTGCAGCCAGTCACAATTCACAAAGGTAATTTACTCAGGAGGTTTTTTTCTTTCTTTCTTTTTTTTTTTTTTTGTATGACAAATTCAATAATATGATAAATATATAGGTTTAGCAAAACAAATGTGATTATTTTTGAGAATCTTGTGATTATTTTTATACACCTGTAAATATATATATATATATGGATAATGCAGCATATCTACCTTTAAAAGTCTGGGGTGAGAGAGATTTTTTTAAAAGATATGCATACGTCTGTTCAAGAAATATGCATTAATCTTATCAAATGTGACAAAGACTTAAAATGTTACAAAGTATTCTATTTCAAGTAAATGCTGTTCTTTTTATTCATCAAAAAATACTGAAAAAGTATCCACAAAATTCACAAGCATATGAAGCAGCACAACTGTTAATAATCAAAAATGTTTCTTGAGCAGCAAATCAGCATATTAGAATGATTTCTGAAGGATCATGTGACACTGAAGATTGAAAATTCAGCTTTACATTACAGGAGTACATTACATTTGAACACATATTCAGTTAAAGAACAGTTATTTTAAATTATAATAATATTTCACTATATTGTTGTGTTTGCTGTATTATTGATTAAATAAATGCAGCCTTGGTGAGCAGAAGAGACCTCTTTCATAATTATTAAAGGTTTTTCAAAATAATATTTTACATACTGAAATTATGTATTTTAGGGCTGTCAATTTTTTTTAAATACTTTTTGAGAAAAGTTTTCATAACATCTCATCACGAATTCTCATTACTATAATGCAAAAAAATAAAATAAAATTGTGATGAAATATACTGGAAATTAACCCTGATTTTAACGAGAATCACTAATTGGAGAATCATCATTTTTTTTCTTTTTCATTACAGTATTGGAAATTTGGCCATAAATATGCTTAATTATAAAGAAAATAATGTCACTATGAATACATTTTTTATAGTTTTAAACAAAGACTTAATATTTCTATTTGTTTATTTTTGTGTTGGGGCTGAAATACAACCTGGACATGTACTTTATTATTTTTTTCCCTTTATATGACCTGTTTAAGATTCTTTGTGTGACAATGTGAATAAGCCTCAGATTTACAGACCATGAAAATATTCTAAATATGTCTCATCCCTGTGGCAGCAGTGAGGACGTGATGCCGTCTGATCTGGAGTTGGGTCGGGTGGCCAATAACGTTCAGGAGCTGCTGTACACCGCCTCAGATGTCAGTCACGACCGCTGCATCAAAGTGCTCATGACGCGAGCCAAGGTAAACACACACACACACACACACACCTGAACTGGTTTGATCACTGTATCAGATCGCAGCTTTCAAATCTACCACTAAATTCCTTCAGCTTCCCCTGTCTGAGTTACGTAACGCTGACAGCTGTTGATGTGTGTGTGTGCAGGACGGCTCTCTGGAGCGCCTGAGCTCGTCAGAGTTTGTGTGTTTGAGTCAGGCGGTGGAGTCGTTCGTCTCAGACACGGAGGAGCTGTGCGGCCGTCGCAGCGTGAGCCTGAGGGGGGCGCTGCAGAGTCAGGCCTACCGCTTCGTGCAGCGCTTCCACGAGGAGCGCAAGACTAAACTCAGGTACAGCTGCTGTCAGTGAAGGAGAGCTCGGAGCTGTCAGAACTCAGTGAGTCACTGCTCGTTATGTGTGTGCAGTCTGCTGCTGGATAACGAGCGCTGGAAGCAGGCCGAGGTCCCGGCTGAGTTTCAGGATCTGGTGGACTCCATCGCTGACGGACGCATCACACTGCCTGACCGCAAACCCACTGGTAATAAACCCTCCTTTACTGTCGCAGTTTATTTGGCTTTAATAAACGTATTTTCAGGGATCCAGATTTCTTCTTTTTTTTTTTTCTTTCATAAATTATTATTATAAAATAATACAATTATTATTACTGCTACTAGGGTCCGAGGACAGGAAGCCCAGTGAGTTTCTGTGTGTCGATGGGGAGAAGTATGCTGTGGTCGGGTGAGATTTCAGTGCTGGAGCTTCATTTCACCGCTAGTTCTCTCTAGTCCCTATTGTGACCTTTAACCTTTGTGCGCTCTGACAGGACGGTGCTGCTGCTGATCCGGATGTTTCTGGAGTACTGCCAGTGTGTGAACGACATTCCCTCCATCACCTCCGACATCCTCACGCGCCTCGCCGACCTGCTCAAGGTGTGTGTGTGAGATGCTCAGTTCGTTCAGCTGAAGGCTGCACTGTGACATCGCTTGACTGACAGGTTGTGCTTTGTTTCCGTGGTGACAGCACTTCAACTCCCGCAGCTGTCAGCTGGTGCTGGGGGCGGGAGCTCTGCAGGTGGTCGGCCTGAAAACCATCACCACCAGAAACCTGGGTGAGAAAACACACACCACAACATCTCAGACGCAACAGGAATGATATTTACCAAAGCACACACAACCCTGAATCTGACAGCAAAACTTCGTTTGTCTAATGCCTTTCACAGGGTTACTGTGGGTCCTTAAAGGGTTAGTCCACCCAAAAATGAAAATTATCCCATGTTTTACTCACCCTCGAGGCATCCTCAGTGTATATGACTGACTTCTTTCAGACTAATCCAATGGGAGTTATATTAAAAATGATCCTGGCTCTTCCAAGTGTTTGAATGGAAGAAAGCGGTTGTTTTTGTTCGACAGTCCAAAAGTAGTCAAATAAAGCGCATCCATAATAAAGCGTGCCTCACACAGTTCCAGGGGGTGAATAAAGGCCTCCTGTAGCGAATCCATGCGTTTTTGTAAGAAAAATATCCATATTTAAAATGTTATAAGCAACTTTTTCTCACTTCAGCTGACTGTCATACGTGCGTAGCGTAAGCAC